>NC_089285.1:13946200-14286200 GCF_963678975.1 Dysidea avara
TGTTATGTTACTTTAACAAGTACAAAAAAAATTGGAATTTTTAACTGGAGTAGAGACCATAGTACATCAATGAAAAGTACTGAAACAAGCTGGAGTAGTGAATGATAAGAAGTGTTATATATATATATATCCCTACTGTGCATTTCCATTATGGTATCTTGATTATGTGTAGTAGGGATATAACACTTATATTATTGTTTTACTGTGATTTAATATCGTGCACTACTCCAGCTTGTTTTAGTACTTTTTATTGATGTGCTATAGTCTCTACTGTAGTTAAAAATTCCAATGTTTTGTGTACTTGTTTGTCAACTTTTTTGTAAAATAAAATTATTATGACTGATGAATCCACGTATACCACATCAAAGGAAGAAATGGTACCATGCGCCTCAGCTATCAGTTATCATCTGAAAAGTGAAGTATCCATTGTGCTTTGTTGTCAGCTATGTTACTTTCGAATCAAGAACTGTTCGAAAAGCACCTCTGCAATCAAAGTAGCCCTTATGAAAAATACAGATGATTTCCGTTACGAAGGGAAGCCATCACATGCTCTCGCCAAATTGACACCTTTCACTGTCAGCAAAGATGAATGGGACACAAAGGAGGACACTGGTAAGTCCATGAAGAATGCATTGTACATATTGTGGTATGCCAAAAGGCATGTGTCCAGCTGAAGCAATGTCGAACAGTGAAAGATCAAGCCCATAACCTCAGCCATTATTGAGTTATGCTTGTCTGAAGGCATCATTCAGTCAGTCAGTCAGTCAGTACGTCAGTCAGTACTTCAGTCAGTTAGTCACTAGAAAATTCCGTTTAATAATTAAAAAAAAATTCATAGCAACTTGTTGAAAGTGATCTGAAGGCTTGTTGGGTTTAGTTTTACCTAACCAATACTGCTTTACCGTCATCAGGGAAAAGTTAGGCTGGTTTTTGGGTGATGTTTTCCATGCACCACACCCAAACCTTTGTGGTCCCTACTTAACAGTACTATTGTACTGTATGATAAGCAACGTTTTGTTTTATAATGTATAGTATTCTAGTAATGATTCATTGCACTATTCAATTCCACATACCTAATCAGATAGAGATACTGTTTAATAATTGTAAAAAAAATTAATGCAGTTTGTGTTCTGGTATGACAGTATAATGTTCTTCTAAAGGTATTTGTAATGACTCAATCCCAGTAAAAATTATGACTAAACTCCAAGCAGCAAAGTATGCTATTGTTGGAGAAGATGTTACACTGTCAGTAAAGTATTATGGAATAGACATCAATTCCTTTTGGAAGGTGAACTATACTAGCTATATTAGCTCCTCTCATTATACTGACAAATTCTGCCATACAATTGAAGATGTCACTCTATTTAATGTACAGTACAGTGGAAATTATACAGTGACTGCTGGTAGACTAGGCTATCAGGAGCCTGAGGTATCAAGCACTGTAGAATTAAGTAAGTCATTGTTTTGTGTTATTTTGTGTAGTCTATATTTTCAACAAAATGGGCCAAATTTTTAAGATCTTGCATAATTCCAACCCTATGTTTTCTGAGGAATTCAGCTCAACATGACTGAACGTACTATAGTAAAGAACTGCTAAGTAATTATTTACAAACTTCACAGCAAAATTTTCATTTAAATGCAGCATTTAGAAAGTGGTGAATGTAGGCTATATATAGCTATATATAGCTATACCAAAAGAGCCAAGCTGCATAGAAAAAAAGGATGTGGCCCCCTAAAAAAGCCAAGGTATAAAAAAAGTCACAAAATCAAAAGTGGCAGCTATGAAATGGCTGTTAATCCCAAATGATGATGTAGGACTGCCATTACTGCCCTAAGTACAGTATCGTGATCTTTCTTGTTTGCACGCTCCACAGTGAAGCAAATGCTGAAACTGTGATGATGCCAGTAGTATATATGATGAAGAAATTGAGTTAAGTATTATAATTAAGGTGATCAGTAGTGAATAGTATGATCTGAGAATGAGCTGCCCTTAAGACAAGTCTAAAATAATGAATACTATATGCAACAAGTACACAAAAAAATTGTAATTTTTGAGTAGGGACCATAGCACATCGATAAAAGTATTGAAACAAGCTGGAGTAGTGCACGATATTAAATCACAGTAAAACAATAAGAAGTGTTATATCCCTACTGTGCTCAAGATATTGTGTACTTGTTTGTTAACGTTTTCTGTAAAATAAAATTATTATGACTGGTGAACCCATGCATACCGCATCAAAAGAAAGAAACAATACTGCATGCCCCAGCTACCAATTATCACCTGAAAAGTGAAGTATCTGTTACGCTTCGTTGTCAGCTATGTTCAACCCGTTATACAGCATTATGAATCGAACTGTTCGAAAAGCACTTCTGCAATCAAAGTAGCCACTATGAAAAATACAGACGATTTCTGTTACAAAGGGAAGCCATCGCTGCTACCACCAAATCCAAACCTTTCGCTGTCAGCCAAGATGAATGGGACACAAAGGAGGACACTGGTAAGTCCAACAAGAATGCATTGTATGTACTGTGGTATGCCAAAAGGCACTTCTTGGGCTGCAGAGATGTCAAACAGTAAAAAAATCAAGCCTGTAGCCGTAACTGTTATTGAGTTACGCTTGTCTGAAGGCATCAGTCAGGCAGTCAGTTAGGCAGTCAGTTAGACAGTCAGTCAGTCAGTAGAAAATTCTGTTTAATAATTTAAAAAAAAAATCCGTAGCAACTTGTTGGGACATTTTGGGTCAATCTGAAAGCTTGTGTGGGCTTACTTTTACCTAACCAATACTGCCTCTTCATTGTCAGGGAAAACTGAGGCTGGTTTTTGGGTGATGTTTTTTTGTGGGCAACGCCTACACCTTTGTGGTCCCTACTACTGTATAAGCAGAAATTTTGGCGTGGAATTAAATTTGGTGATTTGGCGAATGGTTACAAAATCACCAAATTAAAATTTCGCCATTTGTGTTTGTGTTTCTGTAATAATAATAATTATAATAGGTAAGCAATAGAATTGCACGCGTGTTGAGACCTGCTGAAAATTGAAGCTGTGTCCACTTTTGTTATTGTCATTTTCTTCTTGGCTGGTGGTTTGTGTGGCAAATCTAGATTTCTTTTCAATGGCTCCGTCTGTTCGGCCTCTATGGGAGGGCCAGTCTTTACTAGCCGTTTAATTTTGTACATGTCGCGACTCTTAAATATAAGTAATTGCAATCCAACTTGTGAAATGGAGGATGAAAATTTATTTGATCCATATGTAGTAGCCATCACTGAGAAAGGAAGCAAGGTCATAATATTCCACACAAGATCTCTGCTGCGTGCTCCCTCTTCCTGGAAAGATGAGTGGCCCTCGAATTTATCGACAGTCCGATCTTCAGTTCTCTTTCACTTGATTTTATACCACAGCCAGTAGTCACATACACACTTTTTCACCACATGTAACTCCAGCTGGAATTCCATGTCACTGAAAGGCTTGCTGACATGCACATTTACATTTCGCCAAATTGCCAAATGCAATTTATCGAGGAATCGCCAAATATTCAGCTCGCCGAAATTTCTGCTTATACGGTATATGGTACTATCGTGTACTGTATGATTATATAGATTTCGTTTTAATAAGTATGACACTGCCGTGCTCTTAGCCATCAGGCCAACTGACCCTCATGTTAGATCTGTAAAGTGATAAGTAAAGCAAAAAAATGCAATAAATACATAATATTATAGACATAATTGCTGAGTTCAGCAGATGCTAGCACATCTGATGATCTGCCTATCTATAGTTGTCATAACTCACTGCCCCTGTCATTTGGCATAGTCAATCATCACTTCTCGGATGTTACCCCACGATGCTGTTATTATCTGCCTGCCTTGTGTTTATCAGTATACTCTCTGATATTTACTTCTAATATTGCATTGAAATGTTCATTATATTAATATTAAATTTTTTTTGATATATTGGAAGGATATGTACAGAATAGTAATATATCCAATAAAGGAAGAAAATAAGTTCACAACAACCACCCATGTTTGGAAATGAACAATACATGAACAAAGATAGTTTGATCATGCAACCCACATGCACAAATTAAATTATATTCATAAAGCAATTGCAGTGTGGCAGACTCACTATGTTCCTGTATATTTTTATTTTTTCTTATAGGGGTTTGTATAAAGCCAGTGTTACTTAAAGCATACCAGCCACAAGCTGATGAAGCTGTACTAGTATGGATTTTCAGTGCAAGCAACTTTGATCAGTTGGTCACATTTCAATGTAATAAGAGTGATGAGCCCATTCATTCCAGTGGACGATATCACTTTTTTCATAACATCACTGAAAACATGGTTTATTTTGTTTTGAAGATAAGTAATCCCACAAACAGTGATATTGGGAACTATTCTGCTCAACTGATTTATAATGAAGCATTCATAAGCAATAGGAAGTCAGAGATAGGATATGTTTGTCTAAAACTTCAAAGTATGTAGTGTGTATAGAACACATGCCTATACTTTGGTCAAATTCAAGGTCAAAGTTCATTAAGAATTTAATGTGCTTCATTGGCAATGTCTTTAAGAATCCCTAGGGATGAGCACTGGGTCTGGGCATTCTAAGTTTCCTTGAATTGTCTGCTATCTAAAGACATTTGTATCCCCTGCTAGCTATATTGCTACAATCCAAGAATGTAGCCAAGGTTTTGGTAAATAGTTAACATATGTGACCGGATTTCACATAACAAGGCTTCCACACACACAAAATCAAACTTACATTTTTACCAGAAATGGATTGCTGGCCTAATACACTATCATATTCCACACTGTACTTCCTTCAGGACTGGCAAGTCTGGTTTCTGTGGCAGCTTTCTTCTGACCCTGTCAAAGCCATGAGTGGGAAATTGGTGCCATTGAATGGCCATAGCTTTGTGATAATGGTGTGTAGTGAGCTGGGACTTCACAGAGAGCTCGCCAATAGTGTTCTCAGTCAATTTGGAGTGATTTGATGGCCATGGAGGGCCATGGAGAGCCCAAACTTGGCCTCTGGATTCCAATTGTCTTCTTGCTTCATTTTATACCCCTATATTAAGCCCACCCACCGCCCCCCACCCTCCCACCCTATTACTACCACCTGTGATATTATTACCCGCTCGAGAAAAGCTGCCCAAAACAGGGCTAATTTTGGGTATCAGAATTGTATACACCCACTCAGTGATAGCTAGTAAATAGATGCATACTTGGTGCAAATTGTGTTTGCACAGCTGTAGGCACTGGGAAGTTATTATGCAATGATTACTTAAAATCGCCATATCTCCTAACGAAGCTTTGTGCATCGAAGCCGGGTTTTGTCAAATTCAGTCACATATGTAGTAACACTCAATATGTCAAAGATTATGGAATTTAATTTGAGACATGTGACTTCTAATTATATTTCCTGCAATAAATAATATCAAAAAGATGCATATGGCAGGAGTTATGGTAGCATGATTTTGGGAATAGCTGTGTATTGTGCAAATAAGTAAACTCTGAGAATGCATTTGCATATTTAGTTAATCTATTAATGTCAGTTTGCTGTTTGCTGCTATCTGGATTTCAGCTTTTCCTTAAGGAGTTAAAGTCATCAGCCATTGTTATAGACAATGGAACCCACCTACAAGATGACCTAGAGACATAAAATTTCAAGGTGGGATGAACACCTATTGAAAAATCGAAGCCCTGTGATAGGGGAATTGTATACCACCCAGACTCTGTTTGCACACAAAAAGATCGCCTAAAAATATCCTTCTTTAATTGGACCAATATATTATTATGTCATCACCCTGTCTAACACAGGTACACAATCATCACAAACAGAAATAAACTGGAAACTAATTTGGATTCCTATTGGTGGATTAGTTTTAATATTTGCATTCCTGATTATTGCAACGGTGCTAGGTAAGAGATGCAAAGAAAGTCATCAAGGTATGTCTAACCTGGTAGTTAATAAACTTAATTGACATATGTCCAACAGATACAAATCATCCAACAGATATAAGGACTGAAGCAACAGCTTTAGTGCAACAAGAAGACCAGCCTCTCCTTGGCACCAGTGAGCTGTTAGTTCCAGCTCCTCCTACTAGAGGTAATAAAATTAGAATGGTCACATCTCCTATGGCAACCAAACTGTATGACACAAAAATGTGCAACCATGCAGTGTTGATTGTCGTTAATAGAGCCCAATGAGTATGAGGAAGTTGCAAGCACAGTAATCATTACACTACTGAGCTCTGGAATATACCTGCACTTTGTGCAGGACTTTATTTACCAACACTATTTCAGCATTCTCCCATAGGACAAAAAATTAAGCATGAATTAAGCTTTGTACTGAGGTGTTTATATGGTGAGGGAATAATACTCAATTATACTGAAACAATGTATGCTGTGTAGTGACACAGTATAGTATCCCAGAGCACATGCTTATGAAAGTAAGAAGTACTAAGAACACCTACACAGCTGCAGTGCTTACTATAGCTGATTAAGTACCTCATGTATTACCTATTTGCAGTGTAGAAACGTGCTTCTTCTAATTAACTGGTGTACATTGTTAGACTGTTTGGACAGAGCATGCCATACTCCTGCTCTCAAAAAGTTAGCTATATGCATGCATGCATGTACAGTACATACCTGATATCTATGGCCATCTTGGAATTGGGCTTGAATTATAGAAACCTATATATAAGAATTATGATAAGAAAACATTACACTTTGTTGTTGCAATTATAGTGCATGAATTTCAACCACCTACTTTGGACCAGCCACTGCAATTAAGACGTCATGATTCTCCTGGCAGGATGACTTCTAAAGGTGTGTGATTGTGTGTAGTGCATGCATGTGTGCCTGCAGGATGTGTATGTTTAAACTATGGTACGGCTCATTTATAGGGTTACTAAATCACTTATATTAGTCACCTGACATGCTCATTTAGTCACCTACACATGTTCATTTAGTAGCCTGCCCTCAAGTAATTTTGTACATGATAAATAATTAAACATGAAAGGCACACTGCAGTACTTGATAATACTGTAATACTCTTCTTCTCCATGTTCTGCAAACAATTCTGGACAAATAGTAGACTAAGCAGCATATCTTGGCGTATCCACTGTAGCTCTAGCTGTTACTCTGGTTACCGGTTGAATAATTATTTTTGTGGGCACTGTAAGGACTTCAGGAAGAAACCATTCCACTGCTCTGTGTTGCTTTTTTACCCCATACTCATACCCTGGCTATAAAGGTATGTACTTTAAACCATAAGTTAGACACCACAACCAATGGGAACTAAACGATTTAGTAACCCCTCAGGCCTTTAATAGCACCCTGGCTGCGTTCGGGATGCTACAGCACCGGGGTTACTAAACTGCTTAGTTCCCTTGGTCTTGGTGTCTAACTATTATATAGCTAGGATCTGAAGGGCAAAACGCATAAGTAGGTACAGTAACTGTAACGTGTATTGTGTGTATATAACTAACCAAAACTTACATACTGCTGTTCTTACAGCTTGTATATAGATACTTCTGTAATATTGAACTACTATTCCTTATGTGTCATGACAACAAATTAATACAATACTTAAAGTCAATGACATGCATAGGTACTGACTGCTTGCTTGAAAATTCTATCACATGTGCCTTCTCCACACTGGAGCTCCTTTGCTGGTGTTTTCTTCAGAATATATATAACTAAACTTTCTCTTAACTGTGTTTTTCAAGGTAGCAATCGGTGAAGGATCATTGGGTGTCTTTAATATAATTGGGAGATCACATACATTTCTATAACATTAAGTATTCCGATAACTTGGCACACATGTAACACTACTTTATTGTAAGTGCTACCATGTCTACTACAGTTCAGACTGATTCCATACATAATTCTCATTTTCAAATTTTGTGTGCACATGTAATGCACCACAAGTTTTCAGTTCACCATTGGAAATATCGAGTGTTTACCAGAACTTCATAAGCAAAAGTTTGTATATGACTTAAAGCCTTCCAGCACTGAAGAATAAACACACTCCCAGGCTACACCCTAAGGAATGACATATAGGCACTCAGTGAAAGTAGTTTTGCAGCTGTGACCAACATCAATGGATGAGCCACCAAAATGTGCTCAAGGACAAAAACTCGCTATTGCAAAATATAAAATATTTGTTGCAAAGTCAGAAGTCAAGGTGAAAAGTCAACAGGTCAAGAATTTGGCCACAGATGCAGATCTTCCTGCAGTGCATGTCTACATCCCCCTCCACTCTTATGCATAGTTTCGTGAGTGATTGCACAGTGGTACCCATTACCCAGTTGTTGTTCTCTTGTATATAGCAAGAAACTTTACTCACATTGCTTCAGACTATTAGCAGAGGCATGATGTTAATTGGGAAACAAGTGTCAATTGTTCATGGCTCACGTAATATAGATGCAGTCCCCATGGGACTTTTAGTTACTGAATTAGTGAGACACATACATGCATACAGAACGGCAGTATTGTACATTGGGGATCATGGAGGTTTGTACTTTCTCACATGAAAATATTGACCAGAACCCAATTTCAAATTGTACCTTCATGGTGCCTTGGCAGTATTGGCTAGGTATAACCAGGCCCAAAAATCCCTTCAGTACTACCCTAAATTATTATTATTATTATCAATTTTATCTAAAGAAAGGGTACACAAAAGGCTTATAGCCTGTACAAGGTGGTCCCCAAAACACATACACAGTACAAAAAGCAATACAGAAACATTGACTTAAAAATTTGACTATCTACAAGCAAACAAAAACAACAAACGAGCAAACAAAAACAACTATACAAAAAGTAATACTAAGTGAGAGACATCAGTTAAACAAGTAACATTGGAGCCGTGATCTAATAAGCGTGATAGTACTACCCTAAATGCTTCCGATATAGGTTGCTATGAAATTTTTTCTACTGCTTGACTGACTAATACCTCCATACAAGTATAACTCATTAAAGGCTAAGGCTACAGGCTTGATTTTTTCACTATTAACCAGTTGAATCATTTCAGCCCTACCGGTGCCTTTTGACATAATGCAGTACTTACCTTTGTCCTCTTTGTGTCCCATTTACTTTTGCTGACAGCAGTAAGTGTTGATTTGTGGTATACAATGTGTGTTGGCTTCCCTACTTTTGTTATGGTAATCATCCGTATTTTCCATAGTGACTGGAATGATTGCTTTTGTTGTACTGTTCTTTATTTGCTGTGTAAAGGGCTGAACATATATAGCTAAAAATGAAGTGTGTATTCAGACAAAACATTGCACTTTTGATACATGTCACCCACTAAATAGTATCAACTAAATTGTTATCCTAACATATAAATAAATATATAGTAAGTGCACGGGTCATTCTGTAAAGTATTATACATATCCTTGTGAACATTTGCTTTTTTTTTTAGTGGAGCAAAGACTTACATATTACAGGAAGGATATCGTAGAGCTATTAGCTGAAAGAGACAAATCAGAAGTGGCTGCTGAGTTCAAGAAAAGAGATTTGTTACACAGGAATGAGCTACTCCACTTTATGCAAATTGATGATCGTGTTCAAAGCTACAATTATCTATTTGATGCCATTCTTGTTCATGGAGCTATCGAGGCTGAGAAGTTTTACAGATATCTTATAGATGCTGATGAGACTGAGTATTTCTTTAACCTTGTGGCACCAAAAGGTTTGTTATGTAGCAATGTTGTGCCTCCATGTTATGTACATTTGCTATCAGTATGCTCTTCAAGTCATTTTCGCATATAAAACAGAGTTTTCGTGTACTTTGGCATGTGTCATTGTAAGTCTTTTTGTTTTGTAGTGTTCTTCTTTTATGTGTTGACAACCAATCAATTTCCAGACAACATCAGAGATTTTGCTGATTTACTAACCAAGTGTGGTATAAACGTCATAGGTGACTTCTACGATGCTGGGGTGCAGAATAAAGCAAATCTTCACTTGTGGACTCAGGAAAAGATTAGCACATGTGTCAACAGTGGGGGTTTTGTGTTGGTTGATGTTTCATCAGGTCCCATGAACAACTTATCATCAGCACATAGTGTTCCATTACAAATGAGATATGCACAATTTGATGGTGTTTCTCTGTACCAAAGTGTGATACAGAGCCGAGAGAGTTTTATACCAGTGTGCCTGGATAATCATATGCCAGATAGAGTGTTTCCATTTGATAAAGCTACAGTGTACAATATTTACATAAGTGAATTTATGCAGAAGTTTGCTGAATTCAAAGAGGCCCATGTCCTTGATCAGTACAAGGTTGGAGATAATGATCCTGAAGCAATCCAAGTATTTTTGAATAAATCGTCAGTGCGCTTTCAACCAATAGTCGATTTGATAAGTCTTCTCACAAGCCAGCAACTTGTGCCAAGAAATTAAATTAATATATACACATCTTGTCTCTGTAAATGACTTATTGCATTGTTTATTTTGTAAGCTACATCATATTGTTTATTAATATACATTTTAAAATCCAGCTTGCTTATTCGTAAAAAAATTTATATTGTTAAAGTATCAGGTTTATTGTATTTAAATCTAGCTCAGTTCACAACACAACACATGGAAATTTTCTTTCTTCTTTATTTCTATCAACTGGTTGTCGTTGAATTGTCAGGTGTAAAAAAAGTTCTGCCTGCCTAAGAGAATCCTAAGGACAATTTTGCTTGTTATTCAATACCAATTATAATATATATAACAGGCACCCACCTGGTGTAATTTTGAGTATCGCATGGAGCATCAGTGCACAGGAGAAGTTCAGTTTCAGCTCATACACTGGTTTTCAATTCTTTATAGTAAAAGAAGTGTTAAGAATGAAATCATTTTGGATATTTTATTGGATTATTTGATTTTTCTATTAATATTAGAATAATGAACATTTAACCCTTACTCCTAAACATAATTTTGACCACCTCTCTTGATTACAGTTATAAATAGCATTGCAGGTGCCAGGCAAGCAGACTCTTATAACTTATAGGGGTGGAATGGTAGGGGGCCAGTGCTTCTCCCTTCAGAAATTTTTCATAGTGATGCTTATTAAACATAGCTAGTCACCTTAGACATAATCCAAACATTTTTGATGCAGTTTATGACTATGCATTATAATTAGAGTTGCACCGATAATCGGTTGAATTATCGGTAACAACCGATATTAGCTAATTTTACAAGTATCGGTATCGGCTACGAAGCGGAATAACTTGCCGGTTAACCGAAACCCACAATCAATCGTTAAGTTGACGACAATGAACAGGTGAAAGTAAAGAAGGTGGTGAATGTAGCAGTAAGTGGTTTGTTGTAACTGTTTTGTAACTATTTGAGTTTGTTTGTTTGCACAAATGTGGTTGCAAGGCTATAGTAGGCTGTGTATATTTATCGGCCGCCCACGCAATTAGTTGATCACTCTTCACAAAGAGTCTGTAGTCCCACTAAAACACTGTTTGATTAGCTGTTTTATAACTACTTGGCTTCCTTTTCCATGAAAGGAGATAGTAGCAAAACTGTGTAAAACATTGTAAAAGTCGGCCGCCCACGTAATTAATTACATTGATTACATTATCATTACAAATGCAGTTTATACGCATAAACTTTAGGTGATTTTCTGCTCCTCCTCCTCTGTTCTGAAGAAATGAAGAATATCGGTAAATATCGGCATATCGGTTACAGGAATAGGCAAATAATCGGTATCGGCAAATGTGAAAAAATGCATATCGGTGCAACTCTAATTATAATTAATCTGTCTCTAGTAATATAGACATAAGACAAGGGGAACTAGGTGGGTTAGAGCCTCCTCTACAATTAGAGATTGAGATACTCTAATGGAACAGTCATTTATTCTAATAAAACAGTCAAGAGAAGCATAATTATAAAACACTAAGTTTAAACAAGTAAAACACCTGTTCTAAATTGAGTTTCTATCTACACCCTAGTGACTAAAATTCTCTGGAGAGGAAAAGTCATGCACCTGCGCATGCACACCACATGCCAGGAATATCTACAAAACATGTTTAAATATTTTGTGATGCTTGTGCAGGGGACTTTATGCTAATTCTGTTTTGTAACTTAAACATTCATTAAGCTAATTAGCACCAAAATCTTTGCAAAAAAGGTAAATTTTTCAAAATTTCCTTATAGACTTTATAGCTACTACTAGCTTAGTAGCATTTGTGCTTCAGCATTAAATTTTCATAAACATTGTTTTAGTAAAAACTGCCATCAAATTCAATGTCAGAAAGTTGATTTTCCAAAAATTTCCTTGAAGAAACTTTATATTCTACTAGCTAATTCTGTTTTCTAGCTCAGTATATAGCTACTATTAGCATTCATATATACTTCTTCCAGTGTTGAGCTCAGCAAATTTCAGTAAAGATTACCATCAAATTCAATCTCGTATCATCATTGTATCATGATGATATTGGTAATTTTGTGATGGTCTGCTCCAGCACCTTAATGACTTGTCTTGATTTGTTCTGATAATAATAATTAGCTATTATAGTTGTAAAATAGTTCTTAGTGTTGTGTGTAGTTTTGTATATATGGTGTTGCAATGTATGTGTTGTGTGTACTCCAGTATGGAAGAATGGCTTTGTTGAGTACTGCGAGTTTAAATAAGTAATCAATCAATAATCATGAGTGTTCACATTGGGATGGAAGGTAAGTGGCAAGGTGGTAGACTTTCAAATGGAAGGAAGTAATTATTGAAGACTACAGATGGATTTTAAGCCTGTACTCACTCCTTAGCAGGTAGGACAAAATCCATTTTATTTCCTGCTTCACTCAAGCCAGGTTCTTGTCAAAACCAGAAGTCATCACTACTATAATATTTGAATTGTGTCACCACCAAAATGGGTGCTCTCATAACCAGCCTTGTTTAATTTGAAACTTAAAATCAGTAGCAATTAGTTACTCTTGCATGATGCATGATTTAGGATTGCTATGTAAAATTGTCTGGTGTTGGTAAATAGCACTTGTGTACCAATTAGCTGTGTGTCCCGAGCCACAAGTATTACTGCACTACCAATTTAGACTGGTTTGTATCCCATTACACCAACAATCAGGGGAGGTTCTAGTTATAGGAAATATGCTAACTGCATGGTTTCCAATTCCAAATTAGTAGTATGTCATGCAAGGTCATAAACATTACAGTTACCAGACATTTGAAAAGAGGGGTTCTGCAATAAATATATCCTAAATAGCTAGAAATGGGCAAAAATCACCCAAAATATTGTTTATTATTCCATGAATTTGCAGAAAGATCTGGAGCATTAAGAAAAGTTACAAGAAGTTGAGAGTTTGAGATCATTAAAAGATACTTGGTTAATTTCATTATAAAGAATGAAATTTAGCCACTAAATGGCACTTTACATTACACAAAAAGTAATCTCTTAGTTTCAAATTGCAGTAACTGAGTATATCAATCCTTCATTCTTCTTTTGATTAGCTGACTGCTTTCTGGAGACTGCCCAAGAGCCAAGCCTGCCAACACTATATATGCATTATAATATATGCATTATAATATATGTATTATAGTAGTAATGCTGCAGCATACCTGACTAGTTCTGTTGCCTGGTACTCAGTGTGTGTACATTACTGAAGTCTCCAACATCAAACTACACCTTATGAATGAGTAATGAGCATGACTAATGTAAAATAAATAACACGCAAACGTGTCATTCACATGCACTACAGAGCAGTCACACATAGACATATACATGTAGTAATTGGTTATATGTATTACATTTTTGCAATCACGTTAACTAAAAGTTTTCCTCATTAGAATTTGTATAAAAGAGTTGATTTGCTTAATTAAAACATTATTCCAGAGTGTCCTCAAATTGTCACCTTCACACAAAGGAAGACCTGGAAAATGTCATTGAAGTGCTATCAAGGCTTTTAACCAAGTAACACAAAAGTCCTTAATAGCCTTGGCAAAATATGATAACAAATAGAAATTCCTTAGACTATTACTCATTAAACTCTGATGTGAATAGTGTCACAAGGCAGGTCTTGCTGCATGTGGAGAATGCCAAGGGATATGTAACAACATGATGATATTTCAGATTTTACAGCTGATGATCAGACTTTTGAACAATGAGAGGATTTATCTTATGATTATATTTTGCTTATATACCATGCATTAAGTGTGAAAAGCTGTGTTATAGCATTTTCAACTTTCTAAGTTTAGTTACCAATAACTCTTCATGTAATTGACCAATTAGCTCAGTTTTGCATTAGTATTTAGTGACACGGATTGGATTATTATTAATTAATTAATAATTATGTCATAGAAACTTAATGGTGGTCCAAAAGACCCACATATTGTTTTATTGCAAATTAACTTTGGTAAATGATGACTACCTTATTTGTTTTACAGGTGAGCTCTTTTGCAGGAATTGCTGGTTGCTTGACAGATGGTTGTAGAATTACTGGTTATCGCGCGCTTAATATGATCTTTTTTTTTTTAGTTACAAGAATTATGCATAAGTGGTGTTACTTCTTGGTGTGGGGAAAGTGTAGGCTGTGGATCCACCACAGATGAAAGTGATGATAGCAAAGTGCAAGTTCTAGTTGCTAAGAAACAAAAGCCTGTGGTTCAGAGCAAGAGAAAGAGTAAACAACTAAAAGATATTGCTCAGAAACAGGCAAAAGATTCTGGAAGTGGTAGCAACAATGTAAAGAAAAATGATTCTGAAAGGGCAGGAATAGACAACAAAAACATCCTAGTCAAGCTAAGCCATCTGGTAAAGGAAAAGAACATAAAGATTCAGAGACTGGGTATTAACATTATTTATATCAATGTATTGTATCAAAAAGCATGAATTTAGTTAGTTTGACACCACCTACCCCTTCACATAAAAAGGAAGGGCCTGGTGATCCCACACTATTTCTAGCGCAGAACCCTGTGCTAGCCAATCAGTGCATGCCAATGTCTGTAAGAGACAGTTATTGCTTGGCAACGGAATGCTTTCTGTATGATTGGTGTGATTTAATAATGCATTATATGTCACATGCAAGCAGTGTATTTATATTCCTCCAGCAATGATATGGGATCTGTATTTCACCAGACCCTTCCCTTTTATATGAAGGGGCAGGCAGCTCCAGGCATTTCTTACCCTGTTTGTGCATTGTGGTTATGTAGGGATCTTGATATGAAGTGGAAGTTTGGACAAGTCAAATCCAAGGACCCTCCCGCTACACTGCCCACATATAAATCTGATTCACTAGGTACTGTTCCCAGGACCAAGGAATACAAAACTCCATTACAAATACTTCAGCTTTTTCTAACCGGTGCTATTCTTGATTCAATTGTCAAACAAACAAAGCAAATGCAAAGCTGCAAGAACTCTATCAATGAATGAACAGTATCAATGAGTGTACAGTATAAATGAACCCTGTCAATTTTTTTTGTCAGAATTCACTTACTTATGAAATCTTGATAATACATCAAGACACACGGTAGTGTGTCGTGCGGCCCAAGAAGCCGGCGTGTCACCCGTGAGTATATTAACAGGAAGAAAGAAAACGCAATTTTCACACCTATGTAGCTCTGTGATCTCTTATCCGATTAGAACCAAATTTGCTAGAGAGGTGCCGGCCAGTAAGGGGAGTATACACACCAAATTTGAAGAAAATCGCTCCAGCCATTTCCAAGATACGAGCGAACAAATTTTCGTTTTAATTTCTTCGTTTTTTTCTTCTTCTACTTCATTTCGCACACTTCACAAAATCCACCATAAAACACGAATGCGTGCTCGGATCGGGCTGAAATTTGGCACACTTAAAGGGCTCATTAAGGCGGATCTGTGTACCAACTTTGGTAGGAATCCGATGAACATACACGGAGTTATGACCGATTATGTGCGTAAAATAAGGTCGAAGGTCTGTCACGCCTACAGGGTAAACCCCTTGGAGGAATCAGTTGAAAATTGCTATGTAGATGGAGCAACCATCGTAGGAGTGCCTTTTTGTGGTTTGAAAGGAATCGGGATAAAGACCACGGAGATATGACACAAAACCCGACCTGTGTCAAAATTACGCGATCAATTTTTATGAATAAAAAACTAATAGTTTTCGTGTCTATCAGGCAAACCGCTTAGAGCAATGAGCTGAAAGTCAGTATGTAGCTGGAATAAACATCATAGAAAGTCCTTGCAGTAATACAGAAGAATCGGATTACAAACCACTGAGTTATGATTCGAAAGGCAACTACGTGTAGCAAATGCGAGATCGAGATACTATAATAGAACAGTCACCCTAATAAAGCATTCAGCTGCATTTATAATTTACTCAATTATATTACATTGCAAATTATTCTGTAGGGAATTCAGTTACAAACAAGTCACCTTGTAGTCAGATCAGCCAGAAGAAGGTACCTAATAGAGAGTTCAGCTACAAAGAAACCATCATGTAGAGAGTTCAGCTCAAACAAATTGCCCTGTAGAGAGATCAGCTAGAAGAAGTTACCTTGTAGAGAGTTCAGTTACAAAGAAGCAATCATGCAAAGTGTTCAGCTACAAACAAATCACCCAGTAGAAAGTTCCGCTATGAACAGATCACACTGTAGAGAGTTCAGTTAGAAACAAGTCACGTTGTAGAGAGATCAGCTAGAAGAAGTAACCTTGTAGAGAGTTCAGCTACAAAGAAACCACCATGTAAGAGAGTTCAGCTGCAAACAAATCACCTGTAGAGAGTTCAGCAGGAACAAGTCACCCTGTACAGAGATCAGCTAGAAACAAGTCACCCTGTAGAGAATTCAGCTACAAACAAATCACCCTGTAGAAAGATCAGGTAGAAGAAGTTACCTTATAGAGAGTTCAGCTGCAAACAAATCCCCTGTAGAGAGTTCAGCAAGAAACAAGTCACCCTGTAGAGAGATCAGCTAGAAACAAGTCACCCTGTAGAGAGTTCAGCTAGAAGAAGTCACATTGTAGAGAGTTCAGCTACAAAGAAACTACCATGTAGAGAGTTCAACTACAAACAAATCGCCCTGTAGAAAGATCAGCTAGAAGAAGTTACCTTGTAGGGAGTTCAGCTACGAACAGATCACCCTGCAGAGAGTTCAGTTACAAACAAATCACACTGTAGAGAGTTCAGTTACAAAGAAACCACAATGTAGAGAGTTCAGCTGCAAAAAAATCAATCACTCTGTAGATAGTTCAGCTACAAAGAAACCACCATGTAGAGAGTTCAGCTGCAAACAAATCACCTGTAGAGAGTTCAGCTAGAAACAAGTCACCCTGTAGAGAGATTAGCTAGAAACAAGTCACCCTGTAGAGAGTTCAGCTAGAAGAAGTCACATTGTAGAGAGTTCAGCTACAAAGAAACTACCATGTAGAGAGTTCAGCTGCAAACAAACACCCTGTAGAGAACTCAGCTACAAACAAATCACCCTGTAGATAGATCAGCTAGAAGAAGTTACCTTGTAGGGAGTTCAGCTACAAACAAATCACCCTGTAGAGAGTTCAGCTACAATGAAATCATCATGTAGAGAGTTCAGCTGCAAACAAATCATCCTGTAGAGAGTTCAGCTATGAAAAGATCACCCTGTAGAGAGTTCAGCTAGAATAAGTCACCTTTTAGAGAGTTCAGCTACAAAGCTACCACCATGCATGTAGAGAGTTCAGCTGCAAAAAAAATCAATCACTCTGTAGAGAGTTCAGCTAGAAGAAGTCACCTTGTAGAGAGTTCAGCTGCAAATAAATCACCCTGTAGAGAATTCAGCTACAAACAAATCACCCTGTAGAAAGATCAGCTAGAAGAAGTTACCTTGTAGAGAGTTCAGCTACAAAGAAACCAGAGTTCAGCTACAAACAAATCACCTGTAGAGAGATCAGCTTGAAACAAGTCACCCTGTAGAGAGTTCAGCTAGAAGAAGTCACATTGTAGAGAGTTCAGTTACAATGAAACTCCCATGTAGAGAGTTCAGCTGCAAACAAATCACCCTGTAGAGAACTCAGCTACAAACAAATATGCCCTGTAAAAAGATCAGCTAGAAGAAGTTACCTTGTAGAGAGTTCAGCTACAACAAAACCATCATGTAGAGAGTTCAGCTACAAACAAATCACCTGTAGAGAGTTCAGCTAGAAACAAGTCACCCTGTAGAGAGATCAGCTAGAAAACAAGTCACCTTGTAGAGAGTTCAGCTAGAAGAAGTCACATTGTAGAGAATTCAGCTACAAAGAAACTACCATGTAGAGAGTTCAGCTGCAAACAAATCACCCTGTAGAAAGTTCAGCTATGAACAGATCACCCTGCAGAGAGATCAGCTAGAAACAAGTCACCCTGTAGAGAGTTCAGCTAGAAGAAACTACCATGTAGAGAGTTCAGCTGCAAACAAATCACCCAGTAGAAAGTTCAGCTATGAACAGATCACCCTGTTGAGAGTTCAGTTAGAAACAAGTCATCCTGTAGAGAGATCACCTAGAAGTATCACCTTGTAGAGAGTTCAGCTACAAACAAATCACCCTGTAGAGAGATCAGCTAGAAGAAGTCACCTTGTAGAGAGTTCAGCTATAAAGAAACCACCACGTAGAGAATTCAGCTGCAAACAAACATCCTGTAGAGAACTCAGCTACAAAAAATCGCCCTGTAGAAAGATCAGCTAGAAGAAGTTACCTTGTAGAGAGTTCAGCTACAAAGAAATCATCATGTAGAGAGTTCAGCTGCAAACAAATCAACATGTAGAGAGTTCAGCTATGAAAAGATCACCCTGTAGAGAGTTCAGCTAGAAGAAGTCACTTTTTAGAGAGTTCAGCTACAAAGCAACCACCATGTAGAGAGTTCAGCAGCAAACACATCACCCTGTAGAGAATTCAACTACAAACAAATCGCCCTGTAGAGAGACCAGCTAGAAACAAGTCACCCTGTAGACAGATCAGCTAGAAGAAGTTACCTTGTAGAGAGTTCATCAGCTGCAAACAAATCACCCTGTAGAGAATTCAACTACAAACAGATAACCCTGCAGAGAGTTCAGCTAGAGTCAAGTCACCCTGTAGAGAGAATCCTGTAAAGAGTTCATCTACATACAAGCAGATCACCCTGTAGAGAGTTCAGCTACATTTCAAGTCACCCAGTAGAGAGATCAGCTGCAAATTATCCTGTGGGGATTAATTGACATGTAATACATATATGCTCTCTTTTTATATTATGAACTCTTGATATATGCATTATATATATAATTTGTACATTTACTGATAAAATCAGAATGAGTTAAAGTATTTATAAAATCTGCTTCATCTTTTTCTTTTTCCTGTGGTAAAGAAAAATATATAGGTTAAAAAACCCCAAAGCTGGCCATAGGCCGGCTTTGGGGTAAACAAATACAAAAAGAAGTGAAATCTAATCAAAAACAGCCAAGCTGTAAAAAAAGGAGTGCGGCCCTTGAAAAGGCTATGGTGAAAAAAGATGTGAAAACCAAGGTGGCGGCCAAGAAATGGCTGTGATGGTAGGTTAATGATAAAAATTTTAATAACGACAATTCGGGTGAATTTTGTGCCAATTGACCAAGTGGCACCAAATTCACCTGAATTGTCGTTATTAAAATTTTTACCATTAACCTACCATCACAGCCATTTCTTGGCCGCCACCTTGGATTTCACATCTTTTTCACCATAGCCTTATCAAGGGCCGCACTCCTTTTTTTACAGCTTGGCTGTTTTTGATTAGATTAGCTATGCAAATTTTCCTTTTAATAGTCACACGCATGTGTTCTACCTTTTTGTATATAGAACTAACAATTCCATGCTTTACTGCCTAAACATGACCATTTTGAACACTGGTAACGCAGTATCTGTAGCTTCAATGGATATAACTATATCTTAAAATTAAATGTAATAAAAAGGGCGTGGTCATTTTCACATATTTCGCAGTGGATGGAGATTTTGGCACATACCTCATGTTGCTCCTTGGGGTCAATTTACCCTAAACAAAGTTGAGATGTGCATGAAGTGCATACATAATTAAGTCAGGTCCTAGACTACAAGGTAAGTGCAAGTGGTAAGCGCAAGTGGTAAGTGCAAGTGGTAAGTGCAAGTGGTAACCTGCTGTGTTTCAGCGCTCATGGACAGCATTTACCGTGAAGGCATGGAAGGGAATGTTGGATGGAGGATAGTTCATAAAAGCAGGCTGGGTTCATGCAAGAGAACAATTTGTTGCAATGGCAAAGGTATGCATAAATGTCATGGGAAAGACAATTACTAAAACTGGCTGACAAACATTAACCGAGCTACAATCATACAGAATTTACTAGAGGTCATATACTGCAATGTTGTGTTGGCTGTGGAACTGATGTAACTTGTAGAGATCAAGCTTTAGGAAGATGTTCCTTGAACAGTGATACAAACTGTTTGAAGTGGAAGTCAAACACACAGGAATGGAAATAGACACTGAGAATCGTATTCAGGCCCCTAAAATGTGTAAGAAATGTTTATTTTATTTGAGTGATGTAAGGGTCTCTTGATAAAGTAAGAGTAAAAGTTTGTAAAAATGCAGTAGATGTGTTTTTGCCATCTATCACAGTTTCAACTACTGCCTTGGCGAACAGAGATGCTTCAGCTTCAACTATGCCAGGTAGCTGCTCTGCCAGGCTTACTTTACATCACTATGATGAACATCCACACTCCATGCAAGAGATTGGCTGTTGTTGGTAGCAGGGTGAATGATATTATGGTGGATGATGTAGCTGATAGCACAGTTGATGGTGTAGTTGTTGCATTAATCAACTCCGGTGCCCTCCATCTCTTGCTGTTAAGGACAGAATCAGTAAGCTTACTAAGCTTGACATAACAAAGCAATTTCGAACGGCAATCAAAAGAAGTTTTCATTATGATTGTTAGGACGCTTGCAATGCATATGCCTTATTTCAAATTATCTTGCTCAGATATTAAGTGGCACAAAGATCACAAAGTAGGAAGACTAAAGCTTATTACATGCTGAACCCACAGAAATTGTATCATGATTGTGTATACATTTGTATATCAAAATTAAATTAATTACAGTGAATTCTTGGTGCATAACATTGCACAACCTGCATGTACAAATGTTGTATTACATCACAAGAAGGCAAGGGGTTCCAGTTATGTTGACTAAGGGTCATTCCATACCAAACCAACAATCCCAACCCTTTTTTGGATTGTGAAATTTGGCATAGACATAGACTTTAAGTTTCGTGATTGATAATAAGGCTTCTGAGTGTTGTTACATGACTAAGTCTGCTTTCTAAGCAGACCCTGCAGTGACGATTTCATCATGCATATCTTTAAAGTGCTTTTTTGTAAGCAAGGAGGAACTTGAAGTTTCTCACTGCATACTACCTTTGTTGATTCTAGTGAACTTTCAAATGTCTAGACCCTGTGCATACCAAGGCAAGGTCTGGCAGAAACCAGAAAAAAGTTGCTATGGCTTGAAGTTTCACTAGCGTGCACATGGTCTATAGCTTCTGGGGGGGGGGGGGGGGGGGGGCACCCAGATATTTTATCTCGTGACAAAATACAAAATTTTACAGAGAAATAAATTACTTTGATTCCAAGAGATCTATTCAGAACTGTTAAGTGGTGGAAGAAAGTTTTCTAGCACCTGATAGACATGAACATTTAGAGTTCTTTCATTTTTATAAACACAACTTACCAGAAAGCAGGATAACTAACGAGATTAGTAACTTCGTTACTTGTAGTAATAATATTACGTAATATTAGACTCGTTACAGTAACTATATTACTTAGGTAATGCGTTACATTTGTAAGTAAAGTAACTTGCATTATATTACCTGCTTTTATAGCGTATTTCGTTATATTACTTTGTTACCACAACAGTAATAATATTATGTAACACATTACTCCCAACAGTAATAGCTACCAAGTACTTTTTACAACAATCTGATCTCTCTTTTGTATAATAAAAGCTCTTGTTCTTGGTACAGAGAGCGGAGGTGCAGATAAGCAGTGAACCATCATAGCTACACTCTACTGATTGTTTTCTTTTTGTGTGTGTGTGAACTAGCTACAATTGTTTTTATTACATCGTTATTACAACTACAATTATCTTGATTACAATAAAATATTATCTTGTGATGACAAAATTAGTTTGTGACGGAGTGCAATGTTAGTACTGGGGATTCAACTTAATAATCGTAATAAGTTTAGATGAATAGTTCAAAACACTAAAGCATAATTTTGAACTATATGTTCAAATTTGGAAGGAGGTATTATGGGCGAATGCTTTACACCATATAGTATATTGACTCAACGTGCAGACTAAGATAGGTAGTAATTTGCTTTAATTTTGTGCAAAAAAATGTTTGTGTAAAAATATTTTTGTATAATTTATGTGAATGACTGCTCTATTAGAGTAGTTTGATCTTTTGAACTTTCATGTAAGAAATTTTCGTACAAGTTTCTACATACAAAAATTATTTTACAATTTAAAAAATGGTAGTTTCAAAACACCAGCAATATTACAGAGTGATAACCAGCTAATATGGACAATTAGATACTAACATAACTTATGGGAACACTGTTCCACCCTGAAGGCACTGAAGGCATCTCTTATTTGTTAGAGAGCAAATTTTACAGTTATACTTATTGGATTTCCCATGTAAACAAAATTTTGTAGATTCAACAACTTCAGAGATGCCTTCAGGATGGAACACAGCAAGGTTGTGTTAATTGCCCTAGTATGGCAGAATAAACCTCATGGTACTACCTAGACCTGGTAGGGGAATTCCCCTTCTCCCTTACAACAAGGATCTACGATTAGACCCCCAGGGAAAGTAGCAGCTACACCCTGTAGTGTGATTCAAAAGAATGAAACTAGCTGCCTGGAAAGCATTTGGGACTTCAGAATTTAGCCACAAGCACCAACTTGGCTTACCAGACTGGATGGAAATGGCAGATACAGAAACCACCTTCCCCATGGCCTGTGCAGGCCCAGCCATCACCACTCAGACCTCTACAAGTAACAAGCAGGATACTGTTGTGAGACCAACAACACAAGATGTTGTGGGGAAGGCCAAAGGGAAGGAGACATACATAAGTGCAACATGGAAATCCCAGTTGGTCAAAGTCGCTGGTAACTTTGAATCAATACTCTACCCTTGCCTTACAACATCAGAATTTCTTACCTATACAACCCCAAAATATTATGGAATCATTCTTGGCATACTACATTGGGCTCTGCACTAGCTGGGTGTTAAACTAATACCTTTTTCTAGTAAAAAAAACAACAACAACAATTTAAATGATGCTTTTACTCTTCCCTGTGAATTTTCAAAAATCTAATCATTAAAAAAACAATTTTCCTTCACCGACATATCTTCAGTGCCACTACAACGAAACTACTGTGCACAAACAGGTCCAACAGTTCGTGCCATCCCGGTTTGTGTTACAATGTTAGCTGCTACATGTATCGCCCACCCCTAATAATAAGTAATTTCATATTATGCATGTTAGTATACGACTTCTAGTAAATTCTTACAAAAGAATCGAAGCAATTTGAGTCACTGGCAAAGTCGTTCAAAGTCGTACAGTCTCTAGATTGAGAATATGTCTAGCAAGTCGGAAACGGACACATCGAATGATTCTCATAGCTCTGTCCCAGCCCTTCAGGCTAGACAGGATAGCTCTCCAGATGGAGCTGATATGGATGAAGTCATTACAAAAGCATTGGAGCGATTATTAAGTCTTCAATAAAAAGGTGTATGGAACTCAGAGAAGCTTTTGTCCTTTCTTACAACTTATGGAAGATCCGGATAATATCAATTCAATTGAACGAAGGATGAAAGAACTCCAGGACGAGCTTGAAAAGGTTAAACACTGCATGATTGTAGCCTGGTTAATGTTTGCATTCCTATAGGCTAACACCGAACAAAAGGAGTTACTTAAAACAAAAAAAGAGAACTCTGACCAACTTGTTAAGGAACAGGCAGGGTATAGAAATATTCAAGAAACTATAATCCGTAAGCAGAACACCATTTTCAAACGTGACGTCGTCAGAGTTATTTTTCTTTTATAGAAAAGTGTTGTGAGTCTCAGGAGAAAGTGACAAAGGACACATGTGAAGGTTACCTTTCTGGCATGGATTTAAACTGACATGGAATTAGTTGCCTTCTTTCTCATCAGTTCAGTGTATTCTTCCACAGATAGATCTCAGGCACCAAAACACAAATGAAAGTGATAAGTATGAGGCATTTTGGCAGAAGTGTTTCACTTTCTTGAATGAATGTACAGCTGTACATGAAAGATGCCATGATGAGACAGTGTACATGGCTAAAGCCTTATCAGTCTGTGATCTAGTGGATTAAGTTTCTAAAACATGTCCTGAGGGAGCTCCAATCCCTTTTATTCAGTGGGTCTGCTTACAATTTTGTCCAAAAAAATTTCAGAACTAAGGTGGCTTCCAAGTTTTGAAAGCGTTTACCTATAAAAGTGGTCATTCAAAAGAGGCAGTTTCGTCAAGATCATATAAATAGCCACTACTGTGCAGCAATTTATAGATACTGTGCTGAGCTACATGACCTGTTATATACAGATATAGGATCAAAATCCATTTTGTTTCTTTATACTGATGGAGGTCCTGATCACAGAACTACATACATATTGACTCAATTAGCTTTGATTGCATTGTTTTTAAATTTAAATCTGGACTACCTGTGTGCAGCATGCACTGCTCCACACCACTCCTGGAGGAACCCTGTGGAAAGAATGATGTCGATTCTAAATCTTGGGGGTTGCATAGTGTTGGTATGATGCAGTCTAGAATGAGTGATGCAGCTGAAGTAGCAGTCAAAAATTGTAACATGACACAATTAGTTAGAAAAGTTGTAGGGCCTTTTCAACAAGAAGTCAAAAAATCATTAGATCCCTGGCCACTATAGCTTTACTAAGTGATGTAGTGCATCATTTAGAGAAGGTTAAAACATTTGATAGCTTATCTGGAGAAGAAATTTAAGAGTTTTGGGATGTGCTCAAAGTAGTTGAGCCTTTACTGTCTACTACTGATAGAAGAAAAAAAAGGCATAGCTGACAAAACTGATCTAGTCATTTTATAACCACTGTTGTAGAACAAGAACCTGTTTCTTTAAAAATGTGGAAACAGATGATTGCACAATATGCAAGCCTCTTCATATGTCAAAAGAAAAATTTAAAGAGGTAAAACATTTACCAGACCCTCTTATTGAAAATGACCAGCACTATTGTAAATTTGAAGATGCGTTTGCAAGTTCTTGGAGCCGACTAGGGCTCGCTTACAAGGCTACATAAAGAACACGAGAGTCATTTTCATGATGCCTATTAATGACAAGGATTTGGAGAAGGAGGAAACGGAGATAGAAGACTTGGTTCATCGAATGGACACCAATACAGCTTTGTTGGAGAGAGTGGAAAGCACTACTAAAGGAACTCAAGGGTGACTCCAAAACAGTGGTCGAAGCAGAGGAGAAAGAATACCTCTGGGCAGCGGAAGGTGATGATGGGTTTGTTGAATTACTGCTTGATTCAAGGGAGACAAGTGCTTGCCTACAGGCTTGTCTGAAGAAAGCATTGAGACTGCAAGAAAGGGTAGAACGGCGACCTTTACCGAAGGAACCTTTGGTTGAGGAACAACAGCCACCTAATCTACCGATGAAGCTGCCAAAACTCACTCTACTGATGTTTGATGGTAACGTTTTACACTGGGGATGTATGTAATACATCTGTTCATCAACAAATGGCCATTTCTAATGTCAATAAGTTTAGTTACTTAAAGGGTTCAGTCAGAGGGGCAGTGGCTTCTGTTATTTATGGGATAACAGTAACAAATGATAATTATCCTGTTGTTATAGATTTGTTAAAGGAAAGGTTTGGTAAAAGGGAACATATTGTGGAAGCTCTTTATTCTCAGCTGCAGCACCTGGTGACTGCTTCAAATCGATTTAAAGAAGTTAAGAACACTTATTAAGCAACAGAGAAAATAATTCGACAGCTCAAGTCTCAAAGGGAAGACGGTCACCAGCAGAGTGTTGTACAGCAGATATTGTCAAAGTTTCCCATGTATGTCATATTGAAACTTGAAGAATCTAAGGAAATAAATTAACAGCAAGGAGTAATTCTGTTCTAAGCAGCACTAAGTGGGACATAGTTTCATTTGAAAAGATAACTGGTGACATAGATGAAAAGGATGCTTCACATGAGAGCATTTATTTACACTGAAGAAACTGAGTAGGCCACACTTTGAGGGATGACCAGCGTAAACTAGTGGAGTGCTTTTCCAGTCATAATTCCAAAGCCACTACTGACTACTGTGTCCAGTGACAATGTAATTAATTAGACAGATAGTAGCCGTGATAAATCATACAGTGTTATTACTGTAAATGTTGAAAATACATCAAAAGGATTTTGAATTGTACTAGTCTCGAGAATTGTATTTCAGTACGCAGGTAAATGCTGTCAATAGCCGATTACAGTCCCAGAATCCATCCTACCAAATGGACAATAGTCTGAGAATTAATCAAAGTAAGTTTTATTATGGTCTGAATGAAAAAACAAACAAAAAAAAACAAAAAACACACACAATCTCTTGTAAGAGTTAATCAAAGTAAGTTTTATCATGGTCTAAATGAAAAAACAAACAAACAAAAACACACACACAATCTCTTGTAAAAGCAGCATCTGATCTATCACAAACATATATAACAGATAACCTTAAAATGCTGGACAGTATTGAGAAGTTAACAGAAGAAAATGAAGTTATCCATGCTGCTGAGCCAAATTTCAGTTGCAGAGTCTACAGAAAGGGGTTCCAACCAGACATCATCACAAGTATCTTTAATAACACTCAGAAAAATTAAGGACAATATCCAACACATCATAGGCACCTACCAATATTACAAAAGTTTTCCACGATTCTCTTCATATTAGCTGGCCCACTGGCATATAAACTGATTCAGCAGAATATGCCAGAAGCTTTGCCTTTTGTCAGAACTGTGAGTTGTCGGACGAGTGGATTATGATGGGGAAACTGACTACTGTGTGGGCTTTGTTTTACCTTTAAATGAAATGGTTTACTTGTAGTTGATTCATTTATAGCTGTTTCATTTGTAGCAATAGAGAAAATGTTTAGTGAAATCCTGTTTCAAAATATGCATATGTGTATATGACTCAGCCATTGTGTAGCAATGCACCTCCTATGTTGTTAGCTTGTCTTTGAACTAACAATAAATTTAAAGCTCAAGAAGTAATATTAGGTGGAAATACATCATTAACAGTGTACTGAACGAAACATAAAAGTTTTGAGTTTTGGAAGTGATGGGGACAGTAGATTGATGAAGAGCATGAAAGTATCTACATCGTTCAAGACTCCTCAGCCTGAACCATTGACTGCCCATCTACCTTGTTACAAAATCCCAGTTATTTCCCCTGACTGGCCACTCTGGTACCATATATGTTACATTCAAAACATTGTTTACATTGCGGTTAAATTAAAACATAGACTGCTTAAATCACAGATTGTATTATCCATGGGAAAATCTTTTGTTAGCAGTAGTCAATTACATGCAGTAAAGCTTATCTTTCAAAGACAAACATGGACTGTGTTAAAGAGATATTGATCACAAGGACAAACAAAATTTTCAAGCTGTATTGAACATTACATCTGCAGGTCAGGTGAAATACCACAAGCAAATGCTACACAATGTTATGTTGACCTCATTACAAATTTTATTGACAGTTACCTAGATAAAAGTTTGGATTCACTTGAGAGAGTAGAAAAACTATGGTATATGGTTTATTTTTATTGGAGGAAATGGATAACTCTGAACAAAGGTTACACTTCAGTTTAATGCTCATGCACTGATCAACTATGTAATAGCCACAAGAGACCATGTTAAGGGCAACAAATGGTTTGTACCCTGGCTTCTAGGCTCACAATGTTGTGAAGTGACATTTAGGGCAGCCCGAAGTATGAGTAGCAGTTATAAAACACCAGCACAAAGTAGGCAAAAATGTGTAAAAGGATAACATTTCTCTCTCAACAGTTTCTAACGAGCAGATATTTGGTATAGTGGAAAGAAGTCATACCAGAGCAAAAGTGATGATAGAACAGCTTGGAATGAATGATCTGTTTAGCACGCATTTGTTGTGGGGTTCAACTGTAAAGATAAAACGTATCAATGGAGGAGTAAATAGTTGTAATGAGACTGATGATGATGATGACAATGATCATGAAAGCGATGAAGATGATGAAGACTGCAACATTAGAATCAAGATTGCCACAAGGTGAGGAGTCACCTGTTGTACTACTTGCACAAGAAAAATGCAGTGTTAGTGATGTAGAACAAATTACTTATGACTTAGATATCAAAGTGTAATCTTCTTGATCCAATTGTCAAAGAACACTTCAAAGAGTGCCACAAATCATTTAAGTGTTTACTGTCCACTGCCATACCAATGTATGAGTGTGCAGACAATCAGGTTAGAAAGTCCGCAAAGCAATTTTCTGCTTTTTTTGAAATAACAAGGCAAAACAGTTTTCATTCGAAAATCAACTGCTATCTGGCTCTTTCAAGAAGGTAAGTGAGGCATAAACAGCCTTATGATTCCGAGATTTCAAAATGTACAATTCCTGCTACTGGTACAATCCCTGCTACTGCACATTCTTTTTCAAAACGATCCAGTGTGATGGAAAGAGATGTAAAGAATGGTACCATCAAAGGTGCATTTGTACAAATATAAGTCCTAGTAATATTTTAAAATCTCAACATTCATCATCTAGTTAAGATCTACAAAAATAGATGCATATCTTGAAACTTCAGTGGCATCTTAAAACCCCCAATGATCATGAGGTCTTGGAATCCCAGTTGAGCTCTTGAAATCCCAGTGGGATCTTGAAGTCCCATGAAATCTGGAGATCTTGAAATCTTGGAGGACAATCTACTCTGCTGCTGATCCCTTGCCATATTTAATAATAGCTGGAGTAGAGAATGGAATCCAATATATTTTCATAATAAATCCACTAATGTCTGAAATCTTGGCCAAAGCAGAGTTCATTGAAGCTGACATTACATATAACAAGACCAAAGAATATTGTTACCTATTCAATGATTCATTGGTTGAGTGTGTTTAGTGAGGGAGTAAGTGAGTTTGTGTGTACGAATGTGTGTACGCATGCATGCGTGAGTGGTGTTAGTGCATGTGTAATAGTGGCCATGAATACATGTGCTTTTGTAACATAATACAAATGTGATTTATTTTTGCCTAGGTTGTTCTGGAGAATGCAGTGTTCTAAAGAAGTTTCTGATAGAGACAGATTCATCAATATTGATGATGTTCAATAATATGTTATGTTGTATTTGAACTGATTCAGAAGTGATGATTGTTGTAATCTAGTTTGTCGGTAGAGACCCCATCCAGGTCATGTGATCTGTTTGTTGTGATGTGTTAAAAATAGTATCACGCTAACCTTTGAGCTGCCACAAAGTATCCCTGTGCATACAACAATAATAATTAGACCACACATACTGTGTTAGTGGGATAGTGTCTCTCACACATGCATAGAAGTTAATCAGATCACATGATCTAGAAGCTGTCACATGTCAAACCCTCTTTTCCAGCAGGTTGAACATGTCGCTATGCATGGCTGCACCGATAATATACGTGGGCTGATATACAAAGGCAGTGTACGTTTATTGTAGATCTCCTGTTTCTTTTTTTTCATTAAAAAAATCAAAAACTGCAGGCAAATCAGCTAGCTGTGCTCTGAAAAGTTAATGCATCAAACTTTCACAGATATCTATCATTTGTTGGATTGAGCTAGGGAAGCTTGATTCACCATAGAACACGACGTGCAAGTGATTAGAGTTCTAATCCTACAATAAAATATTCTACATCATGGCATGTTGTGTGTAGTAAAGCCAGAACCTTCTTTCTGCCGCTTCAGGATGAAATAAAGACTCCAGAACAGCTGTGTCGTTGTTTCAGTGAGTTTCTTTCGTGTATGCATTGTAAACAATACGTTATGTGGTTGTTTCACCTGGTTCATGTAAAATGCCAGTGGCTCAACATCCATGGCAAAAGTACCGTGTATGATGAAAACAAGACTATTAATATTTCAATTACCATTGTTTATACCATTAAGAAATGATGAAATGTAATGCTTCGCTGTTTAATAAACATTTTCAAAAAAAATTATTCACCCTACAAAAGAAGTGGTAAAATATCCACAGACAAAGTGTCACTGGGTATGCATAAAAGGACATAGATGAATAAAGTATGACTTCTATTATGTGCCCAGAGTTGATGAATTCTGCTGCTCTGCTGATTACCGTAAGTTCCCACTGGACACTACATATAATTTAAGAAAAAAATATCAGCAATGTGACCACTAATTTCTTGACTATGGAACAGTGTAAGGGATTCGTAATTGTTGGGGACAACCTTAACAAGAACTTAAGACCATGAGAACAGACAAACTAAGTCTCTCCATGTGTTTCATTCGTGTGCAATCAAAAACCAAGTGGATGTGTCATCACTTTGTCAACAGTCTTGACCATTGATCTGTTTTTTTTGTTGTCAAAAATGATGTTACTAAAATACAGCAAGAATTTGAAGTGCTAGAGTCAGGGTTTGTTCTTTATATTTTCTATCACAATACAGGTATTAATTTACTGTGGGATTTTAGTTCAGAACATGGACAAGTTTTAAAGCAGTCAAAGCAAGTTACATGGTATATTCAATCAAAACTTCGCAATGAATTGTTGTCAAAGTCTGTGGTGGTAAGCTAAGATTAATTTGCTGAATGTTTTTTGGTTTGATTCACCATATCGTAATGTGTGGTATTATAACCTTTGCTTTTTATTTAGAATCACTAATAAAAAAATTAATATGGGTCATTTTCTTGGATATTTAAATTTTTGGGTTTTATAGTAATTTTGATAACCTACCACAGATACCCATGCAGTTTCACTTGTGATTCTTGCCACTTATAATCAAACATTCCCTGTACGTTTTATGTGTATGATCATACTTAAGAAGCCTTAGAAGTTTAAGTCTATTAGTAAATATGAAGTCAAGAGGACCTGATAAAAGTATTTTTAAAAACTGAAATCTACCATTTTGTTCATCTTATTATTATTGTAGTGTAAAAACAATTTTAAAAACTATAACATGGGAATAGAAATTGCTGAAAGAAGTATAAGAGTCAAACCAAGTCAGCATGTTAAATACACACAGATCTCTATTTGGACTCAATGGATATGATAGAAACAAATGAAAAAACAGTAGTTTCTCCATAAATCAGGGACAGATCAGAATGCTTCTGCATATCTAATATTTATTTGAGTAATCTCTGTGTGTTTAACATACTAGCTTGCTTGACTCTTGTTACTTTACTTTTTTCAGCGATCTCTATTCCTATGTTAAAAGTTGTAGTGATCAGTCCCAAGCCATCAGCAACAGAAAAAACAAGAGGTGTGAAAGTATCATGCTTCACATTCCGGACATGCTCACCATATGCTTCTGTTACCGAGACACCGTTAGTAGGTACACTGATGAGAGCTAGCAGTGATTACATTGAGGGACATAACGAAATGCAAAATGTAATAGACAAGGCAGATACATGCTGGGGTAGTGGAGTGTATATAAGTGGCACAAGATATGGGGACATTATTTTTTGGAATAAAACAATCTATATTGCAATTCATCTCTGGTTTTTATTTGTGTTTGGGCCTTTCAACAATTGCATTGAAGTTCATTGAAGGTTGTGTTTGTTTTCAAAAGGAGAAGGGTTTTTTTGAGAACCCAGCTATTGTGATGTCCTTGGATCTACTGTCAACAATTGTTGACAAGTGGTTGAATGCATCCAAAGAAGCAGTCATACAGAAGAAAGTTTGAAATAAATCAAAACTTAAGCCCCACATCATTAAGAAAAATAGTGACTAAAACCTTATCTGAGGCAAATATAACTGTGAAACTGGATGGAAAAGTTACCATGCTAAAGAATGAACAGATTGTACTGTCCAGGTGTCAAGGTGCGTGGAGATGAAGGATGTATATACACTGTATCCACCAAACAAAGAGTGAATGGGGATGGGAAAATGGTGCATATGCCATCAGGCCCTTACAGTTGCCATTTAGTGTATACACATCCAGTAGACTATAAGACTCATGGACGAAGGTGGATTTTAGCGAGGACGAGGACAATCATACAGCTCCTGCTGAATGGAAAATAGCTCCCTATGTGCTGGAAAACGCTTCCAATACAGCTATTAATAATACCAGCATTACACCTAAAGAAGTTCAAAAGGGAAAGGGGATGAATTACCAACCTATGAATGTGGCCATGGCTGCTATAAATCTTGAGACAGAGAGCTGTAGATAAAGTTGGCAACAAGAAAGTTAATCCTTTTAAAATTGTTGCCTTGTTTCCTTCCATCAAGCAGAGCATTGATGCACAGGTGCTTAGTCAGTACCATCAATATCCTTGTAACTAAATATCAACTAGATGGTGACATTGCTTACATCTTCAGTTGTGACAGACAGTATGCCCTTTTCAGTCACCATTTCAAACATATAAGTGGTCTAAGACAGAAGTTTGGCACCACATTGCCTATTCTTACCTGTAATGTGCATGCCTATGCACTTAAATCAAGAGTTTACCACAGTGACTTGCCAAATGAAAATCTTCAATGTGCTTAAATAGTGCAGAAAACATTGCTTTACAGCTATTATCATGACCATCACATGACCAGCTTTTACAGCAAAATTTCTGTCCTGAATGCTTGTGAACAACATGTCATTTTTTAAATTGTACATTTGATGGTGTTGTATGTTGGCATATTAAACACAAATATTGCAAGATGTTTTCAAAATCAGATGCTTTGAATTTAACATGAAGCCAGTTGCAATTAATGATGAGGTAAAATATTCATTACTATGTGTGATCTTGAATCTGCTTCAGGTCTATGACTACAGCAGACAGTTACTCAGTCTTGAGTAGAATATTCTGATGCATTCAAAGAAGGTGATGGAGATAACCAGGTACGTAGCAACAGGAGTTTATAAGTGCTGAAGGCATGTATAAGCGCCAGCAATAGCAGTGCTTATAGCTGTGCTTATAGCTGTGCCCATAGCTCTATGATTATTAATCAAATTTCCACCAAACTTGGTAAGTGATTGTAGCACAATACATGTTTATTAAAGTGTACCAAAGCTCAAGAAAATCGAGCTACGCATTTGCATTTTGTAATGGGTTTAACATATTCTAAGCAACTACTCATCTTAATGTTTCAGGCAACAACAATGCCACCACCAGCCAGCCAACAGATGCCACCACCAGCCAGCCAAACAGATGCCACCACCAGCCAGCCAATCTACTATCAAGCCAGTCTGGCCTAATGGAGGAGGTTGATTCATTCTCAAAGTCACTCCAGGATTCGTCTGTTCCTTTTGGTACTTCTAACATGAGAGTTACTCCAGTTATACATCATGTATCTGCATCCTGTGCTACGGGATAGAAGGAAAAAGAATGTTGCTATCTATAATTTACCAGAGGCTAAAGACAGAGAGGCTGACAAACTTTCTGCTTCATCTTTACTTGAAACTGCTTATGGTCTTAAATGCCCAATTAATAGAGTCATATGCCTGGGAAGAAGGATTGAAAATAAGCACAGACCTTTGTTGGTCTGTTTTGAGTGTATAGATGACAAGGCTATTGTTGTTTCTCGTTCATATTTATTATGCCACCATGATCAGTTTAAAAAGGTCTTTGTAGTTCTAGATAGAACAAAGATTGAATGTGAAAAACACAAAAGGTTGGTAACTGAACTTAAAAAAAAGGAAATCTGGCTTGATGATCAAAAATGGCAACATAATTGTTAGATCTTGTTGTATGGAACCCCCCATCAATCCGAAGAACAACTATAGATTTGTAGTTAATAGATAGTGGCACATGAACTGAACTGTAATTAGATAAATATTTCTCCAAATATAAACCAAGTTTAGCCATGATGCTTTTAAGATGTGAGGCAAATGTTAGTGTCATTACTTATCAAATGATAACCTGTGTCATTTCCTATAAATCATAATTTTACCGTATACATAATTGTTTTTGTGTGATTCAACAGATGAAATGATGACAGGTGAAAGGATAACAGTTGCCACCAGAGGCAAGGATAAGGGTGAGATATGCACTAAATTGAGGAAAGAATAATCTAAGCCCCCTGAACCAGAAGAAAAAAAAATACAGAAATAAAGCCAATTATTGCAGGCCCACATTTAATGATTGCAGTAGGCAATCTTGCTCAAGTTTGGTGTGTGGGATGCTTTGTTTGTAGTATAAGAAATGATTCCAATTTAAGAAGGGAGCATGAAACTTAATTAGTATGCATGAAAATCAGTTTTTCCTGCAAATGTATTCACAGCATGGCATGCCGGGAACAACACACTGCCATGTGTCTTGATTCTGTGTCTGAACAAGTCTTGCAAATTTCTGATCAAAGGCATGTCCTAACATTTTCATCAACTTATTGCATACTATCATTGATTATCGGTACTTTGCACTTACTATAGCGGCGCTTACTGGAGGAAACCTCGTAACACTTATGAGCTCCTGGTAGCAAACAACTCCTTTACGCATGCTGGAGGAAATCACTACCACACATTCTCAATGCCAAACCACGTACTGACTTATGCTTGACCTGTCAACAGAACAGCACAGCAATTATGAGATCCATCAATAAACCTGAAGATGACAAGTCACAGGTAAACTATATGTACAAACGCACTATACTAAACTTCACATGCCTAAATTAGCAAGAAGCACATTTGACAAATGCTACACATCAACGAAATATTGCAATTTAGAAAACAAATTGCTTATTATTTGACTTAGAAAATCCAGTTAAAGAGGGGCTTGTTTCAGGGTGACTCACTTTCACCTCTGCTCTTTTGCTTGTGCATAAGCCCTATCACTTCCATGTTGAATGGAATGGAGGGATACCACTGCCTCCATGTAGAAGACTCATTAACACACATTTTCTACATGAAGTTGTTTGCCAACAACCAGGAAGCCATTGAGTCTATGCCTACAACAGTAGACAAGGGATCGAAGGTAGTGGGCACGAGCTTAGGACTGCAAAAGCGTGAGGCGGCAATAGCATGATGTAACTCTATGCTGGTGCTTATTGCAAAGAAAAAGAAATTTAGTTTTCTACAATATAAGAACCGTAATGTAATAATCTTATGAACTGAGTAATGAACAATTGTTACTATATTATTTTAGGAGCTCATTGAATCCTATGCACAAGGGAGCATATAACTCCGTACACTACCAATACTACAGGCGAAATTCAAACATGGCGTCCAGTGTTACTATGTATATAATTGATTACATCATTCTTACACGCAACAGGAATGGGCTGCTACTCCATTGTGTTATGTAAAGCTGCGTTGATAGGAAGATTGTCGAGTCGAAAGTAGAGCTTGGAATAGTCAAGTGGAGTAATTTCGTGTGATTTCACATGATTAGTGACGGTAGAAAGACTGTCCAGCTAAACCTGTCATTGGACTTTGTTTCCATAGCTTTGCTTCGTTGCAGCGGAAACGTGATGTACTCAAGCATGCGCCTCTGCATAATATCCTAATCAGAAACTTACTTACTATAGTACATGGCAGCCATGGTTGAATTTCGGTGTTTACGGAGTTTCATGCTCCCTTGTCCATAGGATTTGATGCGCTCCTGATTATTACAAGTACACAAAAAGCACAGTAGGGATTTAACACTTCTTATTGTTTTACTGTGATTAATATCATGGACTACTCCAACTTGTTTCAGTACTTTTTATCGATGTGCTATGGTCCCTACTCTAGTTGAAAATTCCAATTTTTTGTGTACTTGTTTGTTAACTTTTTTTGTAAATAATTATTATGATTGGTGAACCACGCATACCGCATCTGAAATGGCACCGTGTGCCCAGCTATATCAATTACCGTCTGAAAAGTGAAGTATCCATTATGCTTCGTTATCAGCTATGTTCAACCCATTACACAGCATTATGAATCAAGAGCTTTTCAATAAGCACCTCTGCAATCCACGTATATTATTATTATTATTATTATTATTAATGCTTTACAGTGACCAGCACTGAAGGTCTGACAACTTGTGCTGCAGCCTTAGAATTACCTAACCTAGTTACAAGGACTCAGTATATACTGAAAGAAATGGTGCCGCGCACCCCAACTATATCAATCATCATCTGAAAATTGAAGTATTCATAATGCTTCGTTGTCAGCTACGTTCAACTTGTTACACAGCAATACGAATCAAGAACTGTTCAAAAAGCTCCTCTGCAATCAAAATAGCTTCTATGAAAAATATGGACAATTTCTGTTACAAAGGGAAGCCATCATGTGCTACTGCCAAATCAACATTTTTCGCTGTCAGCAAAGATGATGGGACACAAAGGAGGACACTGGTAAGTCCATGAAGAATGCAATTGTACGTACTGTAGTATGCCAAAAGGCACCTCTTGGGCATTGAACAGTGAAAAAATCAAGCCCATAGCCTTAGCCATTATTGAGTCATGCTTGTCTGAAGGCATCAGTCAGTTACTTACTTACTCAGTCAGTCAGTTACTCAGTCAGTAGAAAAATCCACTAAATAAATTGTTTTTAAAATTCCGTAGCAATTTTTTTGAAGGTGTTTCGGCTCAATCTGAAAGCTTCTTTGGGCTTAGTTTTACCTAACCAATACTACTTCATCGTAATCTGGGAAAATTGAGGCTGGTTTTTGGGTGGTTATTTCGTGGGCCACGCCTACTCCTTTGTGGTCCCTACTATAACTGTATGATAGTGATTTCAGAATTAGGTCACTATTTCTTTTCTATGATCCCTAATCAAACTTAAAATTCCTGATTCTTCTTTATACTTGTTTGTTTACTTATTTGTAACATCATTATGACTAGTGAACCAGCACATACCGCAAAATAAAGGATGGCGCTAGAGGTAATGTTTTTGTCTGAGCACAAAATTATTGACTCAAAAGTGAAGTGGACATTAATTATGCTTCTCTTTCAGCTATTTCCAGCCTGTTACACAGCGATACAAATGAAAGACAGTAGAGGTGCGTTTGCAATGAATCTAGTCACCACGAAAAATACAGATGATTCGCACACCCCAACTATTAATTAATAACTCAAAAGTGAAGTTATAGATTATAAAGGGCACTAATCTATGGTGAAATGACCATTATGCTTCGTCCCATGCCCATGCATGTAATTCAGAAGATGTTGAGCTTGCAGATATCTGCTGATGGGTCTTGTAATGGGCAGACTACCTCATCAGGTCAGGGAGGAACTGTATTGCATGAATGTATAATTGTAAATAAAACCATGAACTTTTGTACAGCATGAATAAATACTTAAATTGAGCTATTTTATGTGGGTAACTACAACTTGGCTCAGTCCTCTGCCCAACTGGGCACACAAAGGACTATGCTAGTAACACATGTTACAGCGTTTGTCTACTGACTGTGGTGGACTAGTTGTCACCCTCAAAATCACTCTGTGGGTGAATGACTGATGATAAACACTAGGACCACAATCATCAGTGATGTGGAATGGATATGAAGCCTGCTAAAAAAAGGATTTCATTAATTGCACCAGGAACTTATCAGCGCCAAAGAGGCCAAAGTGCACCTTATGGCACAAACAAGTGTACGCGACTTGGAGGAAAACGGATTTGGCACACCACAAAAAACACTGTAAAGTGCCTTGTTGGTATACCATTTGCTACCACTTCATTACAAGCTATATGATCAAGTACAATAGCCAAAGCACAGAAAATAGAAGTGAAAACTCAGAGAGATGGTTATTCTCAGTTTTCTGGAGATGTATTCAAGCAGAACTAACAACTTTTGTAGTCAAGGGAGTGGAGTATGATGATAAATCAATCACACTTAATGGTTAAACAAATGGAAACACCACATGAAATATTGCCAAGATGGATTCACTAATAGAATCTTGAAAACAACATTAATCTAACATAGCTAGCCAGACATCAACTCTCAAGGTCACACAATTCAGTGACCTTTACAAGAGTTGATATCCAGGACTATGTTAGTGACACATGTGGCAGTGTTAATCTATTGACTGTGGTGGACTAGTTGTCACCCTCAAAATCACTCTGTGTGTGAATGACTCTGATGGTGAACACTAGGACCACAATCATTAGTGAAGTAAAGTAGATATGAAGCCTGCCGTCATAAAGTGAGGTTTACAGTCTAAATACAAACAAAGGTACAAAGTCATAACTAAATAGAATTAGCTCATCAGACTTGGTGGAAACAATTGTATTTCAATCTAGACATGGCAGGTTGGTGACATTAGTATGTTTAAAGTAATCTCTTACATGGTATTTTTTTTGCAGAAGTCTATATCAGCAACACAATGTCTAAAAGACGACACAATAATTGAACCAATGCATGTATGATTTTGTGCATGCCTGAGAATTTTAGAAAGAAATATCATTTAAGATTAACATGCACTAATAGAGCAATCACTAATGGTATTTACTCGAGACACATTAAGATGGAAACTACGATCGTACTACACCACATTTTGGTGGGTAGGAAGCAACTAGCTGATTATTAATGCTTATTGTATGTAGCCAGCTATGTAGTTATTTTGTCATTCTTGTTAAGCTATGTATTGCTTGTTCCTACACAGGTGCTTGGCGATCTTCATATGGCATTCTGGTAGGATGTCAGAAACTATCAGACGCTTTAGTATGAGGCTACTATGAGCTACTAGCCACACTTTTAGAGATTGTATAAACCAATGTGTTTGTTTCAATAGCTACACAGACATCTTCAAGCTGAAATCCCCTCGGAAATCCCTGATGTGACCTCGTCCTAGAGCACCCATTATTTTTGGTGTCAATATATGTTTCATACACTTTGTTACCTACGTATCTTTATACACTAAATCTTTTCTTGCAGTTAGTGTAGTGGTACGTTAATGAACATGTGACTATCACGCATAACACTTGCATCCTGTGTAAACATCACATGTCTATCACATGAATGTACTTGTATGGTTGTATTCTGTCTGTATAAAAATGTGTGCTTTACAAGTCATGACCAGTTATCTAGGCTAGTCACGTTGAGTCCTATAAGGGCCCAATACTACAGTTAGCGTATGTACATAAGTAGTATAATCATAGGTAGGAGATAATTATACTATAACTGTGCACAAACTTACTTGGTGAGGTAGTTACGTTTCGGTACACGGTGAGGTAGTTACGTTTCGGTACACGGTGAGGTTATAGCACACATGCAGCTTGTTGTAAAATGGACAAATGCTTAATCAGGATTGAGACATATAAACACTACAATTAATTTTAGTACACTGACATAATTGCTTGTTTTCTACTCTACAACCCAACACAGATATCGCCATTACAAGAGATATTTATAAAAATTTCACCCGTCGCATAAATGATGGTGTAGAGGATTGTTGCAAGAAGTATGGACTTGATGTTCAAAGCACTATAGTTGAAGATACTACACTGTCTATGGTATGCCTAGCTCGAAAATTTGAGGGAGAGAAGTTTATGGTTTTGTTTGATGAATATGATAGATTTGCCAATGAACTAATGTTTCAAAATCTAGAAGCTTATGAAAAAACATATATAGATGCTGAATCATTCTCTTCAGCAATGATTTCCTGATTACATTCATGGTCAACTTCTTTGTTAAATTACCTGCCAGAAATAAAATGTGACTTAAAGATTCCTGATATTGCTGGTAGCACTGCAGACAGAAGAAAATCTAAACATTATGTAGAAAAAGTGTCAAAAGTTGTACCTAACTGGTCAAGGTTGAGAGAATATAACATCTCACCTCCTGTATTATTCATGAACGAAGCAAACTACCTTAGTTGTTTGTTGTTGCAGGATGAAAAAGGTAGCAGTGTTCTCATTGATTTTTTTGCTTGGATCGTTGCAAACTCTAAGCAAAGGAATTGACATCATGAAATAATGGGAAAGCCAATGTGTGGACTGAGTAATTACAAGCTAAAGAGTATATTTTGATACAGCAGAGCCTTCACAGAAGTAGATGAGGTGGGATCCAACTTAGAATTGAGCTGTGTTGCCTAATTGTACCCATCTGCAGCTACTGTGCAGCCCAGTTGACAGGCAACCAGAAAATTAGAGCTGCTGAAGGAGAGAGAACCGCCCAGAAGATTCCAAAGACAGGGGCGTGTTGATGTCAAGTACTGTTAGCCTTCTCAACTCTCCAATGGATTACTGAGAGGTCTGACATCTGTAATGCCATGAATTACAATCGTCAATGTGGTCCTACTACAAACATTACAACACCTCCAAATTTTAGTGGGGTGCACTCTGAATGGTGCCATAAGCTTCATGTTTGCAGTATACATGGGGTCTATCTATCAGACATTGAGCTAACTTGTACGTCTGGAGTAGTGGAGAAGTAAAAGGGGAAGCAAGGAATATCTGTTATAGCAGGTTGCGGAATTACAATTCAAGATCAACTTAACCTAATTGATGTTGATATAAACATCCCACCATTTTTGGAAGATCGTACTAAACTTCCTACTGAAGAAGTACTTGAAGGTCGCAAATAACCCAATTTAATTTTTCAATATACATGAAGGGCATTCTACCTATCACGTTATCCAGGATAGCCAATCAAATGGTGACTGTGTGTAGTGTGCTTGTTAATTTTCAGTTCCTCTTATGGATGATCAAGACATCACCAAAGTCAAAAAGTGTTTTCAATCTATGTATTCTAAAGATAATGAATATGATGCTGACTGCAATGTGTCTAGTGATGAAGACAACGAATAATAATATTGTTATTGACACCCAATGTATCTAAAATAGACTGCATTATTTGCTGTCAAGTTATTCTCAAGTACTTGCAATTCTCTGCTGATCCATATGTAGTCAATTTGCAGTTTGTACGAAGTAATGCTTTAAATTAACACATTTTACATGTAAATGTATCACCAATTAATACAGCTATTGTGTATCAGACAAAATTACAGTACACCATTAACATATGTTATTCAGTTCTTAAGTTGTGAGTTTTCATTCCTAGCAGGTGAACAGACAAACAATGGCTGGGACTGGGACAAAGCGGTTATCAATGGCAGATCCAGGATGGAGCATTAGGGACAAATTCCCTCCTCCCCCCCTCCCACTCTGTAAAAGAGCTATAGCTACTTCTTTTGATAGAAATACTATTCACCTTATAACTCACACTATATAACTCATGAAAACTACATATTGCCACATTTATTGCAAACTCACTGGAACCAAAATTAAACAGCTGTCAAGCTGTCACCCGGCACCTTTGTATGCACAAAGCACCTCTAAAAATAATTATCACTCTGCTGGTGTTGAGACTTTCATAGCCTTTAAAACAGATTTTAAGACTTCACAACCATCTGCAAAGGCCATAATGACAAAAATCAACCTACTAAGGAATGATCATTGCTACTTAAAATTACAACTATTAAACAAGAGAATCTGCTCTCCCCAACCATCTACAACTTAGCCTGTTTGTGTCCCTCCCCTTGCTCCGCCCCTGGTTATCACTACCAATTTTGGAAGCAGGTTATTGGTCCAAAATGCAGGATCAAACTGGACAGCAATTCCTTTTGTGGTGTACACAACAGAGCTACACTACTTCGTTTAGTGATGGCCAGCAGACCCTGCACCGTAAAAGAGACATGGCTACTTCTAACCGTAAAATATTCTCCGCTTATTTCTCCACAATGAGACTATAAGTCACTCTTTAATGCAACCTGCTCCAGCAATACATTGCAGTAGTTGTATGGACATTTTATATCATTAGCACTTGAATTATCACCACTGGCTGGGTTAACTACAGCACTAGACGAGATGCCATAAGTATTAATGTTAGCAGTTGAACAGATGCTTTTTCTAAATTGTGTAACTCAAGAATGTGTTATCACAAGATGACAACACAAAGCTTCAATGACACTGGAAGAATAAAACTGTTACCCAAGGAAACTTGGAACGTATATGCGTATTACTTCTTGCAACGTTGCAGAGTGAAGAAGCGTAGAGCGTGGTATGGCTTCTTACATGTTAACTAGCCACAAACATGTGTAGTTCACTCCCATTATGATGGTAGTTTACTGTTATCATTCCTAATATGGACTATAGAACAATATTCTTTGGTCAATTAAAGAAGCCATATGATGCTTTATGCTTTTTGAATTTTGCCTTCTGTGTTGCAAGTAGAGGTGTACCGATATAAGAAAACTAAACCGATCCGATACCGATACGATATGGATTAATCATTTTCAAACCGATATAACTAAGTGTAGCTATTTATGTTTGAAGAACCACATATGCCATGTTTAACTTTATTTTAGCTACTGAAGAAACTACTGAAGACAGTCTTAAGATTATTGGCTATGCTTGGTTACCCATGGTGGTGTGGCCTCTATTGACAGCTCAGACTATAAGGCACCCACAAAGATTTTAATACATGCCCCTGCCAAGATTAGTCCAGATTAGTCCGGATTACTCCGCATTTTAATGGCTTGTAGAGATGGCTGGTTGTTTTATGCTGTGCTCTTGGTTCATCTTTTTGCTGTTTTCCCAGGCTCATCACTATGAGTGTTTGTTGTATGATTGGTAAGCTTTGTGACAACAAAACAGTAATTATCCACGCACTTAGATGACTTCGCGTAACGTACTGCTTTTAGACAAGGAAGATAACTACTGTTTCCCGCCCTTGTTAGCTAAATAGTAGGGTTTATAATATGGCTTGATCATTGGACAGTGTCCTTAAGATAGTTCAGTTGTATATCGGTGTATTGTATCGGTTTTTAGCAGCAATATCGGCTCCCACCGATATAGTAGAAATGTCTATATCGGCCACCGATACGATACGTATCGGTATATCGGTACACCTCTAGTTGCAAGAAGTAATAAATCCCCTGTATAGCTACGTGCCAGTTCATAAGGGAAGTGTATAAACAGTGGAATGGAATTTTTTAAAGTTCAATATGATTTTCACATTCAAGTAAGTACAACTCTTCCCGTTAAGTAAGCAAGTAAATAGGATTCTCCTTAAAGTCAGCTCTTTTAGCATACTTCACCTCACCGTAGACAAAGTTTACCAATGTAATGTACGTAAAGTCAGTTATGAACATACACAATGGCAGTGTAATGGGAATACCAAGAAGACTCCTGACTTAACCCTTGTTCCCCCAAACGGTAAAAAACTAGCTAGCTAGCTGATTACATGCATGCATTAATTGTAAAAGTACATTCACTGTATAATGAAGTATCAAGAGTTAATAATAAGAGACTTATTATTAACTCTTGGAAGTATTCATTTATTTAGTTAGGTACTGTACAAATACAGAAGGCAGAGTCTGTACGAGGTGTTTACCACTATGCTAACCTATAGGAGCCTAAGCGAAATCTCTGGGTAAAGTGAAATGAAACTATCTTGTAAGCGTTTACAATGGCCTTTTCCACAATTGTCACAAAACAAAATTTAAGCCAAAGTTCATTGTGGCAGTGCCACATTGCATACTGAACTGAACTTTCATTAAGACAGTTAGTTTTAGACAAGTAATAAAGTATTGAGTTATAAGTCATACAAGTGTTGTGGTGAGGAAAAGTATGTTAAATGAGATGACTTCAGTGGGGAATTCTATATTTATTTGCTTACTCAAGGGGAGTAGTACTTATTTGGATGTAAAAAAATGATATTAAACTTTAAAAATAAAAAAAATCCATTCCACCATTCCCATTCCAGTAGTCCATTCCACTGATTATACACTCCTGTTCATAAGCTAGACTAGAATGAGAATTAATATAAATACACTAAGTGTGTAGTAATAACAGAATGGAAATTTCAAATAAAGTTGTTTGTTGCCCCCTGCATACTAAGATGATGAGACACGAGCACTACCAATAAACTAATTAGACAAATGTGTTAATCAATGGGGTTACAAGGAATGTGTTTAGTCTTGTTTTGTTTACTCCCAAATAAGGCACTGAGTTGCCTGTTCCTAACGACTGCTCTGTGAAAGCAGTTCTTACATACAACAGCACCAATATAGAAAACATACATAAGCAACAATACAACAACACAAACACATTAAGGCTTGGAGAACGAGGTCTTTTACAGGAGGATCACTAGTGACAAAAACAATTTCAGTAGTATTGAAACTTTGATTTGTGAGTGATTGTTTGTTGATCAGAGTCCAGTCAGCTATCCATTTCATACTGCACCAACACATGGTTACATACTTACACGATATTCTCCTTACACATACTATTCAGTTGTACTATGAGTGTTATAAGGATACATGTAGGTAGTCTTGCATGATCAGACTGCTTTTCTTGGCATGGTGTATATCGATTAGAATTATAAGTGCCTGCTGAAAAAGGATCTGGTCCAGAATCATATGTCAACCCACTTTCACACCATGAGCTAGAGCTCAAGGTGTTTAATCTACTTCCATCATAAAACTATGCTCCCTTTTAATTTTCAAGCCACATACGTACTGGAAATGCCACGAACAATTGTTGGTAACGGTGATGAGTGGTAGCGGTAATGAGTGTTAGCAGTGATGAGAAACACTGAGGTTGTTTTTCTAACACTGAAAAGGACACAGATTGATTCCTTGCTCACAATCAGCTCGCTCTTAGCCTTTTCGTTTTCACTAGGAATTGATCCATGTTCTTTTCAATTATAGAAAAGCAGCCTCACACACATGTATAGTATAGCCATTTAACACACATGTATAGTATAGCCATGTAACTACCAACAGGCGTTCATGGCATTTCCAGTGTGTACATGGCTTGAAAGTTAAAAAAAAGTATACGCTTTGTGACAAAAGTTAATTAACAAGCTGATGTTATGTTACTTCTAAAAACCAGGCGGCCATGCAGTTAATACCCCATTCGAACTACATAGGCAATTAATTAGAGGTGTACCGATATACCGATACATATCGTATCGGTGGCCGATATAGACATTTCTACTATATCGGTGGGAGCCGATATTGCTACTAAAAACCGATACGATACACCGATACACAACTGAACTATCTTGAGGACACTGTCCAATGATCAAGCCATATTATAAACCCTACTATTTAGCTAACAAGGGTGGGAAACAGTAGTTATCTTCCTTGTCTAAAAGCAATAAGTTACGCAAAGCCATCTAAGTGCATGGATAATTACTTTGTTGTCACAAAGCTTATCAATCATACAACAAACACTCATAGTGATGAGCCTGGGGAAACAGCAAAAAGATGAACTAAGAGTACAGCATAAAACAACCAGCCATCTCTACAAGCCATTAAAATGCGGAGTAATCCGGACTAATCTTGGCAGGGGCATGTATTAAAATATTTTTGGGTGCCTTATAGTCTGAGCTGTCAATAGAGGCCACACCACCATGGATAACCAAGCATAGCCAATAATCTTAAGACTGTCTTCAATAGTTTCTTCAGTAGCTAAAATAAAGTTAAACATGGCATATGTGGTTCTTCAAACATAAATAGCTACACTTAGTTATATCGGTATATCGTATCGGTTTGAAAATGATTAATCCATATCATATCGGATCGGTTTAGTTTTCTTATATCGGTACACCTCTACAATTAATCAACATGTTTTATTCATGTTATTGCTATTTAATATTAATTCAGCTAGATAATTGGATTTATAAACACTGTAACTTGGCGTATTTCATAATTGTGTAATTCTGTAAATACATTGCTATATGCTGCTAACCAAGTGTAACTATAACAAACCACTTTAAACAGCAAATTATGCACAGAAGTATCTTCTCATTTGTTTATAGTGTGTCTATCGTGTAAATTGTTTAGAGAAAGCCTTGAGGCTGCCCTTCATTTTTGTTTGCGTAAATACAGGTAACGCCCCACCTTAAGGATACACTATCTCTAGTAGGGCTGAGCGATACTACCGTTTTAGCGATATTTTGAAAGTATCGATATTTCGTTATTAACTATCGTGATACCATGCCTGTACATTACTGTCATTAAAAATCCATTTGTTATGCAGTACTAGGCTAAGAATCCTTGGAAATGATAAAGTCCACCCATCTGGTTTCCCCTGCAGAGAGGTGTGAACACCATAACAACCTCAAAGCATGTGTTACAATAACTGTTACTGTAAACAAGGATGATAGTGGCTAGTTTGCTATCACATATAAGCTGAGCAATATGCTATGTAGCACCAGCTATGATTGACTTATTTGTAAGTATCGTGAACTATTCAGTATCGTGAATAGTGGCTTTAGTATCGACCGTGATACTAAAATGGCAGTATCGCTCAGCCCTAATCTCTAGTAGCCTAAGAGGCCTTCAATGCTGTTTTGAAGTTATAGAATATCTATAAAACTGAAAAGGAAGACCGTTTACGAAGAGTCACCATACCCGTATTTAAGACCACCGAGAAGAAACCACTGGAGAGCAAAGTTTATGTGTGTGTGGAAGTAATTCTTACATCCTGGCTGCTGTTTACCATTAAACAATTTTGCTCACATGGGCAAACATAGGTAGGTACACACACACGTACGAAAAACAATTTCAGTAAACCAAGCGCGCGCCCATAGCCAGGGTGTGAAAACAAGTTGACATATTGATTCTGGACCAGACCCCTTTTTCTAGCAGGCACTTGTAATTCGATAAGGGCCGTGCTGAGAAAAAGCGGTCTGGCCAACACGTAGTCTCGCGAAGCCATGTATTACTGTGTTAGTGGTAAAAAACAAACAAACAAAAAAAACTGTTAGTGGTCTGGCGGCACGAGACTGCGTACCCGTAGAAACTGTTCTGACCAATTTAGGTATACTAACCCAGGGTGTCGCTCGAACACCTGCAAAATAGAAAGCATAACAATTAAAGGTCATACCAGTGCAACTGTGAAACAGACTTCACGCAAAATCTACGGTCGGTGACCTCGCCTTTCACCTCTTACGGTACACTTCGATCGCCTTTCACCTCTTACGGTACAATTCGATCTTGTCCCTCTTGGGGAATTGCTCTTTTCACAACTGTTCATGACATTACGTCACTTAACCACAAGCGCCTGTAAATCGTGCATAAGCACCTGGTATCACGTGAGGCCTAGTGGCGGGATTGCTACTACACCACATGGGGAATACGCACTTCAATCACCCATGGCTGTACAAATGATGCTGGCAGCAAACAAGAGTTACTTGAAGATGGTGATGGAGAGAAGGAAAATGACCCATCAATGGTAGGGAATTATTTGTCATGATTTTATCTTGGTGATGGGGGTGTAAAGGATATTTAATGCTTCCCTCACCCAAGGTAAACTTCCACTTGATTGGAAAAGTGCTTTTATTACACCTATTTTTAAGAGGGGCTCCCGTACAGATCCCTCCAACTACCGTCCCATTTCATTGACATGCATTTGTTGAACATATATTGTCTTCATCGATAACTAATCATCTAAACACTTTTAATATTATTTGTAAGGAACAGCATGGCTTCCGAAAACACCGTTCCTGTGAAACTCAACTTTTGGAGGCTGTAAATGATCTTACATCTAATCTTAATGCTAATATTCAAACAGATCTCCTTTTGCTAGATTTCTCAAAGGCATTTGATACAGTATCTCATAAATGTTTACTATCCAAATTATCCCACTATGGTATCAATGGTCAAATACTTAGTTGGATTAAAGATTTTCTGCTTGACAGGAAACAGCAAGTCATTCTTGGAAATGTGCACAGCTCATCTTGCAGTGTGCTATCTGGTGTTCCTCAAGGCTCTGTCCTGGGTCCTCTCCTGTTCATAATATACATTAATGACCTACCTATCTCTATATCCTCCAAGATTCATTTGTATGCTGATGATGTAATAATTTAGAGCTATCCTTTCAAGTGAAGATGCCTCAATATTGCAAGAAGACTTAAATAAACTAGTCAGCTGGGCTGCAACCTGGCTTATGTCTCTCAACCTTAACAAATGTGAACACCTAGTTATAACTAGCAAAAAACAACCCTTATCAACTACGTACAATATCAGGGACTACCTCATTCGCGAAGTTACCTCAGCAAAATATTTAGGAGTTACAATAAGTCAAAATATCTCTTGGTCTAAACATATTGACATTATAACTTGTAAAGCAAATTCCATTCTAGCTTTTTTACAAAGAAACCTTAGTCAGTGTTCACTTCGTGTCAAATCCTTAGCTTATTTTACATGTTAGACCGGTGTTGGAGTACTCCTCTGTTCTTTGGTCACCATTTACACAATCTAACATAGACAAGATTGAAAAGGTACAACGTAAGGCTGCTAGATTTGTCTTTAATGATTATTATAGATATTCTAGTGTAACTAACATGCTCAACTGCTTAAAATGGGAATCCCTTGAACACAAAAGAACTAAGTCTACCATTATCATGTTCTACAAATCCATCAACAATATTGTTTCAGCTGACTTTTCCAATTATCTTCATAGAAGCTTTACCAGGACAAGAGGTCATCAAATGAGATTTGATTATTCCTGCTAAAAGAAACACCTATTGTCACTCCTTACCCACAGCTATTTGAAGCTACTTCTAGTACTGGTTACTGAAGCCTTTCATGCACTACAATTCCGTACCAACCGCTTTGAAATACATGGAATAACGGAGATAAGAACTGACGCAGAAGTGCTCAGGTAATATGTTGTGGTTTGAAGACTCCAGTAAAAGCCACAAATCTTAATGTCACTGACCACCACATCCCTTGTTGCGTAACCATTGTGTGTAAATGAATAGCAGCTGCTAGACAGGCTAGATGATCCTCTTGCTCGATCCTCGATTTAAATACAGCCATCCTTACTGTGCAAATAAATAACCATACAAAGCAAAAAGTTACGACAAACTAATCAAATCTCTTTTGTATGATTCGTGGCAGTGCCCATAGAAATGGGTGAATTATTTGCAAAATCTATTGCCACTTGGATCAAACAGTGAATTATATTCATAGCTGAATGCAGCTGATCCTCTGTGTACTATATCATCCGACATAAATTTAATATAACAGCAAGGTGTTTAAAACATGGATATATATTATTAGCTATTATATTTGATAACATGGGAAATAAGCAGAATCAACGACATCACTGCAACAATCATCGGCATAACATGGGAAATAAGCAGAGTCAACGACATCACTGCAACAATCATCGGCATGTCTTCTACAAAAAGAAGAATAGGTAGATTAGCATTGTTGTGTAACATTACCATTACCAATAGTATTTTACAGGGCACATACACAGACTCCGGTACATAGTGACCAACCTGTGAAGAGAAGTACTCCAGTTCAGCCAGCAGTTCAACAATCAAATCCCCCAGCGCTGACACCAGCTAACTACGTTGAAGACACAGCACAATGTCGAATAATCAACCTACACTTACTAAATAAACACATTAAAGACATAGCACAACATATTGCAACATGCTCAACTTGCCTGGAAATGGCACAGTCAAAGGAAGATTCTGTTACAATTGTAGGGGAAACACACCACAAAGGCTTGGCTTCAATGTTAGGCTGTCAGTTTGGTTGTGGAAAAGAACTTGCATTTGCCACATCAACAAAATCTACTGGTTTTACAGGCAAAAAATACTGGACTAACAATTTAACCGCAGTATGGGGACAAATGGCTGTAGGTGGTGGCTTTAATACATTGGAAGAGACCATGTGTATCCTTGGTATCACAGTAATGACCAAACGATCCTTCATCCACACTGAACGTGCAATTGGAAAGTGGTGGTGGTCCTTGTTAGAGGAGTCAATGGCATCTGCAGGGAGAGAGGAAAAACAAATAGCAATCACAAAAGGGCAATATCATGACAATATACCTGCTATAACTGTCATAGTTGACGGGGGGTGGTGCAAACGGTCTCATAGGCACTCGTACAATGCATTATCAGGTGTTGGTGTTATTTTTGGGAAAGAGACCAGCTCTTCATAGGGGTCAGAAATAAATTTTGCTCTGTTTGTGCCAAGGGAACTGACAAGGAACACAACTATTTTAAAAATTGGGAAGGTGCATGGAATGTGACATTATAGTTGAGGGCTTGGAACAGCATGGTCTTAGATACACTAATTTCATAGGAGATGGGGACAGTGCTGTCTTTTCCACATTGAAGAGAGAAGTTAAAAAATATGGATTTGCTATCACTAAAGAGGAGTGTGCAAACCATGCAGTGAAATGCTTCCGATCTGCAATGGAAAACTTAGTGAAGGACAAGCCACAATATAAGGGCAGAAACAAGCTAACTGAGGCCCAACAAAAGCGATTAGCTTCAGCAGTTCGATGCGCAATTGCTATGCGTAGTAAACAGGTAGCAAACAATGAAATGGATCGAAAGGAAGCAGCAAAACAACCACAGGAAGACATTTTAAATGCAGCACTGCACTGCTTTGGTATCCATCATAAATGCAAGGCAGACTATTGCAAAACAGTACATGCAATGCAGGCTTCAACAAGCACATCACAACCATCACACTTACCAGCAGAAGGTAGCAGAGTAGTGGTGATAATGAACTCACATGGCGAGAAGAGAGGAGGAAACGGATCACAGCATCTAGTGTTACTGTACTTAGCTGTTGACTTTCTATTGATGGGGAATGAGAGTTATCATACATGGAGTTGAAAAGTGATTTCCTCTTCTTCTTAGGTGGAGGCTCAGAATTTTCATCAGCTTGCAGGACAGCTACAGTTGATGCAGCAGCTTTCTAACACTGCTTTAAGCAAATCCAAAGATCTTTCTCTTTCAGCATCATCAGAACACCACCTAAGCTTGAAACGGGGGTCTAGGATACAAGCTACAATGTATGTTTCATTTTCCTCATAATATGGCATACGCCTATGTAATGATTGTTTAAGTCCACGAACTAATTCAGAGTGGTATTTGGACACCATGTTTTCAATGTGATGATATAACCCTCGAATACATGGTAAAACATAGCCCGCAGATAGAACACAGCCAACCTGAACAAATTCTGTTGCCTCTTCAAAAGGAGTTAGAATTTCCACTATATCTTGAAGCAGGTTTTTTTCATGAGTAGTTAACTTGGGAGCATTTTCAAGCTGTGACAACACCGAATCTGAAACAGCAAGCACTGATCGTATGATTTTAAGCTGAGAATTCCATCTAGTTGTATTATCAGCTTGTAGCCTAGTTTCATCCTTAAGGACATCAGCTGCTACTGTTGACCTGCACACAAATGATACCAAACTAGAGCACCTTTTGATGACTGTGTTGATCTGACCTGCCTTTGTCATACCATCCTTTACCACTAGCTGCAACACATGTGCAAAACAGGCATGATGTTCAAATAAGACTTGGCTCTCATCAAGGGAAACATTATCACACCTCTCAGCCTCTGACTTGCCTTCAGCCTCACTATCATCGCTGGCTGTATGATCTTCAACATCTTCATAACCTGGTAGAGTCAGAAACGCCTTCTTTACATTGGATGCACTGTCAGTGATTATGTGCTTCACTTTTTCCCTCACACCAAAATCAGAAATGATTTCATCATACCACATCATAATGTTATCACCAATATGTTTTCAACTGACTCAATTGCATGCAAGCATAACTGACTCAAGGTTCCAATCATCTGAAATATAGTGCCCAGTAATGCCCAAGTAAGATCGCATTTGTCGATTTGACCAGAGATCAATTGTTAGGTTGATGGTATCAGTCTTCTTCAGCTTGTCTAGTACACTACTTTTTAACTTATCATATTTCTTCTTCAACAAAACTGTGGACAATTGCTTATGGCTTGGTACCTGGTACTGAGAATCTAAGATCCTTAACAGTGATTTGAATCGCTTGCTCTCTACTACAGACAGAGGAATGAGGTCATCTGCAATGAAATCTACTACTGCATCAGTTACTAAAATCTGCTTAGGATGTTGTGAGCTGTATTTTCTTTGGGGCCGCAGTAAATGTGTCAATGTTTGCTGTGAATTTGACTGTGATTCATCTTCATCCTGTTGTTCTTTCAAGAGAGTTGCGTGTACTCGTCTCTATTAAGAAGGGATTTTAAACTGGGCAAGTACAATAAACAGCAATCTTACCATATGCTTCCACCAATTTGTAGTAGTCCTAACAGATCCAGTGATTTCCTTGGTGCAATACTTGCACTTAGTCTTAAAATTCTCTGCTGGCAAGACTTTAGGTACTTCATAGTGCTTGAGCACAGTTGGAACTTTCTTCTTAGCTGACATAGCTGCCTGCTTCTTAATAAAATTAACTCCAACAGCAGTCCCACTATTTCCAAGATCATCAGAGAAATGATGGGAGAAGGCTGGATGGAAAACCTTTTAAACACTGTTTCAAAGCAAACTTCAAGCAAAAGCTGACCGTGTCAAAATCCCATAATATACAACTTATTCACTTGCATGGTTTGTATACATGTAAATGTACTTCAAAGTACTTCAAGAACTTATAAGTACTTCTAAATACATTAAGTACCTTATAAGTTATGAGTTAACGTTCTTGTGGCCCAAGGCCCCAAGTGAGCATACAAACTACACAATCATATTCAAAGTTAAGAGGTAATGTTTCCGCTCAAAGTGAAGATAGTTATCAAAGTTATGAGTTAACATTCCTGTGGCCCAAGTGTGTCAACTTACCTGCTCTATCCCACCTAGTTCTGCTTGTGCTATGTCAATATGGGCAATAATTTGTAGAGACAGATTTATTATATTACACATAGTCATTAACTGCATAAACATGTTTGAATTAGTCTATAGTGCCTACCTATGTTCAATGAGCAAGACTAAAAAATTCTGAAGAGGGGGGGGCACTCCCCCCCCCCTGAGCCCACACCTTCATTTCTTAATTGTCTCCATAAATCCCTATCTTGAGCTTGCTGGTACCATCATAAACCATCATCAGTTCAAAAGTTTAAGGTACTGTCTAACTTCATTTTGCCAACATAGTTTTAACCATGAGCCAGTTGTGTCCTTGGGAGCCATCCAAACAGAGGGTTGGTATACAATTATCAGGCATGTGCACCACATGCCCCAGCCACCTAAGTCTACTTACACTTAACAGAATACTAACAGACTCCTGCATACCAAAAAGTTCGGTCAATTGAGTAGTAGTTATGCTCTCTGCCCATTGTACAGCCCGTCCAATACCCATAATGCATCTAACATAGTGATGATGAAAGGTCTCCAGCTTCTTCACAAGCACCTGAGTGGGAGTCCAGGTCTCTGCACTGTACAAAAGGATACCCAGCACTACAGATTGACACAGGCAAAGTCTCTTACAGCTATTGCCACCCAGTGACTGCAGTGTGCACCACTCAGGCACTTGAGACTTGTGCAGGAAAATCCTCCTAAGTTAAGCTACACCATCATCCAAAGTTGTACCTTTCAACATTACATGGATTCCAACATAATGGGCTGTATCCTGGAGCTGTAACAACAACATCACAGTAACGTATTGGTCTATTCATACAACCACACCACACATGCACAATTGAAACACACATGTGTACACACCTGTTGTAGTATAGAGGTGCATTGATATGGCTTTAGCTGATATTCTAATAACCAATATGATACAGAAAGCTGTAGTACAGTGTATAGACCGTTTCTAACCATTTGTTTTCAAATTTCAGTGACAAATTGATAATATGGGACTCAACTGTGAATGTAAACATGTGATACAAGGATATTATTAAAGCACACGAACCACAAAATTATGATTTAACCACTTCTACAAATAAAATGACTGGCTATACAATAAACTATAATACCACAAATGGAATCCTATTTATATACATGGTTGTATCAAGAGTATATACGAACGAACAGGCTGGTGGCGCGCTAATTGGAGTCATTCGCTCAATCTATGTCGAAAAGGAATTATCCTGAGCATGACACACCACCTAAAGACCAGAAGCACAAGCGTGACAAAAAAGGAGGAGAGGAAGATTCAACCTCAGCACATTGTCCGGTATGTTGTAAAGTTATTGTTGAGCACAATGAAGAGAAAGGGATAGAAGGAGACAATGCCGTGTTCTGTGAAGGTACATGCAATGCATGGGTACATAGAATGTGTGTTGGCCTTGGTAAACATTCATATGAAGCACTCACGGAACAAGAATCACCTTACTTTTGTCCTCAATGCATGTTTAAACACCAAACAAATGAAATAGAAGAGTTAAAGAAATTGGTCACCTCACTCACAAGTGAGTTAAACTCAATGAAGTTGCAACTCAAAGATCAATCTACCACTAAGTAAACAAATACTCCAAGTGAAACACAGCCTTCTTCCACTCCTAAACCTTCCGACAATCCCAGTACTGGCCCACCACTAACTAATTCATCACAAACACCTAATCCTACCATCATTTCAACTATCAATGCCATCTTGTCTGAGCTTCCTCAAAACTAATCCAGAAATATATAGGAACACCTGCTACCATCACAAACGCAATCAGATTGGGTTCTAAGGGAGCCAAACCTAGACTACTTAAAATTTCTGTCAGCTCTAAGCATGAAAAAGGTTCGATATTAAAAAACTGTACAAAGCTTCGTAACAAAGACCATCCTGAAGACATCCAAAGAATTTATATCACACCAGACCTTACTCCAAAGGAACAACAGGGTTAAATAAATCTGGTAAACACTATAAAATAAAAAACGGGAAGATTGTGCGGAGGGACAAATAGTTTGTCCCCCGCACCCCTGATCATGTTTATGATTCTAACACCTTAAATTATCCACCAACTTTTCATCTCCAACTTTCAGGACGATTTACTTTCAGGACGATTTGTTAACATCTCCAACTTTTCAGGACGATTTATTTTCTTATGTGTAAAATTTTTGTTAATGATTTTTGTGTTTGTAAATTGTTTGCTTAATTGTTTTGTATGTGCTATGTGTGTGTTGTAATTTTTTGTTCAGTTATTGTGTGTGTGCTGTTGTAATATATGTGTATATGTATGCTATTTTTGTGTTTACTCCTCAGTCAGGGAAGAACGGCATAGCCGACTGACTTGAGGCTAATTTAAAAATCAAATCAAATCAATATATACTTTTGGTTGTATCAAGAGTACATAATTTAGAGAGAGGGAGAGTGGTTGTATCAAGAGTACATAATATAGAGAGAGGGAGAGTGTCATGTCAAACGCCCGATATATGCTGTACAAACACACTGTGTAAAGTAGAATGTATAAACTATACTGTACCATCAGATTTTGTTAAACGATAGGCGATGATTAACTTGCAGATGCACTCAATATATGGCTTTCAGTATCAATAAGCAGATTTACTGGTTTCATTGAGTGGTGAAGAAATGCCGAAAAGACCTACAGCCAAAAGAAACGGCCGCCATTATTTCCCATGAGAAGAACGACTCGAGAAGCAATGATGGTAATCACTTGGTAAGGATGTTTAGCACAGTTCTTTTACCTATGTCCTGTTCAGGTGCACTGTGCACTACTCTGCTAGAGATCTATTGTGCATATACACACTAGGGACAAAACATGACACAGAACCACGTAACATGGCACAGCACTGTATCCCACCATGCAACAGGTCATTTCTCAGTACTGCATCACAAGAAACAAGGTAGAGGACCTACAATCTTACATACCACAACATACAATAGATAATGTACGATGTCTCAAGGGAGTATCATCCCTTCTGACTTCTCTGCTCCATCACCTTCTGACCCATCGATGGGTACATAAGAACAACCATATACATGTAAACTACATGTATACAGATCTGTACAACTAACCCCAAAGAGTGTGTCATCCCACCTTGTGGACTATGCAGGACATGTGTAGATAGGGTTAAAGAAACTACTGGGAGTGTGCTGCACTTCATTTCCTTTTGGTCTGTGAGATTTTAGAAGTATAACAAATTAGAAATATTTTAGAAGAATTGTAAGAAGTACAATTGCAAGCTGCTAATGAATTCAATTATTTTGCATTATCATTAATTTAGCCATTTTACATCTAATTTTCTTGTGCAGGATCATCTGCCATTGTGAGCATGACAATATCATCTGACTGGCTGGACAGCAGCATGAAACATATAGTAGGCAGCACAAAGTGTGAAGTAGGTGTTAGAAGACAAAGCCACCCAGATAGCAAGAGAGCCATGCTTTTTTGACATGTTTCTTGCTACCAGGCCAGCCAGTTCGGGTAAGACATCTTACCAACTGGACAGCTGAAGTAAGAGCAGCAAATTTATCAGTTGGGGTATTCTGCCAGAGAAGACACACAGCTCATCGGTTAGCTTTTCAATGATAAAGTAAGTGACTGGTATATAAATACACATCATAATGTTTTACAAATATATATGTATAAATAGGGTGCATTGCAAGAGCATAAGTTTATAAACTATTACAGCAGGTGCAAGAACAAGAAAATATCTTGTTCATGGCATTTTTTCAACCCTTTAAACGATCCCCAGAATATAAGAATTTAGAGTGAAATGGCTATTAGAGTTATACCAGACCCTGTTTCCTGGCCTGCCAGAAGGTAGCAGTAAATCGGTCATGGATGCGTGCCTCCTAGTGGCGACTGATGGTAACTGGTGCCCCATGTGGCGTCAGGCTAAACGCATCCAGCCCAGGATGGCTAATCACCTCCCCTGGGTCAGGTGTCACGGGTTATCAAACGGAAGAAGAATAATGGGGCAACAATGATACGCGTACCACCTGAACCTACTGGGGGTCGGTCTTGGATGCGTGCCTCCTAGTGGCGACCGATGGTAACTGGCACCCCATGCGGTGTCAGGCTAAACGCATCCAGCCCAGGAAGGCTAACCCCCTCCCCTGGGTCAGGTGTTACGGGTTACAAAGAGAAGACGGAATAAGGGGGCAACGATGATACGCGTACCACCTGAACCTACCTCGAGCCTTGAGAGCGAAATGCATGGCGCTAATGAGGAAGGTGTGGACGACCGTCCCCAGGCTAGGAGGCGCATTGTGTGGTCTGAAACACTAGACCATGCGTTACTCAATCTCAGTGAGAGGGCAAGAGCTGTTGCTGGTCGGAACTATTTAAGCATGTTAAGTCGACTGTGGAATGAGAAGATCCCAGATCTTGCTACAAGTGAAACCGCATTGTGCACAAGACTGTCAAGAGTTAGAAGGGCAGAGACAGCAGTTTCCGCACGCGATGGTGGTGAGTGTTCGGATATGGAAGTAGGTGACATTGAAGAGGATAATGCAACCCCGGAGGTGCCCCCACAGATACGTGAAGCCTTTAACAAGGCGTGGGTGGAGAGTTGCCAGCTGGACTTGGTAGACCGCTCTGCATTCCTCCTAAGGGGAGCAAGGATCAATCCAACGCTATGCAGACAGTTTGATGGGCTGCTCATGGAGGAACTGGGTGACAGCCTAGACCTGTGGCAAATCAACTGTCTCGCGTATGCAGGGGCCAGAACAATCTGGGGTATAATGCGTCCCACACCAGGGACAAGAAGGCAACGGCACCCCTTAGAGAAGCGGAAAAGCAGGTTGCAGAGTCTGGTCAAGGAAGCCAAGAAAAAGCTGGGAAGACTCCACTCAGAGAGAACAAGGAGAAACCGAAGATTGCCTCCTACATCACGGCAAAGGTGGATCCAAAGGCAACTCAAGCTCAGAGGGCTCACGGGCCAGCAGCTGAACTGCACAGTTGAACGACAGAAGAAACTGGTCAAAGTGAAGCAGTTTCAACTGAGGGAGGCAGAAAAGCTGCTGAAGCAACACCAACAACGTGAGCAATTTGCAGCTGGGGGGCCTAAGAGGGCAGTGAGCAGCAGGAAACATGACACCACCACCACCACTCCGAATCTCTCTGACATGCAAGAATTTTGGGGGAACCTCTTAGGGGTTGAGGGCGAATTTGACAAGTTACACCCAGGTATTGTGAAGTGGCGCCAACCACTAAAGGAGATAGACCGACCGGCCTCTCCTGAATTTGATCTCGAGTTATGGTTGAGGGTGTTAGGCAGAATGAAGAACTGGAAAGCACCGGGAAGGGATAAGCTGCACGGCTACTGGTGGAAATGCTTCCCTCTCTTCAGAGAGAGAGTAGGAGTAGCACTTTGGGCGGCCACCAGGAACCCGACGCAGATCCCAGCATGGATAGTCCATGGCAGGACAGTGCTCATCCCCAAGGAAGGGTGCGAGGGCAGACCAGAACAGTTCAGACCAATAACCTGCTTGAACACCCAATACAAGCTTCTCACAGCTATCCTGTCAGAAGTGCTCCTCTCCCATGTCAATGACAACGGACTCCTCCCACTGCAGCAGCGGGCACTCATGAGGAAACACAGGGGATGTCATGATGCCCTACTGGTAGACCAGATGATGACAGAAGATGCTCGGTTAAGAAAGGAAGGTCTGTCAGTAGGGTGGATTGACTACACCAAGGCGTACGACCGAGTCCCACACAAGTGGGTCAATAAGGTGCTAAAATACACCAGGGCACCCAAGATGGTGACTAGAACGGTCAGAAGCCTCATGACCTTGTGGAGGACAACTTTTGAAGTAGGTGACAAGGAGGAGAGGATGCACTTTGACACCCAGCTAAAGAGAGGTTTGTTTCAGGGTGACTCGCTGTCGCCTTTGCTTTTCTGCCTGTGTATCAGCCCCATCACTTCCATGTTAAATGACTTAAATGGATATAAGTGTCTCCATGTAGAGGAACCCATAACACATATCTTCTACATGGACGACTTGAAGCTATTTGCCAACATCCCGGAGACCCTTGAGGAGATGTTTACAATGGTAGATGAAGGGCCAAAGGCGGTTGGAATGAGCTTAGGACTAAGGAAGTGTGGGGTAGCGCACATGGAGAAGGGGTAGCGCACATGGAGAAGGGTAAGCGAAAGTTTATTGGTCACCTAACACTGGACGGAGAGAGACAGATTCAGGAGGTGGAACAGGGAGGTTCCTACCGATACCTGGGCATTGCACAGGTCTTTGCACCGATAACACTCACCACCAAGTACCGCTTGAGGAGGAAGTTCCTGGGAAGGCTAAGAGCAGTGTGGCGGTCGCTCCTGAATGCAAAGCAGAAGGCGATAAGCACCAACACCAGGGCAACAGCAGTTTTCCAATACTACTTCGGAATACTGCAATGGGGCACCTCAGAACTGGACAGACTGGACTGTACTGTGTGTAGAACTATCAGCCGATTCCATGGACACCACCGTAATGCTTCAATTTTAAGGCTATATATTACAAGGATGGAAGGCGGTAGAGGACTCACAAGTCTGCAACAAGTCTGGGAACAAAGTGTTGCCAGTCTGTACGAAAATCTGATATGGCAGACAGAACCGTGGTTACGAGGAGTCCTACTCCATCAGCAATGGAAGCACGCACAGTTCAAATCTAGTCTAATCCAGGAGGTGTACACGGTGTTTCACAGGCATGGTCTCCCCCTCCCAGGGAGTGAGAGGGAAAGCACTATCGAGAGACCAACAGCAGCTCGAATGGTTAGAGCCAGTCAGCAGAGAGTGCTGATTGAAACCCTGCGCAGGAAGCGAATTCATGGAGCGCACCGTCACACACTCGAAGCAGCAGAGGGACGATATGACAGCACCCTGTGGTTACGCTATGGCAAATCAAAAGCTGAGACCGAAGCACTAGTGTTCGCAGCCCAAGATGGCGTGTTGCACACTAACAAGTACCGTAGAGACGTGTTAAGACAGGATATAGACCCAGCCTGCAGGTTGTGCCATGAGGGACCGGAAACAATAGGACATATTTTGTCATGCTGCCCACACAGTCTGTGGAAGTCAATCAAGCTTCGCCATGACAGAGTGTTAGCCACCCTCATTAAACATGTGGGAAGAGCTAGAGGGCTAGAGATACCATCGACAGACGCGACTTCCACCACTGTAGAGGACACCAACACAAAGCTGTGGGTAGATCTCACAATTCCAACAGCTGAACAGATCACAGAAAGGAGACCAGATCTGGTGATACACCTGAAAGATGAGAAGGTGATCTGGGTAGTGGATGTGGCAGTGAGTTGGGATCCCCTGGTAGCAGAGAGAGAACTGGAGAAGACGGCAAAATACCGGGACCTCATGGCAGACCTGGGAAGAAGATACGTGGGCTGGAATGTGCAGGCAATACCAGTAGTGATCGGCTCATTGGGCACAGTCGGTGGTCTCAGACGGTTTTTGCTAATAACAGGGATTTTTGACAGTCACAATGCGGAGCGGGTGGTAGAAGAGATCCAGCAAGCTGCCCTGAGGGGCTCGGCACAGATGATAAGAAGACAGCTTTCGATGCGCTGAGTTGAGTCTCACAACACAATGTCGCACCAACCAGGGATTGTCAGTCAATCCACCTACTTTCGCCGATGTCAGAAGACAAGGCAGTAGAGAAAGTACAAATGCCTGAAAGAACAAAAAGAAATGGAGGAAGGCCATGAGACCTGACATGATGACATCAGAAGAGAGCAAGAGTGAGAACGAGGACCTGACAAAGTCAGATGGTATCAAAAAATTAGAAAAAAATCCCTGGATCACCTCAAACAAAACAACAGACAATGCTGCTTAAAGCTCACAGTGTAACTGAACCAGCTGCAGTGTAAAATAAGAATTTCTTTAAATTGAACTTAACTATTTTCAGTATTAATTTCTACGCTTTTCTTTTAGAGTACCCATGCAAACAAGTTTAAAAGCAGCACCCTATGCAAAAGAGATAGCTAGATTGCACTGCTTTACAAGCATGTTGAAAATATTTTCCTATAAGTATACTACACTGATTGCACAATATAACTATTATATTTCATTCTGGAACAACTTTTTGGACTACTTAAGAGAGTAGGAGGCATCAGTTGCTAATTTGAAAATAAAGCTACAAAACCATTTTACACTATCACAGTAGCAATATAGTTGCAGTTATATTGTTAATTGAAAGAACACATCAACTTGATTTTACACACAAATCATTGTTCTTCTTATCTACAGATGCAACAGATAATAGACAAACTAGTGCTCTACCAATACAGAAAAATATCTACTGATCCGATTGCAAAGCCAAGATTACCGATGTAGTGGTGCAAAGTCTTGTTCAGCTCATCTAGTACTGTTACTACTACCACCAAGTGCTTCAGTTTTCACGCATACATAACTCTGTCCTCTCTTTCTTGACTTGGAGTTTTACTAGATGGCAAGGGTTTTATTGGCGTTGGATGGAGTATTTTCAGAGAGACTCAACCAAAATGTTGTTGAAGTATATTTGCACAGCAAAGAGCCTGGGTGGCACAGGAACAATAACCCATCTGTGAACCAATTCATGGAAAATACACAGGCTCCTATAGTCCTATAGTGCAATATACTCATGGTATGGCATGCCAGGTTTCTTGGCTGCAATTAGTGTGTCTTGATATAACCAATGCTAACAACATGTTAAATTTAATGACATTCCAATAGCCGTAAAATATTAACTCCAGTTGAGGTTTTCACTGAGAAAACTACTATAGTTGTGGTCTACCCAGAACGTCCTTGTAGCAAGTGGTCATGATATGATTGGAAACTATTGCACAAATGAACGTAGTCCATCCAATGATATCGACAACATGTCAAGCTATTTAAACCAAACATATCTGGTGGCTCAAGGTTAGTGTTACTGTAGCTATCTACACATGGCTTAGTATGATAGTATTTGTAGTGCACCAACTAATTCCGATTGTGACTGGTCCTTTACTACATTAAATTAAGTAATTGTAATAATAAACAATTATTGTAAGGAATTGTATTTGTAATTAAATTGTACTTGTAAAAAAACACTGTCCTAATGTATTTACATACTCCTATTGTGGTGGGTGGGGGCTGATTCCAATGTTTGCAGAAACCAAAAACAGACTGGTCCCAATCCACAAGAAAACAATTGTATCTGCTAAATAAAGCATAACCCTGCATAATCTGCTATCTGCTAAAGCATAACCCTGATCAAAACAAAATAACTATTAAGAGTGCAGAGAAAGTAGAGGAAATCATATCCTTTTCACGTAACCTTATCAATGCATTGAGTATTGAAATTAGCGACAGCGATGGCAATGAAGCATTTTATTCATTCATTTAATTAAGAATGCCTACAGGAATGTTGATAAACAAATTTGCAACATCTTATTCAATGACAACTTTATACGAAAATGTTCTTCCTTCACGCTGTCCAAAGAATAATCCAATCTCAATATCATGAGGAGTATCTTGAGTTTTCATTGACACAATACAACTTATTGGGCTTCCAGATACAAAGAGAATTTTGTGTTGCGGCCCTTAATTGGCAAACATGGTCCAATGAATTCTAGCACAATAGCTAGATGGGTTATGCAAAAAGGAGGACTCAGTAGTTTGGTTTACTACTCAGACACCCACAGGCTGATGGGGAATAATAATCAAAAGTTCAATAGCATAGCTAGCCAGACATCAACTCTCAAGGTCACATAATTCAGTGACCTTTACAAGAGTTGATACCTAGGACTATGTTAGTGACACATGTGACAGTGTTAGTATACTGACTGTGGTGGGCTAGTTGTCACCCTCAAAATCACTTTGTGTGTGAATAACTCTGATGGTGAACACTAGGACCATAATCACATAATGCATGGAACAGTTCAACAAACAAGTCTTTGGAACATTTTGTAATATTAGATACAACTGTACTTGAAACTTTGGTACACACAAATGAGGTTCACAACATCTGTGTAATGGGATAGTATAACCATATCGTTTTGTCAGTGATTTTTGACTATAAAAAAGGATAATTATAATACCTTATTTTGTTGATGAATAATATTATATTCACACAACAATTGCTCGATATGTGCTGGTGGTATGTAGCTACAAGGAAACTGGCTTCGGCTCAAAATGAGAACAATATACATAGAATAATACTGAACATAACATCACATAATACTGTATTTCGAGTGGAAATTTTGCTCATTTCAAGGTTTTGAATGGAACAGCAAAAATATTTTTCCCATATTAAATCAGCATACATTAATTACACAAGAGCTTGCTTGCAAATCCATGAAGTTTTTAGTGATTGGTCAAGCTAGAAAATATTTTTCTCAAAATGATTAGGCTACAAGTGTACAGTACTTCAATAAGTATGTACAATATTTGCTTGCATTGTAATACATTTTCAGCTTATATGATCAGCTACTGTACACCTCTAGGTGTGCATGAAATGAAATTCAGTATGCATAATTAATTTTGTTATAATACAGGTTACATAAAACAGTGCTGCTGGCTATGGTTAGGCTTACTTGTGAAGTAGCAGCACTGGGAACTAGCTGAGCTTATGACAATCACGTGATCGAACTTATCACAAGTAAAGATAACCCATTATGTATTTCTCCTTTCATTGTGCATTACACAATAAATAAAGGTCTTGTCTGGAGCGTAGAATACACATACCATTGTAGACTGTACAAGTTTATTGAAAGGAAACTATGCATCAAAGACGGAATTGTCAAACATAAAGGTGTAGTCATCAAATCCAACCCACTCCTCAAGAAACTACCAACTTCACTACAAGAACCTCTACTGATAAGGCAATCCTGCATTAAAGACAGTTCTTTTACCTATGTCCTGTTCAGGTGCACTGTGCACTACTCTACTAGAGATCTATTGTGTATATACACACTAGGGACAAAACATGACACAGAACCACGTAACATGGCACAGCACAGAACTGTATCCCACCATGCAACAAGTCATTTCTCAGTACTGCATCACAAGAAACAAGGTAGAGGACCTACAATCTTACATACCACAACGTACAATAGATAATGTACGATGTCTCAAGGAAGTATCATCCCTTCTGACTTCTCTGCTCCATCACCTTCTGACCCATCGATGGGTACATAAGAACAACCATATACATGCAGACTACATGTATACGGATCTGTACAACTAACCCCAAAGAGTGTGTCATCCCACCTTGTGGACTATGCAGGACATGTGTAGATAGGGTTAAAGAAACTACTGGGAGTGTGCTGCACTTCATTTCCTTTTGGTCTGTGAGATTCTTAGAAGTATAACAATTAGAAATACTTTTAGAAGAATTGTAAGAAGTACAATTGCAAGCTGCTAATGAATTCAATTATTTTGCATTATCATTAATTTAGCCATTTTACATCTAATTTTCTTGTGCAGGATCATCTGCCATTGTGAGCATGACAATATCATCTGACTGGCTGGACAGCAGCATGAAAGATATAGTAGGCAGCACAAAGTGTGAAGTAGGTGTTAGAAGACAAAGCCACCCAGATAGCAAGAGAGCCATGCTTTCTTGACATGATGTTTCTTGCTACCAGGCCAGCCAGTTCGGGTAATAGTCTAGTCAAAATAGGGTTTGACCCATCACTAATTGCAACAGAATTTTTTTCTTTATAAATTATCTCTAAGAAGTGTATAAATCATCATATTAAAAATGCACCTGAAAGCACCTTGGGGAAATACCAGAAATTTAATTGTAAATAAATTGAGATATGAACTTATGGACAGCTGAAAAACGAGGAGCTCCAGTTTCTATTGAATGTGAAAAAGGACTCAAGAGACAGGTAAATTATACTCTACTACAATAGTATTAGCCCCCCATCACCTCTTTCTTCTTCTTAGGTCTGTTTTCTATATAACAAATGCATGGCATTATATAGAATGTCTCACTTTTAACAAAAGTTAATTTGTGCATATTTTGTTCAGATTAATACTCTACTCTACATCAGTATACTAACCTCCACTCTCTCCTAATCTTTGGATGTGTGTCTGTATAGCCACAAATGGCATTATTTAGAATGCCTTATCTTTAGACCAAATGAATCTGTGCGCATTTTGTGAAAGTCCACTGGATGATGGTCAAGAAGTTGTCACTCTGGGATTAAAGGGATGCCAAGGAATTGAACAGGCTAGTAAACTACAGGGAAGTAACATCATTACTATACCAGGTCAAAGAGTGCACTCAAAATGCCGTCATAGACATTGCAACAAAAGGAGAATAGAACAGAATTTCAAAAGATCACGGGATGAGATTTCATCTAGGACTCCAGTATCACTTCGGTCAGGAGAGAAAATGTTCAATTTCAAGGAGAATTGTTTGTTTTGTGGACATATTGACACATTTGACGGTAAACATCATAGAGGCCACAAATTGATACCTGTTAGATCATTAGATTTTCAAGAGACCATTATACAGCAATGTAAGAACATGAATAACAAATGGTCAGAGACAGTGATGGCTAGGATTAGCAGTGTGCATGATCTACCAGCTGCTGATGCAGCATACCACCAAATATGCAGCAGTAACTTTCGAACTGGGAAAAGCATTCCACTTGTGTTTATGTCAGATGCAGATGAACAACCAGTCAGTAAGCGTGGCAGATTGAAGGACCCATTCCAGGAGGAGGCTTTTTTTCAAGGTATGGAAGATCTGCGGCAAAATGATGAAGAGCAAACTACTGTAACTGATTTGATAGAAAACATGAAAACATATCTAGGTGACTCTGGTAGTTTGCCTTATGGGTTTACATACATGAAAAGGAGGATAAAAGATCACTACGGCGATGAAATAATACTAACAGAGATTAACGGGAAACCTAATGTTGTTACCTTCACTAATACAGCATCTAAGATTCTCCATGATTTTCACCAGCAATCTGAAATGGGTGATAGCACAAGTGAAAAGATGAGAGTAATAGAAACAGCCGCTAAGTTAATCAAAAGTGATCTTAAACTGATTAATCAGTCCAAGGACTTTTACCCAAAATCTGAAGAAATGAGTGCTGAAAATGCTATGGCTTTTGTACCTGAGTCACTTCGTACACTTCTGCAGACCTTATTTCCAGCAAAATCCAGCACAAAAGTTGCTTCACTGGGTCAGGCTATCATCCAAGCAACACGACCAAGAGCTGTTTTATGTCCTTTACAGCTTGGGCTTGGTGTACAACTTCATCATCATTTTTCATCCAGATTTCTGATTGATTCTTTAAATGCTCATGGGTTTTGTTGTTCATATTCAGAAGTCCAACACTTTGAACGAAGTGCTTCAGTATGTCAAGGTACTGACATTCCGAATCTTGCACCAAACCAGGTTATTCAGTACGCTTCTGATAATGTTGACCACAACAAAATTACAATTGATGGTCGAAACACTTTCCATGGCATGGGAATGATTGCAACGATCACACCAGGTACCAAGAGAAGTTATCAAATACCTCGCATAGCAGTATCAACAGATGACATATGCGCAATTGGACATGTCAAAATACAATACTTTACCTCAGTTGCTGTGGGAGCCAGGTCGCTGTCATATCAACCTTTACCTGCACTTAATGTGGAGGATCCAACTTCAGCAATGGATGCTCTCTGGAAAGCTTCACTCCTACTTCGACCTAAGCGACCAGGATGGTCTGGTTTAATGCAAATGGTACAGAAAGGTGAACACCCAGGGCAATGTTCTGTGTTATATCTTCCAATGATTGATATGGATCCAAGTGATCTCAGCTGTGTTTATTCAACCTTATGCTACATTTCCTCCCATGCCAAGAAGCATAACGTTACACCCATTGTGACTTTTGATCAGCCACTTTGGTGGAAAGCTCTTCAAATACGGGAAAGTATGTCTGAAGACAGTGACCTTCATTCCATTGTATTATGTCTTGGAGGTTTCCATACGATTATGAGTTTCTTGGGTTGCATTGGCCACATAATGTCAGGATGTGGCCTTCAAGATGTTTTGGAGCAACTCTATGCCAGCAATGCGGTCACCCATATATTGTCAGGAAAGGCTGTTGAGAGAGCTATTCGAGGACATTTCTTAATTGATGCCACACTGAATGCTATGCTAATTTCCAAAGCTTTTGACATAAATCTGTCTGCAATTGACTGCTTGGAAGACTTCACACTAAACAATAGTAGATCACAGGAGAACGTTGAACAGCCACAACAGCATAGTGTATCACAGGGGAATGACTACCTGGAGAAACAGCCAGCTACAGGTGAAACAAGGATGCTTCTAAATAAGCTTGCTGAAATTTATGATGACATCACAGAAGGCCACCTTTCAACTACTGATCTGCAAACATTATCTGATATACCAAAATTCTGTGATATTTTGCTGGTTCATAAAAACTCCTTGATGACTTCCAAGAACTCAAAACTGTGGCTCCAATATATGGACATGTTGGACATAATTAGAAGGTTCTTAAAGGCAGAAAGAACAGGTAATTGGAAACTTCATTTGAAAACCTTACATGATATGCTACCCTATTTGGCTGCAAGTGGTCATAATCTGTATACCAAGTCAGTGTATTTGTACCTGCAGGATATGACAAAGATTCATGAGATACACCCTGAAGTATATGCTCATTTTTTAGAAGGGTACCATGTTGTTCGTCGAAGTGATCGTTTCTGGGCTGGGCTGTCTCTCGATCTAGCCATTGAGCAAATTCTAATGAGATCAGTAAAGACCACAGGTGGATTGACGAGAGGAAGAGGTATGTCAGAGATCCAGCGTCTGGTATGGCTGTTTTCATGACCTATCTGTTTGGAAATCAACAACTCTATGCAGAAATTCTCCTCAGTTTCATACAGCACAAGTGACCAACACAAAGAGGCAACACGAGCAAGAATACAAAGGGACCTGAAGGACATCAAGCTTCTTTTATCATTTTTGGATGAAAGAAATCCTTTCAGTGATGATCTTGATTTACATAACATTGCCACAGGTGTCACTGCCGAGAACACTATCAATGCTGAGGATGCTAAATCTATTGGAACTACAATAGTAAATGAAATGGTTGGCAAATGTGCAGCTGAGCATTCCTTCAAGAAAAAGTATGAGGTAGTAACAATGGCCTCAAATAATGCTATCAAAGTAAGTCAGGAACTAGTAAATATTGATCCTCAAGTATTGTTCCAGAGGCTTGTTACAGCAGGCATGAGCAATGAGCAATTACCAGAAATATTTCAGTATGAGCTATCCAGCTACCCCCCTGCATTATTTGACTCAAAAAATATAATGAAAGCTGCAAATAAGCCAGCATTAGCAGATGCCATATGGGCACTTATGCCGGAAGATGTGCAAAGCCTATCGGAAGATCACTATGTATATGTAATTGATGGTGGTTCATTACTCCATCGAATTCCATGGCAGATAGGTAGTACATACAACAACATTAGCCAGAAATACACTGACTATGGACAGGCTTCTGTTGTGTTTGATGGATATGATAGTGTGCCATCGACTAAGGATAATGCTCACTTACAGAGAACCAGAGAGCAAATGACTGAGGTGCACTTCACAGGATCAACAATAATGAATGTAAAGAAAGATGCATTCCTTTCAAATACAAAGAACAAACAATCTTTCATACTTTTGTTAAGTAGAAGCCTACAGCAAATGGGTTGTCAAATAAGCCATGCAAAAGGTGATGCTGATATGCTTATTGTGCAAACAGCCATTCAAAGTGCATCACGATCTAGCACAGTGGTTGTTGGTGATGACACAGACCTGCTTATTTTACTTTGCTTCCACACACCTATGAACTCCTCCCATGAAATTTATCTCAGGCCTGAAGCCAAAGTAAGGACACTCAAGTTGCCTCGATGCTGGAATGTAAAACTCACCAAAAGGATTTTAGGTGAACGTGTCTGTGAGAACATACTTTTTGGCCATGCCTTATTAGGATGTGATACAACATCAAGAGTGTTTGGCATTGGCAAAGGTGTTGCTCTGAAGCAGCTCAGAAACAGCGAGTATTTTAATGTCCAAGCAGAAGTGTTTAACAGGAGATCTGTTTCAGCTGAGGAGATAGCTGTTGCTGGGGAAAAGGCATTGGTGAGTCTTTACAGTGGAAGTAAGAAAGGTGACAAATTGGACAAATTGAGACTTCAGAAATTTTGTCAAAAAGTAGGTTCAAGCACTTCCTATATACAGCCTCAGACATTACCCCCAACATCGGCAGCAACACGATACTTCAGTTTTAGAATTTACCACCAAGTGCAGGCATGGAGAGGAGTTGATTTGCCACCAACTGAGTGGGGTTGGAAAGTGATTGGATCAAGCTTAATTCCAATAATGACAGACAAAGATGTAGCCCCAAAAGCTTTACTAGAAATGATAAGATGCTCGTGTAAGACAGGCTGCTCAACAATGAGGTGCTCATGTAGAAAAGCAGGTCGTGATTGTTCGCTTGCATGTGGAGAATGCAGAGGTGTGTGTGCAAACTCAACAGCATCATGTGATGAAACAGTTGATGATCTAACCTTTGATTAATAAGCTTTTATGGACATATAAATTCATTTTGTACTGCATAATTTATGTGACAGCTTGCTATAATAGCAAAATTAATGTCCACATTTTAGCTACTTGTAACTCTGTACTTAATTCAGCAATCAACTCAAATTTATAGCAGCATTTAGTGATATGTAGTATCAGTTACAGCACCAAATTGCAAGTTAATATCTCATTCAATAGTCACACTATGAGTAGTCAAAAGCATACAAAGGGAAATACTATTAGCCTGATATTGCGTAACACCTACATACTTGTTGATCAAATTAGACATATTTCCCCAAGGTGCATTTGGGTGCATTTTTAATATGTTGACTTTGACACTTATTATAAGTGAATTGTGAAGGAAAAAAAATCTGTTGCAATTAGTGATGGGTTGGGCCTAGAAATTCTGTAGATTGACTAGACTATAAGACATCTTACCAACTGGACAGCTGAAGTAAGAGCAGCAAATTTATCAGTTAGGGTCTTCTGCCAGAGAAGACACACAGCTCATCGGTTAGCTTTTCAATGATAAAGCAAGTGACTGGTATATAAATACACATCATAATGTTTTGCAAATATATGTGTATAAATAGGGTGCAGAGCAAGAGCATAAGTTTATAAACTATTACAGCAGGTGCAAGAACAAGAAAATATCTTGTTCGCGGCTTTTTTTCAAACCTTTAAATGATCCCCAGAATATAAGAATTTAGAGTGAAATGGCTATTAGAGTTAAACCAGACCCTGTTTCCTGGCCTGCCAGAAGGTAGCAGTAAATCGGTCGTGGATGCGTGCCTCCTAGTGGCGACTGATGGTAACTGGCGCCCCATGTGGCGTCAGGCTAAACGCATCCAGCCCAGGATGGCTAACCCCCTCCCCTGGGTCAGGTGTCACGGGTTATCAAACGGAAGAAGAATAATGGGGTAACAATGATATGCGTACCACCTGAACCTACTGGGGGTCGGTCTTGGATGCGTGCCTCCTAGTGGCGACCGATGGTAACTGGCACCGCATGCGGTGTCAGGCTAAACGCATCCAGCCCAGGAAGGCCAACCCCCTCCCCTGGGTCAGGTGTTACGGGTTACAAAGAGAAGACGGAATAATGGGGCAACGATGGTACGCGTACCACCTGAACCTACCTCGAGCCTTGAGAGCGAAATGCATGGCGCTAATGAGGAAGGTGTGGACGACCATCCCCAGGCTAGGAGGCGCATTGTGTGGTCTGAAACACTAGACCATGCGTTACTCAATCTCAGTGAGAGGGCAAGAGCTGTTGCTGGTTGGAACTATTTAGGCATGTTAAGTCGACTGTGGAATGAGAAGTTCCCAGATCTCGCTACAAGTGAAACCGCATTGTGCACAAGACTGTCAAGAGTTAGAGGGCAGAGACAGCAGTTTCCGCACGCGATGGTGGTGAGTGTTCGGATATGGAAGTAGGTGACATTGAAGAGGATAATGCAACTCAGGAGGTGACCCCACAGATACGTAAAGCCTTTAACAAGGCGTAGGTGGAGAGTTACCAGCTGGACTTGGTAGACCGCTCTGCATTCCTCCTAAGGGGAGCAAGGATCAACCCAACGCTATGCAGACAGATTGATGGGCAGCTCATGGAGGAACTGGGTGACAGCCTAGACCTATGGCAAATCAACTGTCTCGCATATGCAGGGGTCAGAACAATCTGGGGTATAATGCGTCCCACACCAGGGACAAGAAGGCAACGGCACCCCTTAGAGAAGCGGAAAAGCAGGTTGCAGAGTCTGGTCAAGGAAGCCAAGAAAAAGCTGGGAAGACTCCACTCAGAGAGAGCAAAGAGAAACCGAAGATTGCCTCGTACATCACAGCAAAGGCGGATCCAAAGGTAACTCAAGCTCAGAGGGCTCACGGGTCAGCAGCTGAACTGCACAGTTGAACGACAGAAGGAACTGGTCAAAGTGAAGCAGTTTCAACTGAGGGAGGCAGAGAAGCTGCTGAAGCAACACCGACAACGTGAGCAATTTGCAGCTGGGGGGCCTAAGAGGGTGCTGAGCAACAGCAAACATGACACCACCACCACCACCCCGAATCTCTCTGACATGCAAGAATTTTGGGGGAACCTCTTAGGGGTTGAGGGCGAATTTGACAAGTTACACCCAGGTATTGTGAAGTGGCGCCAACCACTAAAGGAGATAGACCGACCGGCCTCTCCTGAATTTGATCACGAGTTATGGTTGAGGGTGTTAGGCAGAATGAAGAACTGGAAAGCACCGGGAAGGGATAAGCTGCACGGCTACTGGTGGAAATGCTTCCCTCTCTTTAGAGAGAGAGTAGGAGTAGCGCTTTGGGCGGTCACCAGGAACCCGACGCAGATCCCAGCATGGATAGTCCATGGCAGGACAGTGCTCATCCCCAAGGAAGGGTGCGAGGGTAGACCAGAACAGTTCAGACCAATAACCTGCTTGAACACCCAATACAAGCTTCTCACAGCTATCCTGTCAGAAGTGCTCCACTCCCATGTCAATGACAACGGACTCCTCCCAGTGCAGCAGCGGGCACTCATGAGGAAACACAGGGGATGTCATGATGCCCTACTGGCAGACCAGATGATGACAGAAGATGCTCGGTTAAGAAAGAAGGTCTGTCAGTAGGGTGGATTGACTACACCAAGGCGTACGACCGAGTCCCACACAAGTGGGTCAATAAGGTGCTAAAATACACCAGGGCACCCAAGATGGTGACTAGAACGGTCAGAAGCCTCGTGACCTTGTGGAGGACAACTTTTGAAGTAGGTGACAAGGAGGAGAGGATGCACTTTGACACCCAGCTAAAGAGAGGTTTGTTTCAGGGTGACTCGCTGTCGCCTTTGCTTTTCTGCCTGTGTATCAGCCCCATCACTTCCATGTTAAATGACTTAAATGGATATAAGTGTCTCCATGTAGAGGAACCCATAACACATATCTTCTACATGGACGACTTGAAGCTATTTGCCAACACCCCGGAGACCATTGAGGAGATGTTTACAATGGTAGATGAAGGGTCAAAGGCGGTTGGAATGAGCTTAGGACTAAGGAAGTGTGGGGTAGCGCACATGGAGAAGGGTAAGCGAAAGTTTATTGGTCACCTAACACTGGACGGAGAGAGACAGATTCAGGAGGTGAAACAGGGAGGTTCCTACCGATACCTGGGCATTGCACAGGTCTTTGCACCGATAACACTCACCACCAAGTACCGCTTGAGGAGGAAGTTCCTGGGAAGGCAAAGAGCAGTGTGGCGGTCGCTCCTGAATGCAAAGCAGAAGGCGATAAGCACCAACACCTGGGCAACAGCAGTTTTCCGATACTACTTCGGAATACTGCGATGGGGCACCTCAGAACTGGACAGACTGGACTGTACTGTGCGTAGAACTATCAGCCGATTCCATGGACACCACCGTAATGCCTCAATTTTAAGGCTATATATTACAAGGATGGAAGGCGGTAGAGGACTCACAAGTCTGCGACAAGTCTGGAAACAAAGTGTTGCCAGTCTGTACGAATATCTGATACGGCAGACAGAACCGTGGTTACAAGGAGTCCTACTCCATCAGCAATGGAAGCACGCACAGTTCAAATCTAGTCTAATCCAGGAGGTGTACACGGTGTTTCACAGGCATGGTCTCCCCCTCCCAGGGAGCGAGAGGGAAAGCACTATCGAGAGACCAACAGCAGCTCGAATGGTTAGGGCCAGTCAGCAGAGAGTGCTGATTGAAACCCTGCGCAGGAAACGAATTCATGGAGCGCATCGTCACACACTCGAAGCAGCAGAGGGACGATATGACAGCACCCTGTGGTTACGCTATGGCAAATCAAAAGCTGAGACTGAAGCACTAGTGTTCGCAGCCCAAGATGGCGTGTTGCACACTAACAAGTACCGTAGAGACGTGTTAAGACAGGATATAGACCCAGCCTGCAGGTTGTGCCATGAGGGAATGGAAACAATAGGACATATTTTGTCATGCTGCCCACACAGTCTGTGGAAGTCAATCAAGTGTCGCCATGACAGAGTGTTAGCCACCCTCATTAAACATGTGGGAAGAGCTGGAGGGCTAGAGATACCATCGACAGACGCGACTTCCACCACTGTAGAGGACACCAACACAAAGCTGTGGGTAGATCTCACAATTCCGACAGCTAAACAGATCACAGAAAGGAGACCAGATACACCTGAAAGATGAGAAGGTGATCTGGGTAGTGGATGTGGCAGTGTGTTGGGATCCCCTGGTAGCAGAGAGAGAACTGGAGAAGACGGCAAAATACCGGGACCTCATGGCAGACCTGGGAAGAAGATACGTAGGCTGAAATGTGCAGGCAATAGCTCATACAAAGATACCATGAAAAGCACCCTCCTGGCTGGTGGTAGGTCCGGCAGGATCTGCGGACTCAGTGCTGGTACCCACTGAAGTCAATAGCCAACACGTACACAGGAGCTAGCGTGTATAAATAAGGTTCTTTCCCGGAATTGGGACATCCAGATGACGAGCACGAGGCCTGCGAGGACTGCCATGACCGCATAAGGGATCTAGTTATCCCACCCACTCATACTGGGGGAACCTCTTAGGGGTTGAGGGTGAGTATGACAAGTTGCATCCTGGCATTGTGAAGTGGCGCCAACCACTAAAGGAAATAGACCAACCGGCCTCTCCTGAATTTGATCTTGAACTATGGTTGAGGGTGTTAGGCAGAGTGAAGAACACCAGGAAGGGATAAGCTGCACGGCTACTGGTGGAAATGTTTCCCTCTCTTCAGGGAGAGGGTAGGAGTAGCACTATGGACAGCCACCAGGAACCCAGCACAGATACCAGCATGGATGGTCCATGGCAGGACAGTGCTAATCCCTAAGTACGCGAGGGTAGGCGTTTTATATGAGCAACATCATGTGTTTTGTGTTATGTTTATTGTCGTGTGTGCTTAGCCTGTTGCTACCTGCCCTTTTGCTAAAGTAAAGGTCTGGTGACCTTAGCATATGGCAATGTACCTCTGAGCCTACTGCTGACTATTAGGCAAGTAACCAATCACATTATGTCATTGTTGTAACCTCTTTAAAAATATGCTCATCACATAGCTGCTGGTGTAGAGATATTAATAAGGGGACGTCATACACAAAATCATCCTTTGTCTCGATATGTGACCTGGAGTTATTAATTAATACACAATTAACACAAAGCAATGCTTGAAAAAGTACAAATGCCTGAAAGAATAAAAAGAAATGGAGGAAGGCCATGAGACCTGACATGATGACATCAGAAGAGAGCAAGAGTGAGAACGAGGACCTGACAAAGTCAGATGGTATCAAAAAATTAGAAGAAAATCCCTGGATCACCTCAAGCAAAACAACAGACAATGCTGCTTAAAGCTCACAGTGTAACTGAACCAGCTGCAGTGTAAAATGAGAATTTCTTTAAATTGAACTTAACTATTTTCAGTATTAATTTCTACACTTTTCTTTTGGAGTACCCATGCAAACAAGTTTAAAAGCAGCACCCTACGCAAAAGAGATAGCTAGATTGCACTGCTTTACAAGCATGTTGAAAATATTTTCCTATAAGTATACTACACTGATTGCACAATATAACTATTATATTTCATTCTGGAACAACTTTTTGGACTACTTAAGAGAGTAGGAGGTATCAGTTGCTAATTTGAAAATAAAGCTACAATACCATTTTACACTATCACAGCAGTAATATAGTTGCAGTTATATTGTTAATCGAAAGAACAAATCATTGTTCTTCTTATCTACAGATGCAACAGATAATAGACAAACTAGTGTTCTACCAATACAGAAAAATATCTACTGATCCGATTCCAAAGCCAAGATTACCGATGTAGTGGTGCAAAGTCTTGTTCAGCTCATCTAGTACTGTTACTACTACCACCAAGTGCTTCAGTTTTCACGCATACATAACTCTGTCCTCTCTTTCTTGACTTGGAGTTTTACTAGATGGCAAGGGTTTTATTGGCGTTGGATGGAGTATTTTCAGAGAGACTCAACCAGGATGTTGTTGAAGTATATTTGCACAGCAAAGAGCCTGGGTGGCACAGGAACAATAACCCATCTGTGAACCAATTCATGGAAACTACACAGGCTCCTATAGTCCTATAGTGCAATATACTCATGGTATGGCATGCCAGGTTTCTTGGCTACAATTAGTGTGTCTTGATATAACCAATGCTAACAACATGTTAAATTTAATGACATTCCAATAGCCATAAAATATTAACTCCAGTTGAGGTTTTCACTGATAAAACTACTATAGTTGTGGTCTACCCAGAACGTCCTTGTAGCAAGTGGTCATGATATGATTGGAAACTATTGCACAAATGAATGTAGTCCATCCAATGATATCGACAACATGTCAAGTTCTTTAAACCAAACATATCTGGTGACTCAAGGTTAGTGTTACTGTAGCTATCTACACATGGCTTAGTATGATAATATTTGTAAAGGTTTTCTTGGGGACAATGGTCAAGCTCTACAATTCACATTCCACTAGTTCATAGTCTTGCTGTCAGCACTTGTACAGGACATGAAGCTGGCAAATTTAGAAGGCAAACTTAAAGGAACAAGTGCTCCAGCTCTGTTAATAAATCGAGCAGTACTTGAAAAGAAAAAAATAGTATACAATGTAGAAGGTTTGGATTTAGTGCTTTTATCAACACTCAGCAGTTATTTCATAACTTTCAGGTGACTGCTACAAAGAAGCTATTTGTTGTATAACAATCTCATAGTCTTTGTGCTCTTTCAATTTCTTAATTTGATATCTTCTTGTGAATGCAGCCATTTCACTGTTAACACAAATCTTTGTGGTTAGGGTTTTCTGAAAGGCATGTTGCTGGGAATCAAGGGTTGGTGTTCTTTGATGTTTAGTTATGTGTTTCTGAGTTCATGTATTCATAGGCTTCACATGTCCATTCCTTAGGGTACACATCCAAGTGGTATACAATTAAGTTGCATATGTTGTTACTTTCAGGTGCAACACCGGATGCCAGCGTCCAACGGCTAGCCACCCGGTTGTCTAACAGAATGATGCAAATCTTGGTTGCACATCCAGATGGCCGGTTGCAACCGGGCGATGCAACTGGTGTCCGGTTACATAACCGTGCAAGCTGCGCATCAGCATGTTTAGTGAAATTTTATTTGCATAACCGGTTGAATGCTTAAAATCGCCATATCTTCTGACAGTGTCTTGTGCATCGAAGACCCCTATAAATTCAGTCACAGTTTATGCTTAAATTTGAATTTGATTGTTAGTGTGTGTGTGTGCGTGCACACATGCAATGTATTTAATTTGTGCTTGTGTGTTTCTACAGATGCACCACTCTCCCCTGGCCACCTGGAAGTGGGAAAGACAGGTGATATTATACACATCCTCCTGCAATTACCTATATATGTATTCCTCTAGTTAAGTTCATTTGGAAGGACGTGGTGGCGGGGGAGGGGGTTGTTGTAGATCAAGATAAAGTTCATGGCAACAAAATTTGTCAAGATGAAGTTGCCATCAGTATAACTATAATTTATGACATTTACTCTGACCACCTTTTGTACAATTATTCATTTGAGGCTGGTGGCTTTGCCGCCATGCCCATTAAGATGATAAATTAAGAGCCATCCATAATGAATTGTTGAAGACGACCTTATTACACTATTGCCGTATATAGTCAGAGCTATGGCAACATAGCAACAACCAATGGTACAGAGGCTACACGCTACATAATAGAGTTACACTGCATATGCTACATACACTAGGTATGATGCATATGCTACATATACGAGGCACGTTGCAAAAGCAATGCATTCATACCTCTGTTCTCACCAATAAAGTCGGTGAACTTGTTGCTGCTGTACATACTAGTATAGCTTGCCGAGCTCTTAAACTGTATTTTGCAAGAAAGCCGGTCACTGTACTGAAAGGCCATGGCCTACATATTCATAGGGCATTGGGCATTTACCATATAGTGGTCACTGTAAGTAGGGACCAGCCTATTATGCTCAAATATTTACCTATTATGCTATGCTGCACTGCTTAAAAATTCACCTAGTATGCTTAAATTTATGCTCAATATTTTCCTATTATGCTCAATCTTTATATATATCCCTGATCAGTTCATGATCATACATGCGCTGTTATTGGAATCCCATAGAAAATGAGTGGCTCGGCACAAACTATAAATCCTTGCTTGTTTAATAATGCATGCAGCAGAAACGATTTATCTACTCTAATAGAACAGTCAGTTGTATGATTGGTCTAGTTGAAGTACTGGCTGCTCTATTGGAGTATATCAATCATATACTGCAATTGCCACTTTGCAAGCAAAAAATTATACTATTGCACAAATTCTCTACCCATTATGCTATACCTCTTGTATGTAGATTATGCATCATACCTGGTGTATGTAGCGTATGCAATGACAGTAGTTATAGTAGTGATAGCTGTGACAGTAGTAACAGCTGTGACAGCAGTAACTGTAGTGACAGTAGTAACAGCTGTGACAGTACTAACAGGAGTGACAGTAGTTGACAGTGGTAACAGTTGAGTCTCGAAGATAACAGCTCTCCTTAACTATGCTATATATACCTACAAGCTACGTAACTATTATTTTGCAAACAATAGTTAACATTATTTATTATATCTGTGTATATTCTTCTGTTTGTGAAGTTTTCACAGCAAAATTAAATAATAGCTCCTTATTGTGTATATTCGTATGGCAGCTGGATGCCACTTTATAGTCCCAAGCTGCTGCCATAGCTGTTCCGCTTCAGGTGCAATCAATAGAGACATGGTTGCCTGGTAACTAAAACTGATTCTTCTGATTGGTCAGAATACATTGTTTCATTAAATATTCGTTACCATGGAAATCACAGTCTTGTGGCGTAACGACATAGTCTCTATGGCTGCTGTACGGGGGGGAGATGAAAGGCTAGCTGAAGCCTACAGGAAACTCTTCCAATTGATGAAAGTGAAAGAGAATGCTTGCAGAAATGATCTGCTCAAGGTGGTTTTGAGGTACTTAGAGCCAAAACAGGTTAGTTACGTAGATGGTTAGTTACGCAGATGGTTAGTTGTATATAAAATTGAATGATACTTTAGCCGGCTCCATACTCTCTGCCTGCAGCATGCCCTTAGTCTCGCGTGGCCAGACCGCTTTTTTCCGTATATTGGGTGGGGAAAAAAGGGTCTGGTGCAACTCCAATAGCTGTTTACTTCTGAGCCGTCCCCACATTCCGGGGACGCTAATTGAATAACATTGGTCACAAAGGAGGTGCCATGACGTCAGTAAGTTAACTAGAGATCTGCTTATCCTTTAAACGAATCTTAATTTGCTCTGATGTCTCTTATAGCGTCTTGAAAGTTAATCCTCATCGTGTAACAAGACTCACAACCAGAGCAGGAGTGTAGGAATACTTCATAGTTTTACTGACGTCATGGCACCTCCTTTGTGACCAATGTTATTCAATTAGCGTCCCCGGAATGTGGGGACGGGCATGACAATATCATCTGACTGGCTGGACAGCAGCATGAAAGATATAGTAGGCAGCACAAAGTGTGAAGTTGGTGTTAGAAGACAAAGCCACCCAGATAGCAAGAGAGCCATGCTTTTTTGACATGATGTTTCTTGCTACCAGGCCAGCCAGTTCGGGTAAGACATCTTACCAACTGGACAGCTGAAGTAAGAGCAGCAAATTTATCAGTTAGGGTATTCTGCCAGAGAAGACACACAGCTCATCGGTTAGCTTTTCAATGATAAAGTGAGTGACTGGTATATAAATACACATCATAATGTTTTGCAAATATATATGTATAAATAGGGTGCAGTGCAAGAGCACAAGTTTATAAACTATTACAGCAGGTGCAAGAACAAGAAAATATCTTGTTCGCGGCTTTTTTTAAACCCTTTAAATGATCCCCAGAATATAAGAATTTAGAGTGAAATGGCTATTAGAGTTATACCAGACCCTGTTTCCTGGCCTGCCAGAAGGTAGCAGTAAATCGGTCGTGGATGCGTGCCTCCCAGTGGCGACTGATGGTAACTGGCACCCCATGTGGCGTCAGGCTAAACGCATCCAGCCCAGGATGGCTAACCCCTTCCCTGGGTCAGGTGTTACGGGTTACAAAACGAAGACGGAATAATGGGGCAACAATGATATGCGTACCACCTGAACCTACCTCGAGCCTTGATAGTGAAATGCATGACGCTAATGAGGAAGGTGTGGACGATTGTCCCCGGGCTAGGAGGCGCATTGTGTGGTCTGAAACACTAGACCATGCATTACTCAATCTCAGTGAAAGGGCAAGAGCTGTTGCCTGGCGGAATTACTTAAGCATGTTGAGTCGATTGTGGAATGAGAAGTTCCCAGATCTCGCCACAAGTGAAACCGTTTTGTGCACAAGACTGTCAAGAATCAGAAGGGCAGAGATAGAAGATTCCGCGCGTGATGGTGGTGAGTGTTCGGAAATGGAAATAGATGACACAGAAGAGGATAATACAATCCAGGAGGTCCCCGCACAGATCCGTGAAGCTTTAACAAAGCTTGGGTGGACAGTTTCCAGCTGGACTTGGTAGACCGCTCTGCATTACTCCTAAGGGGAGCAAGGATCAACCCAGCGTTATGCAGACAGATTGATGGGCTGCTCACGGAGGAACTGGGTGACAGCCTAGACCTGTGGCAAATCAACTGTCTTGCATATGCAGGGGCCAGGACAATATGGGGTATGATGCATCCCACACCTGGCGTCAAACGGCAACGGCACCCCCTAGAGAAACGTAAATGCAGGCTGCAGAGTCTGGTCAAGGACGCCAAGAAAAAGCTGGGAAGGCTCCACTCAGAGAGAACAAGGAGAGACTGGACACTGCCTCCTACATCACGGCAAAGGTGGATCCAAAGGCAACTCAGGCTCAGAGGGCTCACGGGTCAGCAACTGAACTGCACAGTGGAACGACAGAGGGAAATGGTCAAAGTGAAACAGTTCCAACTGAAGGAAGCAGAGAAATTGCTGAAACAACACCGACAACGAGAGCAATTTGCAGCTGGTGGACCTAAGAGAGCATTGAGTAATGATAAACAAGAATCCACCATCACTCCGGATCTCTCTGACACGCAAGATTTCTGGGGGAACCTCTTAGGGGTTGAGGATGAATTTAACAAGCTACACCCTGGTATAGTGAAGTGGCGCCAACCACTAAAGGAGATAGACCGACTGGCCTCTCCGAGTTTGATCTTGAACTATGGTCGAGTGTGTTAGGCAGAATGAAGAACTGGAAAGCACCAGGAAGGGATAAGCTACACGGCTACTGGTGGAAATGTTTTCCCCTCCTCAGGGAGAGGGTAGGAATAGCACTATGGGAAGCCACCAGGAACTCGACGCAGATACCAGCATGGATGGTCCACGGCAGGACAGTGCTAATCCCTAAGGAAGGATGAGAGGGCAGGCCAGACCAGTTCAGACCAATAACCTGCTTGAACACCCGATACAAGCTTCCCACAGCTATCCTGTCAGAAGTGCTCCTCTCCCATGTCAATGACAACGGACTCCTCCCACTGCAGCAGCGGGCACTCATGAGGAAACACAGGGGATGTCATGATTCCCTACTGGTAGACCAGATGATGACAGAAGATGCTCGGTTAAGAAAGGAAGGTCTGTCAGTAGGGTGGATTGACTACACCAAGGCGTACGACCGAGTCCCACACAAGTGGGTCAATAAGGTGCTAAAATACACCAGGGCACCCAAGATGGTGACTAGAACGGTCAGAAGCCTCATGACTTTGTGGAGGACAACTTTTGAAGTAGGTGACAAGGAGGAGAGGATGCACTTTGACACCCAGCTAAAGAGAGGTTTGTTTCAGGGTGACTCGCTGTCGCCTCTGCTTTTCTGCCTGTGTATCAGCTCCATCACTTCCATGTTAAATGACTTAAATGGATATAAGTGTCTCCATGTAGAGGAACCCATAACACATATCTTCTACATGGACGACTTGAAGCTATTTGCCAACACCCCGGAGACCCTTGAGGAGATGTTTACAACGGTAGATGAAGGGTCAAAGGCGGTTGGAATGAGCTTAGGACTAAGGAAGTGTGGGGTAGCGCACATGGAGAAGGGTGAGCGAAAGTTTATTGGTCACCTAACACTGGACGGAGAGAGACAGATTCAGGAGGTGGAACAGGGAGGTTCCTACCGATACCTGGGCATTGCACAGGTCTTTGCACCGATAACACTCATCACCAAGTACCGCTTGAGGAGGAAGTTCCTGGGAAGGCTAAGAGCAGTGTGGCGGTCGCTCCTGAATGCAAAGCAGAAGGCGATAAGCACCAACACCTGGGCAACAGCAGTTTTCCGATACTACTTCGGAATACTGCGATGGGGCACCTCAGAACTGGACAGACTGGACTGTACTGTGTGTAGAACTATCAGCCGCTTCCATGGACACCACCATAATGCCTCAATTTTAAGGCTATATATTACAAGGATGGAAGGCGGTAGAGGACTCACAAGTCTGCGACAAGTCTGGGAACAAAGTGTTGCCAGTCTGTACGAATATCTGATACGGCAGACAGAACCGTGGTTACGAGGAGTCCTATTCCATCAGCAATGGAAGCACGCACAGTTCAAATCCAGTCTAATCCAGGAGGTGTACACGGTGTTTCACAGGCATGGTCTCCCCCTCCCAGGGAGTGAGAGGGAAAGCACTATCGAGAGACCAACAGCAGCTCGAATGGTTAGAGCCAGTCAGCAGAGAGTGCTGATTGAAACCCTGCGCAGGAAGCGAATTCATGGAGCGCACTGTCACACACTCGAAGCAGCAGAGGGACGATATGACAGCACCCTGTGGTTACGCTATGGCAAATCAAAAGCTGAGACCGAAGCACTAGTGTTCGCAGCCCAAGATGGCGTGTTGCACACTAACAAGTACCGTAGAGACGTGTTAAGACAGGATATAGACCCAGCCTGCAGGTTGTGCCACGAGGGACCAGAAACAATAGGACATATTTTGTCATGCTGCCCACACAGTCTGTGGAAGTCAATCAAGCGTCGCCATGACAGAGTGTTAGCCACCCTCATTAAACATGTGGGAAGAGCTAGAGGGCTAGAGGTGCCATTGACAGACGCGACTTCCACCACTGTAGAGGATACCAACACGAAGCTGTGGGTAGACCTCATAATCCCAACAGCTGAACAGATCACGGAAAGGAGACCAGATCTGGTGATACACCTAAAAGATGAGAAGGTGATCTGGGTAGTGGATGTGGCAGTGTGTTGGGACCCCTTGGTAACAGAAAGGGAATTGGAGAAGATGGTCAAGTACCGGGATCTCATGGCAGATCTGGGAAGAAGATACATAGGTTAGAATGTGCAAGCGATACCAGTAGTGATCGGCTGCTTGGGCACAGTCGGCAGTCTCAGACGGTTTTTGCTAACCACAGGGATGTTTGACAGTCAAAATGCGGAGCGGGTGGTCGAAGAGATCCAGCAAGCTGTCCTGCAGGGCTCAGCCCAAATGATCAGAAGACAGCTTTCATTGCGCTGAATTGAGTCTCGCAACACAATGACACATTAACCGGGGATCGTCAGCCAATCCACCTACTTTTGCTGATGTCAGAAGACAAGGCAGTAGGTTGGTATGCGGTCATGAGTCAACCAGGCCTTGGACCGTCGAGTAGGGCCTAGTGAAGGGAACCACCCTGATCGAGGCATTCATGACGCGGGTAACAACTGCCGAACCCCAGGAGCGGTGCCAGGAAGGTACGAGGCACGAATGGATCGGGCCCGAACACCGATCCTGTAACAGGATGGCACGCAGGTCAATGCTGGGAGTCTTGAGGCAATAATTTATACCCAATTCCCATAGAGCGGAAGGCTCGGCAATAGCATAATGTAACTCTACGCTGGTGCTCATTGCAAAGACATGAAAGATAATAATTGTAACATAATAATATATCATGAACTGAGTAACTAGGGTACCTAATAGCAATAGTGAATACAGACCGAAGACAGTCTGACAAGAAATTAACAATTGTAATACAGTAGGACCTTGATTATCTGAATCTCGATTATTCGAACCCTCTATTATCCGAACAGTATAAGTGACTGCTCTATTAGAGTATTTCATCATTAGGTGAACATTCTATTAGAGTAAGTGTATGTTCTATTAGAGTATTTGAACATAACTCTCTATATAAATGAATGGGCTTCATTTATCTGAACAAATTCACTTATCTGAACACTTTTATGATTGAACTGGCACACAGGTGTTCGGATAATGGAGGTCCTACTGTAATATCAATGATTCCAGAATTAAGACAATCAGAGCAAGTCAGGAGAAACAGGTCTCCAAAGGGGCAAGAAGACAAAATAATAAATGGGACAAGCATAAACACTGATTGACTGACTACCATTATGCATCTAATAAAGATCCAAGGAAGTATGCCACCTCAAAACTGGTCCGGCAGGCTCTGCGGACTCGGTGCAGGTACCCACTGCAGTCAATAGCCAACATGTACAATGGATCTAGCGTGTATAAATAAGGCTGCTTCCCGGAATTGAGTCATCCAGGCGACGAGCACGAGGCCTACAGGGACTGTCATGACTGCATAAGGGATCTAGTTATCCCACACACTTATACAGTAAAAGTCGTAACAAGGTTTCCATAGGTGAACCTGCAGAAGGATCATTAACAAATCCGCTGCCATCGCACAGCGATGGTATTCACCGTGCACCTGGCCGTCGAGAGGAGGAGAGCTCCACTCGGTCCATGGAGGTGTGCTGCCGGCGCCATGTCGGGTGCAGCACTCAAATCAGGGGACATCTCCCTTGCGGCCATCCCCTGGGCCTCGGACCGAGTTTTCGATTTTGCCAGATCACGCCAAACAATTCAGCCTTTCCCTTGCTTTAACTTTAACCTCGCAGGTGCATCATCTCTTGCAAGAATAGATCATGGAAGACGCAAAGTAATGGATAACTTTGAAGATCGCCATATATATGAAAACTGGTTTGCAATGAAGATTTACGAATCCAAGGTTACTGAGACTGCTAATGATTTGGCTCGGACTTTTGTACAAAGTTAAGCCAACTAACTTCGCTATTCGGACAGTAAGTTATTATATTAAGTTAAGTACTTAGGACTGCAAGTTACTAACCTATTTCAATGTAGTAGTAGTAGTCTTGCTGTTCTGTGGTCTGTTCAAAGGCTGATACGCCATGGGTAGAAATACGCATCCACGATCGCCCAAACAATTATTCTGTGCCTTCATTATCCTTTAGTAACAACCAACTAGTCTATCTTAGCAAATATACACAGCTTAGCAACCACTACAAAAATGAGTCCCACAATACAAAGCTCTATGTCGCTCAATATAACGAGTCAAAGTGCATCGATTCTTTGAACTGGCTGGGTATCAAAGCCATTGGCAAACCGCTTTCCCATGATATTGCCCGGGCAATATGCGAGTTAAACACCAAGTGGCGCCTTTGAACACCCACACTAAAGTGGTATATATATATGTAATTACTGTTTTTGATTCTGTTGTCATTTTTGTTTGTTTTGAGCGTCCAGAGATACATGATGACTGCTATTGCAGCCGCAATGCGGGCAGGACTTGACAATGTCTATGCAAAGTTTGCAGACAATGGTGTGGTAGACATTGGCCTCCAATCCACCCTCAATGTTGGTGTCCGTGCATGCAATTATGTTGTTGTTCCCTGAGCTTGTATCAAGGACCCTACTGCATGCAGTTTGGGTGAAATTGCCTCAATTGATAATGCTGCATGTGGAGCAAGAATTGGACGGGCTGACCCGATAATTGTCAAGAACAACTGGGGTGGATACGCCTACCAGAGTACAGATTATGCTGAAGTAACCTCAGTTGCCTTGACTTCTGATGAGCTAGGAATGTTGGCAGTAGCCAACTACCGGGCTGCAGTACGTGCCGGGTGAGAGGATCAATCAGCAAGCATAGTGGCCTCGGCTCACGTGATGGCGTTCTTGCTAGGAGCTTTGGAATCAGAAGGGGAGAGGGTGGTGATTAATAACCCTGATGTTACAGCCCTCAATGCTGCTGAAGTAGCATTCCTGAATAACTTTGAGGAAATTGCCCATACTGGCTCACTGGTCTGTGCAATGGGAGCAGTGAACCACTTCTTGATAAACCACACAACTGGGCAAGGCAGGTTGCAGGGTTTCGCATTGAAAGTAGCTCGTGTCCTGGGGCTGGAGTACCCTGAAGAACGCACAACATGATCATCTGCTGTCGAAAAACACAGGCTCACCACTGAGATGCTGTATGCTGCAGCACACCCTGTGTAGAAACGCAATATGATGTACATCTTGCACCCTCACCTTCCCAGGCTGACTGCAGCAGCATGGGCCCCTGAAATCCCCAAGCCTGCTCGAGGTACTGCAGATCAGTTCCTTAAGGTGAGATTGGGCGGCATCCCTGCAGGCGTGAGAAAAGCCTATGTGACTGTTGAAGCATGCAAGAGGGTTGCGGCAAATGGCCTACTCTGTGCCATTCCCAGAGTGGGAGCACTCCCAAAGATGAATTCTGTGCTGGAGAAAGTGAAGGAGGAAGGGGTAGCAGCCCATGTGGGTGCCACTTACTACCTCAGGCATACAGGCCAGGTGCCACATGTGGTGGAGCAGAATAAAGGTGAATTCAAGACTGCTCTAGTCTATTCTGGTGCGTACTTGAGATAGTGGCCCCAGGGAGCACTTTGGCAAGCTCCCCTGCCTTTAATGGGGCTGTAGATGAGGCTAACGCAGAATTTGGGGACTGGGTGGCTGAATGCTGTGCATACAAGACAGTCATCAAAGCAAGTCACCACAGGCTTTGCGGCAGATACTAGGGGTTGTGCAAGAAATGACTGAAACAGTAGTTGATGAGGTGGCTGTTAGAGCATTGCAAGTTGAGGGTAGCCCTGCAGAGTTGATAGAGAATGATCGTTATGAGAAATTGTTAAAAGTTTTAAATCTAAGAACATATATACTTTCACAAAATGAGTGCTTGCAATTGAAGAAACTGTTAGCTGAGTACCAACATGTATTTGCTCTTGATAACTCAGAACTAAGCTCTACCAGTCTAGTTAAATAGCACACACATATATATATATTCATAGACAGATATTATACATGTACAACTGTTTAACAAATGTTATTAGCAAACAACATCATTATACTCAGAAGCAGTAGCTTTCCGAGTAATCACTGGCGGTAATGGAATTGGTGGAGCATGTGATCCGTTGATCTGTTAAATAACATATCCCTGGATTTCTAGGGAGTATGGAAAACCCAAATGCTGGAACAACCCGAATCAGCCAGAAGTATTACATTTGCAATTGGAATCATTTGTGCAAGCACTAGCATACCACTGATTATTAATACTTGTGATAACTCTTCAGGGTACACCACGGATAATCATGAGAGCGAGCATTAATTGGGATACACATAAAGTCATTTATCTTAGAACAATCCTTCTCAGCCAACCTTCATCTTAAGTATACAATCACTACAAATCCCAAGACATAGTTACAAGCTAGCTATAGAGAAGCCTACTCGCGATCAGCAACTGAATTTATTAGTCATACTTTCAGTACAAAACTAATGGATTGTGGTCAGTTAGTTAGATAAATTTGTCTGCTAATATGCTCTATAGAATCGTCTCGTATCAAATCAACTCTACGGGGTACACAATATATCAGAGGAGGATGGACATGCGCATGTGAGCACATACATTTGTATTAAATGCGCATGTGAGCACATACATTTGTATTAAAAGTATAACCAAGCCTTCAGCGAAGTTTAAATAAGCACCATTCGAAAGTGTGCTTCACATTTAGTATATTTAGCCGGTCTACCCCACTCTTGAATTTATAGAGGATCACATGTGCAGTAAGTTTGTCAGTGGAATCGATGCGTTGTACTCTAGAGACACCTTATAAGCTTGTATCCGAGCCCAACAATCATTGAAGAAGGTATTATGATATACAATAAGCCTCCTATTATATAGATGCTTGCTCCCATGGAATTAGAGAAAGGAAAGTGGATGTCGCTAGCATGTCCTCATGGAGAATCAAGGAGGAAATAGGACACCTTCGTACTCATTTGCTTCCGTTTGTCACAAGAAGCAAAAGATAAATTAGTGTGGCTGTTGCTAAACAGTTTTTATCACTTCACTTTAGTCTTGGTATTAGAAATATTCAATTAACGTTAATAATTTTCAGTAGCGCTTATATCGTGTCCACCCTCCTGACAATAAATCAACAGGAAAGTGAGCATTAATTGGGATGCATGTAACTGTGCATCCTAAAATAATATCTCAGCTACACCTACAGACAATGCAACCAAGAATGCAACTCATAGCTAGTATTAATAATTCAGAAAGTCTAAGGAGAGCCACTACACCTGCATTTCAGACCGCCAAAAAAAGAAACCACCTCAGAGCAAAGTTTACTTGTGCAGTAGTGCTGGGTGTGCAGAAGTAGTGCTGGGCAATATACTGTGGTATTATCACCAAACCAGTTCAAAGGTATTCACAGGTCTTTGGTATTTAATTAAGTTATGTGTTGATGGTTTGGTGGTGACCACAAGTCCTGCCTAACAGTAAACTGTGAGGTTTCAGATTATACTGTAGAGCCAGCCTACTTGTGGCAGTTAGCAAAAATGCATTTATGTAATGTTAGACACTCGTAATAGGTGTCTTCGGGATCAGCCTCGGTAATTATTGACGTCACCTCAGGTTTTTAAATCCTCGAAGACACCGTATTACGAGTGTCTAGGTGTTTTAGACAATGGAAGCGAACGCTGTGCCGGTGGTTAGTCCGTCTCTGATATATCGTGGGGATTTTAGTGAGCCAGTTCCTGAAAAATTTGGTAGAATTTTTATGCACTTGTTTAGTGACACTCCGGAGGACAAACCGCCTTATAATTGCCTCAATGATTACGACACTAAGATTGATGAGTTTGAGGATGAATTACTTATACAAGCATCACAATTGTATGAGAAATCAAGGGCAGATAATGATAGCGAAGAAGCCATCGATCAATTACTACTCGAAGCATCACAGGAAGTGGAAAAACAGTTAGCTAAGTACACCTGAGTCTGAACAAAAGACCCTACTGACCCTTAAGACAGAAGCAGGAAGCCAACCAGAAAGTAATTGTGCTAGTACAAGGTTTTCTTGTGCTAAAAGTGCCAGCGACGTTTCAATGGTAAGAATGTCAGCTATTCCAAAGAAGACACAACAGAATACAGAATGGGCATTGGTTTAATTGGGCTACACAGTGAGTGGAAAAGTTGTCCTCTGATGAAGCAGGGAGTGGACACGTACTAGAAAAAACATTTGTACTTATGAAGGTGGAAGCTATGAACTTCTGGCTATGTCGATTTATCCTTGAAGCGAGGGCGATGTCAGGTAAAGAATACAACCCTGATAGTTTATATCAATTGTGCTGTGGTCTTCAACGGAGTGTGAAAAATACTGATCAAGTTGTTAATATATTCGAAGATGGTGCGTTTGCTGAATTTCGTGGTGTGCTGGATGGTAAGCTGAAGCAGTTAAATAGGACTGGAAAGTACGTTGAAAAGAGAAAAGCAGAGTTAATTACTGCTGAGATGGAAGACAAACTATGGGAAAGTGGCTTACTGGGTGATCACAGCCCACAAGTCCTTGTTGATACACTGGTATACTTAAAATGGATTGAACTTTGCACTTAGGAGTGGAGAAGAACATCGGCGTCTTCGACACAACACAAGTCAAATAACTGTTGTCCGCAAGGAAGGTATGGTACCATACATCATGTACAATAAAGATATTTCTAAAACTAATCAAGGGGGATTAAAGAGCTGAAAACTTACCCCTAAACGTGTCATTCATCATGCAAATACAGACAATCCATCGCGATGTTTAGTGCACTTGTTTCTTAGATATAGTGAACTGTGTCCCAATGATCACCCAAACAATGCATTGCATTTGACTCCATCAAAGAATCCAACAGAAAATTGTTGGTATAGCCATGTGCCCATTGGGCATAATAAGCTGGCAGAAACAATACCTCGTTTACTGAAACAAGCTGGAGTACCTGGCTTCTTCACAAACCACTCTCTGCGAGCTACCTCAACTACCAGAATGTATGAAGCACAACTGGACGAAGCTTCCATAATGCAACGCACTGATCATAGGAGTGTCAATGGGGTGCATGCATACAAGAGACGTACAGATAAACTTGAAGAGTTAACGTCAGCTGTATTAAATGGAACTATTGTTAAGACACCAAAAGTTGAAGAAAAGGCAAGCATCAAAGAAGAGCAAAAAGAAAACACACAAAAGGTATGCCCTAATGTTAACCTTCCCACTATGCCTTGGAACTTTGAGGGAGCCTCTGGTTTCACTATTAACTTTAACTTCAAGTGACTTTCTGCTACTACAACTATAACTGGTGTGCTCAAAAATGATTACTTATGTGTTTACTGAACTGTTTAAAACCTTGTACTAATCTTTTAAACTGTTTTATTTCTTTTTTTAAATGATGACAGACAAAATTACAATTGTTATGTTGAGGTTGTAAACAGGTGTCTTGTTACCTGTTGTGGTTGTAAACAGGTGTCTTACCAATAGGATACCTGGTAGGAGGTGTCTTCACTAATTATAGACCTCCACACATCAAACGAAATGCTGCATACCATTGTCTAAAACCTGTTAGCCATGTAGTTGTAGTTGTAGTAGTATATATACAAGCAGCTACAGATTAATGGTTGAATTTTTTTAACACAAATAACCATTACCAGCTTGATTAAAATGTGCATTAGTTGGTTACTGAGATACCATGAAATACTGGATACTGAGATATTTCTCAATACCAGAAGCAAAAATACAATACCGCCTAGCACCATGCAGAAGTTTAATACAGACTTCAGTTTGCCTTTACTTCTTGCATGCAAGCTGCTTTTACCATTCATTGAAGTAATATGAAACCTTACAAGGTTAATTGAACAGGATGTTGGTGGTCATGTGACTGACTGGTACAATCCCTGACTCTAGCACTGGAAAGAACCAACTCCATCAGACTTCTTGGCTACTGATGTTGATACAAGTAATGATATTTGAAGGCTTCAGTTTGATTAGCACTGATGTCTCATGATTTGTGCTACACAGAGCACACCCTTGCCAGCCAACTAGTCTCACTATGCAGCTGACATCTTCAAAATAAGTGCCATAGGCCACCAAAATTTGGTACAGGCATTGGGAAAGTGTTTCTCTACAAGGCTACAGATATTTACAGTGATTTTTAAAGATATTTAATTCCAGGGTGCTTTACCACCATGAAAATGTATTTTCTCAAGCTGTTATACTTTTATACACAAAAAGGACTCTGTCACATTGTTCTACAAAGTAAGAAATGTTTGTAAGTAAAACAGTTAGGCACTGCATTACTCCATTGTAGAGAAATAAGACAGAGAAGGCTGTAGTTTATGCAGTGTATATCCTTGTAAAGAAATCAATCTATCTCGAAGAGTTTTATCTGGTAATGTAGATGGTCTTAGCTACTAGAGGTTGTTTAGATACAAATTCCTGTAGAATTCGTGCTACTAGAACAAGTTATTGGCACTAAAATTTTTTCAATTAGATAGTGTGGGTGAAAACAGACAATTGCTTAATGGAAATTGTATGGCTTCACATAATTGCATACGGACAAACATAGATAGGTAGGTAAGTACACACACAAACAATTTCAGTAAACCAGTGCGCGCCCAGAGCCGGACTGTGGGCGCGCACCTGTTAAACTTAAAAACCCAAGGGATATGACACCTCTACAAATCACGTACTTCCTTCAGTTCCAAATCACAAATCTCCAGCGATTCTCTCACGCAAGTACTTAATGCTGCTTGAAAACTAGTCTCGAAAACATATATATAAACAATACAAGCTTACAGTGATACAATACTAGTTCTTAAACAAGAACCATAGATCTTTTATAAGGATCTATGCAAGAACTAATGTCCTTCAGAACCCAGTAATAGCCTTAGAAATCACACTATGGCAATCACGCGTGACGTTTCAAATCACAAATCCAATTTCAAATCACGCACAGATTTGCGAAGGTGTCGTATCCCTCATAAAAACCACAAGCATCAGCTCACACGGCGTGACACGCGGTCTCCAGACGGTGGCAAAATTCCTAGTTTAGCTGCGTCCTACCAGCAAAATACATAGAATAACTGTTCAACTCCACCGATTAACTAACCATTTATGACTTATTAGACGGAGTAGACTTTCAAGTCCACCGCTTCTGCGCCGTCTTAGTCTCGCCACGCGAGACTAGTATTTGGCGGCGGAAAAACATGGTAGTGACAGCTGGAGCTGAGTAGTCTCGCGTGGCCAGACCACTTTTTCTCAGCACGGCGCTTATCGATTAAAATTATAAGCGCCTGCTCGAAAAAGGGGCTTATAATTTTAATCGATAAGCGCCGTGCTGAGAAAAAGCGGTCTGGCCACGCGAGACTGGGAGCTGAGCGATGTACGGGCCGGCCGGGCTTACTTGTGTTACTACAACAAATTGCAGTGTTCCACCTGCCTCAAACTACACCGTAGCTACATAAAAACATTAAATATGAAGGGCTTCACCTTCATTTAAAACTTTTCACGCTGCTAGACTGGTTTTATTGGCTTCTCAAAAAGTGTCGATAGACATTCAAAACTTTGAATGATTGCCCGTGACTATACCGTAACCTTCTTGACGTCATTCTCATTGCGGATATTGTCCATAGCAACGAAACATTCTGGAACTAATGGCAGCTTGGGTAGGAGCGAGACGACTAGTCAACACCAGCACTGTGTTAGGTAGGAAAATCAATCCGTGCGCTCCTACGCCACGTCCATGGCCTATTCTACTGCACCGCGCTGTTGCACAAGAGAACACTCCAGAACAGAAGGGCCCTTGGATAGAAGAAGAGAAGAAATATTGTAAGTTCTCACTAGTGTTTTGCCAGAACTGGGGTAACTATGTTGCAATTTATAAACTCTAATTAAAGAGCGCTAGTGGGCATCTCAGAAATACCTTTTGTTTTGCTCGCATATAATTCTTAGCTGGTATTGGCATAGTTAACTAACACTGATAACACAGGATTGACTGATATTTTAACTCCATTCAATTCCAGTATGTAATGAAAACAATACTACTTTTGCTGTTATGGGCTTGATATGGTTATGTGATTTATGGAAGTGCAGTTGCTCCTAGACTGCTATAACAAGCATTAAGGTTACGGAATAGTTTAAAATGCGTGGGTGGAACAAATTACAAAACCTGCTGTAAACCAAGCAGGGATAAATAATTTCAACAACTGTGTTGTGTTAATATAACTAATTGTGCTTGTTTGTTTTTACTACAGAACAACAACTGTTCTTTGGTGTGTGGTCCACAATAGAGCAATGTTTTATAAAAATGCGCCTCCAAAAACCAGACTAACAGATTACTGAATCCTTATAATTTCAACACAAGTGACTAAACAACTAAAATATCTAGGTCCTGTTTGTATAGACATTTTATTGAACTTTTAGTAGTTTTTTCGAGTGAAACAAGCTCTTTGAATGCTTGTATCTGAGTCACTGGGAAGAAACACGCCAAAAACGTTTCCACAGGACCTAATAAATTTATTATACAGTATCACTATGCCCCAGAAATGCCAATAGAGCCCACAGCTTTTGCTGTATTTGGCTGCGGAAAAAAGATGGTAGTGCTGGACTTAATTTTAAGCTACGTGCACCTTAAATTTTTAGTTGATTATACTTTTAGTGGCCTAAGCAACAAGTCACTATACGTAAAGCTGAATCCCACACCAAGTGTGATAAGAGTTCCCAAACCATACATTTTTGAGTGAAAATATTAGGGATTGGTTATCCAGTTATGATAAAAAAAACTGAATTTATAAAAATAACTGGTTGATTAAGCGGTTAAGTTTCACAACTCTAGAAAACTCTAGGTGAACTTGACAAAAATCTATTGTGCCTATTGAAAATGCTCTTGTGCCCAATAAATGTCACGTGACCGTATTGAGCCCGTAACCTTAAACTGTATTGCATTTCCAATCCATTGTTAGCTTTCCAGGCGTTTTGTCGGTAAATCTTGTAACTCACAGGATCAGACACAATGCTATCCCTGTAGCTTGTAACTATAAAAATTGCCGCTGTATGTACTTATCTTGGGAATCTGCTGACATTTTGCCATAAATAACATGTAATTATGCAGTTGTTGTGCAATGCATAGCAAAAATTCCATTTAATTCCTGGTATCTCGTTATTGGAAGTGAAACTTGTAAGTTGGAACTGGGACTCACATATTGTCTAAGTGTTGGGGCACTGTGTTGTGTATGCCTACTATGGTTATGGTGCAGAGCTGATATGATACAAATAATAAAAGTTGCTAGCGATTGAAGATTGGCTCAAGATTGAAAGTTGTAAAATAAGGTTTAACTTGTTCCCAGTGTCCACATCACGGTAGCAGGGAATGATCTACATACTGGAAGTGGGATAATGGGATGACGTGCTTGGAATGCTATTTCTGAACCTGGTTGTCATGTGACATTATGGGTAGGCCAGAATGGAACCAATTATTGTTTTTAGCAGACTGCGCACCATTTCCAAGTAGTTTGCTTCTACTTAATAGGCATGCTAGAAATATTCACTTGGAGTTTCTATTTAATGCCCAGCACATGACATGTTTTAACAATCCATTTAATCCTGATGTAGAATTATTTCTTAAAGGTAGTATTTTCATGTTAATAGTTGTGTCCAAGCCTTTAGGTTGGTTTTCTGAAGTGACTATAGTTTGACAATGGTTAACCGCAGTGTGTGGTAGTAGCCCCTTCCTGATCCTTCAGGACCATTGAGCAAAGAATTGGATAGCAGCATCATCAACGCAGCGAACGATGAAGTGACAGCAGCCACAGAGAGTTCTAGTGGTAAGCGTTCAGCGTATTTGAAGCTAGATGATGAACAGAGGGCAACTATAGGAAAATACACGGCACAACATAACATTATCAAAGCAATTCGTCATTTTGCAAAAGATTTTAAAGATAAAACTTAAGGAGAGTACAGTTCATGGCTGGAAAAAACTATACTTGGAAGAACTGGAAATACGAAGAAAAGAGGGCAGAAATATGAATATTACAAAATTACCTTCAAAGAAAATGGGCCACCTGTTAATGCTTGGCAATACTATTGATAAGCAAGTATGGACATCCTTGATAGAACTGAGGGGTGTGGGGGGCATTGTAAACAGGCAGATAGCAATAGCCAGTGCCAGGGCAATTGCCAGGAGGAAGGACAGCAACATGTTGGCAGAGAATGGTGGGCATGTTGTTTTTACAAAAGACTGGGCCCACTATGTGCTCGTCTGCATGGGCTATGTAAAGAGAAAAGACAATACTAAGGCAAAAATTGCCATTGAAAATTTTGAAGAACTCAAGACCAACTATTTGTACAGCATTAAAGGTATCATGATGATGGAAGAAATTCCTCCACCCTTGATAGTGAATTGGGATCACACAGGGTTAAAATGTGTCCCAGTGTCATCATGGACCATGGAAAAGCAAGGCTCAAAAGAGTACCTATTGCTGGAATCGATGACAAATGTCAAATAACTGGCATCTTTACAGTAACCCTTGATGGCTTTTTTCTCCCTCCCCAACTCATATATCAGGGTACAACATCTGCTTGCTTACCCTCTATCACTTCTCCGTTAGAATTGGCATGTTACATGTATACCTAATCACTAGGAAAATGAGAGTAGTACCAAGGATTATATTCAAAAAAAACTCTTAGTCCTTACCTTTCAAAGAAACAGAAGGAACTGAAACTTTCTAGTGACCAGCAAGCTCTCTATATACCTTTTCACTTTAAACAAGTGATTGTACAATAATAACAACTTCCTAACTAACAAAAGCAAACAAATTATCAGTCACAAAATATTGCTAAACATCTCGCACACAATTAATGGAGAGTAGCTATTTACTCTTTGGGAAACTAGTGAGCTTTTTTGTGAAACAGTCTATAAGATGCTCTCATAGGTCAGATTGCTTGTATTTTATTTTACATGGTTCTTCGTCATATGCCAGTGAAGTCATATGACAGCTATGGCAAAAACACCACAATCGGATGACCCTTCTTGTTTCTGTATTGGCATCATTATCATGTCATTGGCTCTGTTTAGCTCAAACATTCGCGTAACTGCAGCGTGTTTCTGTATCAAATTTGTAAAGAATGGAATTGTGTACCGCTACTTGAGTACCTTTACACCACTTAGTAGAAACCATTATCCAGTGGTTTCTTTTTCTCACAGTGGAATAAACAGCTAACATAAAGCAAGGTACGTGCCCTACCATTGCTGCATCCTTTATACGGGTAACCATTACAGCGTAACTGTCTTGCGTATTACTGGTTTCTCTTCTACAATTTAACTGTTCACTAATGAATGGCAACCATATAGCTTTGATAAACGCGATGCCCCCGAACACAGCTGCTCTTGTCGAGTTCTCTTTCTTCTGTCGGTTCTGCCATTATGACCTTCAAATTGCAGTAGGTATCTATGAATCTCATATAGGTGATTACTAACTCACCTGTAGCTATTATACGCAGTAAAATTAAAGCACGTGTACTTGGTGGCTAGAAATTTTAAAAATCAGAAAAATCAAAAACTGCAAAAAAAATTCTATCAGATTATGCACATCCACGAATCTTTTCCACCTAACAATTTGCGATATACGTTATGTCTTTGGTCAACAGTGCTATTGTTCACTCCATCAAAGGGCACCATCCAGAAGAGGGGATTCTATTTATGGATTTAGCTTTTAAGTGCTGTGAGTGTTGGAACTTGAGAGCAATACCACTAGTTAACACTATACCTTGTATCCTCTACCTGCTCATACAATCCATCCTCCCCTTACGGATGTTGTCCTCAGAACTTGAACAGTATGTTGAGACTACTGATACACAAATCTGTGTTGCTAAGAATAATACATATAACTGCTATACATATATACAGAAACTTTCTCGGTGTTAATCTGTTCCTGATTTATGATGTTTTTTTCTTAGTTTCTACCTACCCATTGAATCGGAATAGAGATTCATATGTGACAATTTCATCGAGTTATGCTAGTCTGAAGGCACTAAATGAAAATTCCATTCAATAACAAATTTCATAGCAAGTGTTTTGGGTTGATCTGAAGGCTTTATTGGGTTTAGTTTTACCAAACCAATACTGCTTCATCATCGTCAGGGAAAATGAGGCTGGGTTTTAGGGCCACACCCAAACCTTTGTGGTCCCTACTTGTATGATGGCATGTTTGAATCTTCAAGATGTGGTAGTTCTTCATTTTATATTCACACGAGACCTTATAAAAATAGACTATACTTTAAAACAAATGTAGGGTACTTAGCTTAGTTGCCTAGTCAGTTTTTTAAGAACAGAATGTAGCTCGAAACCATTTGTAGTGTATTGTATTATTTGTGTTATTTGTATTCTTCCAGATAACAGAAAGCTACTGGACAGTGGAGTGGCGGCAGTGGGGGTGATGGCCACCCTCACGGCCACCAAGAAAGTGGTCTCTGGCCTATTTGCCTCCAAGGGACCAACAAGAGCAGCCCTTGCAGTTGCAAAGACCGAAGTAAATTTAAATCCAATTTCAGAAGGTTAGTTATTTGGATTAGTCACATTAACGTATATCATGAACCACACTATTCGCAATAAGGATTACCTTCAAACCCCTAATACAGAAGTCACCTAAAAACCATCTTAGGGAATAGACTTGGTCATGTAACAACACACAAAATGCTTATTATCAATCACTGCACTTAGACAATGGCAAGAAAAAGAGCTTAGTGAAATTTGGGGACATTCAAAAATTTTGACCAAATCATTTTATTTTCATGTAGTATGATAGTGGTTTCTTAAAAAGGGATCATCGCCCATGTTTTCTGCAAGAATCACACACCTAAAAACCATCTTGTGTAGCATCCTTCCACTCAAAGCAATTCTCTGGTGATGTTTTGCAAAGATTATACAGTGGAACCCCTCTAAGATGGAGGGAGTTACTATTCAGTGGACTGGACTACTGGACTGACATATTTTTGGTTTTTGCACATTCTATGGTTGGATTTATGGAATCTTGCTAGTAAGCACCCTTAGGGCACCTTCTAAATGCTGAAGACGAGCAGTGGAATATGCAAAAACTTTATTTCACTACCGTGGCGCTTATAATCTTTAATTGATCAGTTGAAACAGAAGTCTGGCGGCGAAACTAGCAGGACTAGCTTGCTCCTCAGGATATCTCGAAGGATATTGTCTACTGGCAAGTTGATCACTGGTTAACTAATGCTCAATCACATTCCCTGCACTGCCTGCAGTATTACACACCAGGGTAAGGAGCAAGTGCTGTATGGTGGTATAATGATGTGGCAAAAAATCTCTAATTGGTAAGCCCCTGTACTGAACTAGAGGTTGGCCATTTGAGACTAGCTTGCTCTAAGGATATCTCAAAGGATATTGTCTACCAGCAAGTTGATCGCTGGTTAACTATTGCTATATTCCCTGTGCTGCCTGCAGCATTACTACACACCAGGGTAAGGAGTAAGTGCTGTATATTGGCATAATGAACAGTAGCGAAATTACAGTTTTTGCATATTCCACTGTTTGTATTCGGTGTTTAGAAGTGGGCTGCAGGTGCCCTAAGGGTGCTTACTAGCAAGATCCCATAAATCAAACTATAGAATGTGCAAAAACCAAAAATATGGTAGTCCAGTGTTCCAGTCCAGTAATCCAGTCCACTGAATAGTAACTCCCTAAGATGGACACCATTGGGGAAATGAAAAGTGTCTTTTATATGGAGGTATCCTTATTTAAGGGGTTTTGTTTTAATGCATGCACGAGACTAGACCAAATGGTGGAGCAAGATAGGTTATGTATGGTACCATGTGAACCAGATATGATGAGTTTAATAACAACAGAAGTGATGTTATTGAGCATGGGTTACCTATGGTGTGTAGCCTCTACCATCCAGAAAATCAGGCACCACGAAAATTTTATGCATGTTCCCATAAAGTCTTGTCTGGTATTTGATTAGTTGTCAAGATGGTTGGCTATGCAGATTATGTAGTTTATCCTGTAGTGTAGTTTATTCATTTAACCTAAGGGTTGATTAACTTAAAAGTGTCTCTATGGTAATAGTGGTTCACTGATTGCTGTGGGTACAAATATGCATGCTATGCATTAGGCTCAGAGGAGGTTGGACACGCTATAAGTGCTATTTAAATATATTGCTCTTAATTGCATTCTTTTCTTTGCTATTTCATGTGACCCTCAATAGTCACTAAACTGAAAAATGATGGAGTTCACTGGGTTTCGTTAGATATTCAGATCGTCCTTCACGTAGGCTTCAAGGCTATGTACTTTGTTTTCTCAGATTCGGGGTGAAATTCATAAATTGTGATTTGATGCATACAACTTCACCAGACTTATCACGTACGTTTTCTATAATGACCCTTCACTGCATTACACTGAGATCGCTGTACTACCTTCCTCAATAAACTGATTTTGCGTAATTGGGGCGAGCCTGAGCGAGCCCCACACTAGCGAGTCGCCCACGTAAGTTTCGTGTCATGGACCATGTGCAAACAACTACAAAAGAAATCAGAAAACTTACCGAATTAATGCCCACTGTAGTCCATGTCACGGCAAAGTATACGGCGTAGATTACAGCACTTCCATATATGCTCGTGTCGTCGACCGTACCACAGAAAAATAAACGGCGTAGATTACAGCACTTCCATATATGCTCGTGTCGTCGACCGTGCCACGGAAAAATAAACGGCGTAGATTACAGCACTTCCATATATGCTCGTGTCGTCGACCGTGCCACGGAAAAATAAACGGCGTAGATTACAGCACTTCCATATATGCTCGTGTCGTCGACCGTGCCACGGAAAAATAAACGGCATAGATTACAGCACTTCCATATATGCTCGTGTCGTCGACCGTGCCACGGAAAAATAAACGGCGTAGATTACAGCACTTCCATATATGCTCGTGTTGTCGACCGTGCCACGGAAAAATAAACGGCGTAGATTACAGCACTTCCATATATGCTCGTGTCGTCGACCGTGCCACGGAAAAATAAGCGGCGTAGATTACAGCACTGCTTGTGTCCTCAACCATGCCACGTGTTGTCACGCTGAGATTGGCTATACATGGTACAGCACTGCTCGTGTCCTCAACCATGCCACATGTTATCACGGTGAGATTGGCTATAGATGGTACATAATGGATAGAGAAGAACGGCTTAGAAGAAGAAGAGAGCAGTATAGATTGAGAAGAGATCGTGAAACACCAGAGCAAGCGGAAGAAAGACGAAGGAGAAACAGAGAAAGTAGCAGAAGAAGACGTACTCAATTGACACAACAGCAAAGGGACACAATCTTACAGCAGAGAAGGCAGGATTAGTACGTTTTAATTAAATTTATTCAGTAGTATAATTTGTTTATATTGATAGTGGTTTGAATGCTGGTGAGAAACAGCACCAACAAACACTCCATGTACTGTTGCAGAATCACTTTCATTCATGCTGGATACATCCATTTCTCGATTCATTTCGCGACAGTGTGCCACCGCTTTGAAGCTTTTTTGTCAATGCACATGTGCCACCACGTGCGCACTCTCCCACTCGTTTATCTCATACATCATATATGGCTATACTTTAGCGCATTTCATCATTTCACATTACATCATCAAAATGTATTTACAACAATATGCTGACTCCTCGTACTGACTTTGCCATCTTGCCGCAGTGCCTGTAAAAGTATACATAGTATCATTAGCTAGCTATAGCTTCTAAATTCAGTTCAGGCTCGCCCCACGATGCTGCTAGCATCTGCCTAGTTTATTTTATTGACGCTTTAAACTCTGGCTTTGTTACCAGCCAAATCAGCGGGATTCGCTGGGGTTCACCATGCCGTTAGATTTAGAAATACTTAAACTTTCAAATGCACTATAGTTTTAATAAAATTGTCTTGAAACAAAGATTTTCCAATGAAAATGTACAGCTTATGTAAACATGTCCAACCTCCTCTACATTAGGCCCATGGGAAAGTGGAGACAAGCAACAAATAGTGTCGATATCTGAGTAGGTAAACCTGGGAATAAAACTAGTCGAACCAGTTAGACAGGCACTCAGTTGTAGCATTCTACACAGCAGCAGCAGCAGCGGAATGAAAGTTGCTCTGCTGTGTTTAGTTCCTGTGGTAAGATAATGTTGATCAGAAACTAGGGAAAGCAACTACTAGCAGCAACCCTCAGTCAGGATGACTACGATGTAAGCCATGGTCACGGGGTCCACAGCCCCATCTGGTTATGCAGCAACATGCAACTGGTAACCAAACCTCCTCAAGGAGGTGAACTGAACAGAAACCTTTATCGGTAAGCTGCTAACTCGTGAGCAGTCACCATAATCTCAAGTAAGGAACTACAGCTAGCTTGTAAGACCAGTTTTACAGTATATAGGCTGCACTGACGTGCGGGTAGTTGCGAGGGTAGCTGCAAATTCACAGACTGAGTGGCAGCCGCCATATATCCAATGCCAGAACATGGCTTTCAAAGACCGAGCGTGCAAGTTGGCATTGGCTTAGTGGAATTGTTAGGCACCCGCAGTAGAGTTTGTGGGGACAAAAAGGCTCACTCTTAGAATGGGCAACATTCTTGCACAAAGCCAAGTCACTTGCCAGCAACACTGATTTTCTATTGAAAAAAAAATTCACCCGTTATTTCAAGTTCCTTTACACAATGCAGTCCCTGGAATGGTATACAGTCCTTTAGAAGTGAGCTTTGCGATAGCAGTGGCTACCCTCTATTAACTACAAGTACCCTGTCTAAAAGAAAAAAAACTGATTCAAGGGGTAGGTAACAACCTGAACATTGTGCAGGTTAACCCCTGAAATTTCCATTTTGGAAAAATGAATAGTCTATGGTCCAAAATTTTGTATATGTTGAAATACAAAAGTTGACTGAAAGATGCAACAGAAGTACATGGAAATGTAACACTTCTATGGATTGACATGTTTTAAATTGAGGAGTTTTATGGAGATAGCTATAGCTGTACAATCCTGAAGGTTGAAATATGGGCAGTCATTTTTCTATGTGATACTTCATAGAAGAGTTACCTACTTCATTGGCATTAATTGAATAAACTATATAGTGGTTACTATAGAATAAAAATGGTTACTAATTGTAATTTTATCTACTATTACATTGGAGAGAAGGTATTGAAAACTGTCATTTAGAACGCACTTGTGCTTTAGTTGAATGCAACTCCTGGTGCTGGTAAATCAATCTTAGCACACCAGGAAGAGACCTCCCTGTGGTAATGCAGGAGTATCCTTCACACTGCATGGGAAGAGGAATTGTTGATGTGAAAGTAGGCTACATAGTGGTACAGCTCTCATACAGACAGGTTGATCTGTTGTCAATCCCTAGTGGTGGTACAAGGAGGTGCTTTCTTCATAAAATATGAAGTGTGTCTGCAGCGCAGTGCAGAAGGTTATTTTCTTGGCACAGGTGCCTTATGGTATGGTAGGTGTGTTTCTTAACTGGCACAATGGTAAATGTGTCCCAAGTGATTGAATTTATTGTAGGGGTGTATCCTACATAGTGGTGCAGCTCTCATACAGACAGGTTTGTCTATTGTTAATCCCCAGTGGTGCAGGGAGATGCTTTCTTTGTCAAATACAAAGTGTGTCTGCAGTGCAGACAGTTATATATATATATATATATATATATACCGTAGATTCCCTAAAATTTCGGCATCTCTAAATATTCGGCACTCCCCGTGCTTTGAACGCAATGTGCTCTTAAGTTTCGGCAAGCGCAGGAAAGTTTTTAATTATAAGCACGCTAATTTTTTGGCACTTGGAGTACTAGTTTGACGAAGGTCTCTTGAGTACTGAGGATTCCCAGTGATCTCACAATATGTTACCTCGATTCTGTATGAAGCACCAAGTGTGAAATTGTTCAGGGAACATACCCAACGATATCATCGTGTGACATCACGGCCGGCTATAGCAAAACGATCTTCGTTTCTGTTCACAGAATGAAATCTCTCCTGGCCCCACATGATACACCCTCAGATAACACTTTGTTAAGCCATGGAACACTTCATGCAGCATCTGGTAGCAAGATTTATCACGAGATAGTTTAATAATATTATTGATTGTGGTTTCTATTTTTTTATTACTTGTTGAAATCTTTAATATTACGTCTGGGTGATTGTATTCAAAAGCGATGTAGTAATGACATTGACCATCCCTCCTGGATAATGTAGGCAATCATAGTGTATAGCGCTGCGGCCAAGTGAGTGTTGTGGTATCGTCAGCTCCGCCTCGAGGCGTTCCTGTTGGTCCCTGTAGAAAGAAATCTAGAAAGTAAGCAGTAAATGGATCGCAAATAACATAGCCATGAAGCGTGCAGACTGTATTAGAGATAGATCCCTAAAAATTCAACAATAGCACCGGGTTGGTACATTTTTTTCCTAATTGTTCGGCCAGACCTGAACAGAATTAATTTAATTCTGCCGAATTTTTAGGGAATCTACGGTATATATATATATATATATATATATATTTTTTTTTTTGGCATGGGCACCTTATGGTATGGTAGCTGTTTTTCCTACCTGGCACAAAGAGCTGTGAAACTTAACTGGTTAACTGATCATTCAAAGACCCGTTATTTTTATAGATTCATTTATCAGCTATTATATATTTTTATCATAATCAAATAACTGATCTTTAATATTTTCACTCAAAAAGGATTGGTTTGGGTACTCTTTTCATTCTTCAACATAGATATCTCACTTGTTGTAAGATTCATCTTAATGTATGATGACTTGTTGCCTTTTTGGTCCAGTTTCACAGCTCTTAAAGGTAAAAGGCTCATAAGAGAGAGAGCTATAGCCAAAACAAGAGTTAAGTAGTATTGTGAAATGTAGGGGGGGGGGGGCTTCCTACATGTGGGGTAAACAGGTTCATCTGTCGTCAATCCATAGTGGTGTAGGGAGGTGTTTTCTTCACAAAATATAAAGTGTATCTGCAGAGGGATAATCATCCTCCTGTGCAGGCATGGTATGGTATGGTATGGCAGGAGTGTTTCCTACATGGCACAAAGGTAAATGTGCCTCATTATTGGAGTCATAGGCTTGATAACAGTGGAAGGTCAGAGTTATGCAATTCAATGGATATGGTCAAAGTTTGAGCATACCATAACTCCGCTAAACCCGAGCATTGAGTTATGAGTTAGTTCTGTTACAAATAAATTTGGGGCTATTGTACAAAACCACTTGAGTGGGAGATAATGTTGCAGAGGGCTGCACTTGAAGCTGGAGTGCCCTTAGAAAATTGTCGCAACAGAGACTATGTGGTTCATCCACATATGTCTAAGGAAATTTTATCATCATAAATCAGTGCTTTAGACACATAGAGTATAGCTGATGTTTTCACTTATCAGCAAGGCAGCATACTATTAAAAATTCAATCTGAGACAAGGTCATCCCTCTTTGGTCTCATGTTCCTCTTTGGTCTGTTCCAACTTTATTATTTTAATCCCTCGATGATTCCCTTTAGAAAGAACACGAGACCAATGGGGTTTGGTCTACAAGGGGAAGGACTACCTCTCCACCTTTATGGTGTGTAAATTTTGATCCTTTTCCCTATTGTTAAGGTGGTGATGAAGCAATGACCCGCACAAGAAGCCATAGCAAATACATACTCAATTTGTGGTAAGGAGCTAATTAATAAACCAGTTGTTAGCAAAAACAACAAGCAGCTGCTGTTATACAGTTCAGGTGGAATGTAACTCACCTTTACAACAAATTAACAGCCTTGACAATGTGAAAACAAGTGCCACTAATAATTATTATTTGTTACTCACCTTATAGCCTGTTATAAACATTATCTTTTCTTTGTAGCCAGCCACGAATCATATGAATGGTAAGCAATAGTGTCTGAATAATTTGTATTGGTATATCATATATCCATTGTATGGCTTCTTTGCTTGGTGCAAACGGAGGAACAAGGCTCTCATCTGCTTGTAAATGCCATATATTTCGACTTGTAAATCGCTTCCGCTTATTGATACGTAGAATGATTCTTGTAATAGTAATGTGAAGTATTGGAGCTAAAACTTGAGGTTGTTGAGAGATAACGTGTCTTCTCTGGTCCACTAAGTACCACCGATTTCTTGGTTTGAGAGCAGTTCTATGCTTTATACTCTCTACAAATGATAGATTCCTGTATGCATAGTTTATTTGTATGCAAAATTAAGTACTATCTTTCGATATGTCTTAAATTGAGACCATGTTGATTGTTGTCAAGAATGCGCGTTATTGCTTTAGCGCCACCTTAATCTCAGAGCTGCAAGTTGGCATGAAGGTGTGGATCACACAAAGGTCTTTTGATAGTTAGTGTTCTTGGCCTTTGTCCTCCCACAACAGTCTTCCAGGAGGTGCGCACCCTCTTGTCCTGCAAAACTAGAGAGATTTTCTAGACCAGGTGTTTCATCAGCATTGTTGGCGCAAATAGTCTATAGCAGACTGAGCTAGACATCTTATACTACCAATGTAGTGTTTTAAGCACATAAAGTAGTCTAACTGATGTTTTTCTTTTCAGGAAGAATGTCAGCTTGTTGGTATGGACTGTGAAATTCACCATGTTATTATTGTTGCAGCTCAGCATACCGTCTAATGGCCTCGCGTTTTGAGATAAGGCATCCCTCATTGGTCTCATGTTCTTCCAAAATTGTTATTATTTTCTTTTAATCCTTAGGTAATTCTCTTTGGAAAGAACATGAGATCAATGGCAGGGCTGGAGGAAGCGGTCCAGCCAGTCAAGCCATAGCCTGACCACTTTTTCAGCATTGATTTTTAAAATATAGTATCCGAGTTGCTGATAAACACTGGCCAATTATGCTGCCGTGTTTTTGTGAATGATAGCTAGGTCTAAAGCATCGTGCAAGCATTGTGATAACACCAGTAGAATACTTACATCACGTGACAATCGGTCATGGAAAAGATCGAAACACTCTAATAGAACAGTCACCCTAATAGAGCACCCAGGTATTTAGCCTACTGATTTATTTGTCGAACACTTTATGCAGCTAGCAAATGCAAAGTATGAATAGATTTGTATGGAAGCGTACATAGCTAATTGAATAATATTTGAGCGCTGCAGCATAACATGATAGGGTAAGATTAAGCATATAGCTTAGCATAGGTGGCAGAAGGGGGGGGGGGGGGGGGGCTTAGCCCCTCCTCAGAATGATATCACACCGAAATTATCCTTTTTTGATTGGGGCTGAAAACCGTGATAAAGATCAATATACTCTAATAGAATGCTCAAATACCCTAAAATGTTGTTTTAATTACAATGTTTTAAATTGTACCTATAAAATTGCTATAAATTAATTTTGGTGAACTTTGAGACATTGTGAAAGCTAAAACAGCTGCAGCTTCTGGGGTCTGTGCCCCCCAGACTCCCTGCTGCCAGAGACTCTATAGTATTATATTCCGGTTAGCCTCCCCTCATATCAACTACTTCCTCCGCTATTGTAGCTTAGTACCTAACTAGCTATTCACTGAGTTGTGACTTCATCACATTAGATAAGCTAAGTTATATTAGGCAGTTTCAAATGCTAGTTATAACTCACACTGCATGTGTATAGTGGCCATAACTAACAAAAGGGAACAATACTGTATTTACATGTGTTACAACTGTATAATGTAAGAAATCAATGTGAACATTTGATGTAGCTACATGCAGTGAGTTTAACGTGTTAGTCAATAATATGCTAGGGAATTTACAGGTGAAAATAGTCTCAGATTTAATCTCAGAGCTTGCAAATTTGAAATTTTCCTGGGGAGCATGCCCCCAGATCCCCCTAGCATTTACACAACCGAAAGTGCTCAGAATTTCATAGTGCCTATCCCTTGGCCTGACCACTTTAGAATTGCTTCCTCCGGCCCTGAATGGGGTTTGGTCTACAGGGGAAAGGACTGCCTCTCCACCTTTGTGGTGTGTAACTTTGATCCGTTTTCCCTATTATAAACTTCAGGGCTGCAAGTCCTCACTAATGGTATAGATATATGGATCACACAAGGGCCTTTAGCTATTGGTGTCCTTATATTCCTTGCCCATCCCAGGAGATGCTTGTCAAGAATACAGTAAACTAGAGAGCTAGCAGGACATCTATACCAAGGTTTGCTCATTGTATACTTAAGGGAATAGGGTTAGGATCAGTTTTATTAGGTCCTGTGTTGGAGGTCAGCAGACTCATGCCCTACTGTTGTGATCCCCATATAATAATGAGTATTTAGACAGATGTCACTTAAAGAATGGGGAAACTACACCACCAAAGGGAGCAAGACCTATGATACATGTGTAGATCTAGAGGCCTGCTGCCAAGTGGGTCTCATTCCTTAGAAAAATAAGCCAGGAAAGCAGTGCTCGATAGCCAACATTTTCTCTCCAAGTGAGGATAGTGTAAATGAAGTACAGAAATGGTTTCCTTGTCCTGGAGTACATGGCTCCCCAGATACATAATAGCAAAGGGAAGGGCTCACTGCTTGTAAGAAGGCCTACAGGATAGTCCCAGTGTAATCAAAAAAAGTTACCTCTTTACCTGAGTAACATTCCAGTGAAGGAACTAAGCAAGCATATTGGTAACAGCAATGTTAAGACCACTCAGCTACACCAACCACTAGTTTTGTCTTTGGTTTTTGAGCAGTTCATTACAGCTCAAGGACATACAAGTTAATCTGGAAAGGATGGATGCTAACTCTTCTGCATTGTTGTTATTCCTTGCAAGAAGAGGAAACCTTCAAGATGTTTAATTTCAGGGGGAGATTACAACTATCTCTACTGAAATTCCAACAAGCCTTCAATGCAGTTTAAGTTTTTTTTTATTTTTTACACAGGACATAGCAGTAGAGGAGGGCAGTTAATTAACACAATTACAACTGGTTTAGGTGAAAACCCTACTATTTAGACCCTTAAATACTGAGCTATACACCTGGACTAGGCCTCATCAGCTTGTAGCAGAGTCTCAGGCTTTATCAAGGTGCGCTTGGGATAGTAAATGGATCAGAAAGAAGTATTCATATAGTGTCTATATGAATCAGAAACGTAAACAGAACTTAAGCTGTTATGCATTGTGGCACGTAGTAACACCTCAGTCTCTGCAAGCAGTTGTTTGAGGTTATCATATTCAACTACAGGATTGGTTCCTCATGGTTTTAGAAACCAAGGCAAATATTGGTTGTGGCAATGAATGAATATAATGATAATTGTATTTGGAGGGACATCTAAGTACATTCACCTACAGCGATTGCTTGTGTGGGTAAATGGATGAGTGCTTCATGGGCCCCTTCTAGTGGGGACAAATGTTAGACCTTCTGACTAGCTTGTATGGGTATGTAGGTCCCCACTAAATAGTGATAGAACCCTGATCATTACTTTGGGATTAAGACATGCTTGACCTTGGTTAGCATGAAGTCATGTGATCTCACATGATAGCCAGATTACCAATGGTCTATTGTTAATATTCCAAAGTTAACGGCACTTCATTGCATTCTCCCAACTTCTAGTACATTACTCCCTATTCCTGTGATTTGGAGACACTGGGGAGAAGTTAAAGTGCATCAGCTGCTATTTTCTGAAGATCTGGGTAACAGCAGTAATTGCATATGTGTTCATATGGCTTCTCGTACTTTGTAGAATAGGCAATAGCTACAGAGGCAGTGTTTTCTGCATTAAATGATGTAGTTTGATTGATTGTTGTAACTGGCAAGGAACCTTTGTTACTTGTGTCTGCGATTAGTGAGGTGTTGTACTGTAGCGCTTGCCATGTCTGGGAATTGTACAGTGTCCGGTTTATGGAATAGAGAGGTGTCCGCTATTGAGTGGGGCATTAATGCACACAGGTATTGGAAGTTGCATTTGGGACTTTATTAATTGTCCGTTATAAAGAGGCTGTCCGCCTTTCAGGGGTGTCTGTTAAGAGGGGTTCCACTGTATGTCCACCAGTGAGTATCAAGTGAAAAGGAAACAGTATGTGTATTTCAGAAAAATAAAACTCTGAAATCTGTTATTTTACAAGTAGAAGGAAAATTAGGAATTTTAAGTTTGATAGGGATCAAAGAAAAAAGCAGGGAAACAAGGGAGATCACCTATACCTGCAGATTTACTAGCAGACATTTAATCTCTGCTTTAGTCATAGGTATAGACTGAATTAGGGGTTAAAGGTCCACTTGTATATTTGAAGGTGTAGGTGACCTTCCTTGTTTCTCTACTTTTTTTCCTATGATCCCTAATCGGACTTAAAATTCCTAATTTTTCCTTATACTTGTTTGTTTACTTATTTTATAGCATAATTATGACTGGAGAACCTATGCATACCACATCATGAGTCCTTCCGCATGTCCATGATTCATTAGTATATAACAAAATAAACTTACAGGATTTAGGGAAAGATTGCAGGTTTGTCACTTTTCATTTGGTAAGAAGTGACCGTCTCAGTAAAACCTGACTTGTTCGTTGTACAACTTCTGATTTTTTTTTTCTCAGCACTATCTGCGGTGTCCAAGAAATGGATCACCAAAAGTTACCACCATGCATGTTACTTAGGACACTAATGCATTGATTCATGTTATTGTGGTTAATGTGAAAATGTAAAATGGTCTTGCACGTAGGGCAGGTACCAATGCTAGTACTCTAATAATCAATCGAAGCCACGATGACTCCGCCCCTTTTTGGACAAGTGCACATCTTTGCAGGCTGACTTGAGATACTCTAATACAGCAGTCACCTAATAGAACAGTCACATGTTTATGGCTAGTTGCATGCCTTAACAAAATACTAAACAAACTAGTATATTAAATTATGAATTTAGGGATCCAAGCGATAAAAAGTAGTGAAACAAGAGATGAACGATGGTAGCTATTACAGCATAGCTCGGTGGGAAATCCCTACTTTGGCATTGAACACAAAATAATTGCTATACCATGCCAAAATAGGGATTTCCCATCAAGCTATGTTGTAATAGCTACCATCGTTCATTTCTTGTTTCACTACTTTTCATCGCTTGGATCCCTACTTCATTTTTAAATTTATAATTTTTAATATACTAGTGTCACAGTTGTTGTATGTGATAGCAAAACTCAGAGATTTCGTATGAAGTGCTGTTGACTTTTGTGTGTTTTAAGGAGGTTTACAGGTTTTTGCAATTAAATTCATCACCTTTACAATTGACTTTATCCCGTTTGCAGTAGAGTTGTCGCTTTTGCACAAGACCAAAATTGGCAGCTGCATTGAACACGAAAACAAGATGTAGCAGCTACTTCATGATCTTAATGAAGTACAACTGTTATGTAAACAACTCTTTATAAGGCAACAATTGTTCTGCTACAGCCTCTTCAACAGCATTAGGGTGTGGTCACTTGCAAACAAGCTAATTAACTCAATGGCTTCACTTATAACCAGCTCCAGTTACCCTGTGGTGTCACAAGTGTTATTTTCCATGGCAAAAATGATCCACCTTGTGATGAGCGACTGGTTTATTGCAGTCAATGTAATTATGATGAACTGTTGTGCGAATGTGACTAATTCAGTTGCAAAACCGACTGATTCAATTGCAAACTGGATGAAATCTACTGCAAAAGTGACAAACTCTATTGACGAAGTCAATTACAAATGTGATGAATTCAATTGCAAAAACCGGTAACAATTAATTTTGTGGTTGTAATTGGTCCACATAAAAATAATGGCGACCAGGCTTCATACCCAAATTAGTAAATGTATGAAAACATGTAGGGCTGCCACATACAGAAAATTTGTGTCTTGTGTGTCATGGATATCTGAGTTGTGTAATATGTTGAACATATCGCAAAAGGCGGACATGATTAAAATGCAAAAGGAAAACATTACAAACTTGTAAACAGACTGGACTTAAAACATCAGAAACTATACCAAATACTACGATGACAGTGAATAAACCCTCTGCTTCGAGGTCATAGTTGATTAGCTAAGGCTGCTAAAAGTTATGTTTTACATTAACCTTGTTTACAATACTACTTTGTTGTTTTATTTAAACATAGAGCTGAACATCAGCTCAAACATGCTTTATATTCACATTTAGATGCTCAATATTGTTGTTGTCCTTAGTATTGTGTTTGGAATGCTATACAGGTAAATACATATAGAATTTGAGGTATTGTGTTTGGGATGCTATGAGCCTGCATTTTAGTCACATTCTCTATTTTGTGACTATGATTTGTGCATTACAACAAAAGCCTCAACTTTCATGAGAGTACAATGTGTACAGTAAAGCACATGTAATGTTTCTTTGCCTATAATTGTAGACAGTGTTTTCCAATGTTCAGTTGTTGTTGCAGTTAAAATTGCATGTAGAACAGTCAAAGTGTTGACAATGAAGTTAATTATTGACTTTCTACATTTTAGGGAATACTGTCACAATATTGTGGCAAGGAAAGCCCTGTTTTGTGCGACATCGCACCCCCATAGAGATAGAAGAAGCAAGGAAAACTGACATTACAACTCTACGTCATCCAGAAACTGATGATGACAGAGCCATTCGGCCAGAATGGCAAGTCCTAGAAGCCAATTGTACGCATCTAGGATGCACACCTATTGCTTATAAAGGTGATTATCAGGGCTATTATTGTCCCTGTCATGGATCACACTACGACACTTCTGGTCGGATAAGGAAAGGCCCTGCCCCACTCAACCTGCAGGTGCCACCATACAAGTTCTTAAGTGATGAAACTATTATTATTGGGTGAATGACACCACTGTTGTGTTTAATTGTCTTTAACTGTATCTGTATGTATTGAATGTAACAGTTAGTAGGTTGATTTTCAATACTTTAATACTTTGTGGTCTGAGCATTATTTTGAGGAATTTTCACAGAATACATACCTCTAACAGTGAAGGGGCCATTGCAGGTCAAGTGGTTCGGACAAACCCCCCTCTGTGAAAATTATAAATGATTGGAACAGTTTACCCCATGATGCTTATTTTAAAAACTAAATTAGAATTCTTTTATATATCCACCGTCTTGATTTTGTATAGGTTTAACTTTGAGATCCCAAGAATGGTAGATCGAAATCTCCACAATAGTAAAATAATTATTTTCTCCAGAATTTGATACCTCTACTGCATATTTACTAGGCAACAAGTGATTGACTGTTGCTGCAGTCTACAGGCCCCCAAACAGATACCTTCTAAACGCATTTAGTGATATGGTTTATAGGCATCTACAGTTTGGATTGGTGGATACCTAAACTTACCATATAGACTGGTCCACTGGTAACTGGCTGAGTTCTTTGAGGAGGGAGCACAAATTTACCTCAATTGTCATTATTAAAATTTTTTGCCATTTACCCACCATCACAGCCATTTCTCTTGGCAGCCAACTTGCTCACATCTCTTTCACCACAACTTTTTGGGGGGTACACCTGTTTTTTACAGCTTGGCTGTTTTGGATTAAACATATATTAACAATAAGCTTCCTGGACACCATACAGACAAGTGTTATAGTTAACGATACCCTCATTGCTTATAATTGTATTAACCCTGCTCCATGCCAGAGAGAAATCTTTAATTACACTATGCACATTTAGGGTCCACACACAAAGAAGACCAGATTGTTGGCATGAAACCAATGGATAGTCTGTTGTTCTTAATCTAAAACACACAAACTCTAAATGTAACCTACAGTGAAAAGATACACATGCAATTAGTTTCATATTTATTATGCATCTATCAACATCATGACAGTAGAGGAGACTGACAAATTTTAGTGCCAAATTCCCTAGTACTGGTTCAAGGTATGTTAAAACCCCAGAGGTTTCTATAGGGGATTTGATTTACCTACAAAAATAATTTTTGGCTCAACAAGCTGCTGCTATCAACACCCCAGGGGTGGGGAAAGGCATAGATGTCGGAACATGAGGGCCCCCATGCAGGCCTTAACAGTTATAGGTACACATATTACTGTACATACCAGCCTGTGCTAACCAGGTAGTGTCACTCTTGCAGACCTATTGCCCCAAGGTGGTGCTTTTAAATTAGACCTCTTAAGAACTACCTGGGTACTTATAATCGTTCAGCAACACCCCAGAGAATAGGAGGAGACTGTGGGAGGGTTGCATCAAGTTTCTCAAAGTTCCCACCATTCTGTTTATGTGATGTATCCACACATTCTTACAATACAAGAAGAGGAGGAAAGAAGCAGATTGCAGAGTCAAACACTATGTTAGATACAACAGTACACTGTCAATAAATGCCAAAATTTAGTTTATGTACAAAAGCACAAGGATAACTCTCTGATAATATATATATATTTGAAGGGGTCAGTGGAAAAAAAAAGGACATGCATGTACCATTTAAAATTTTTCATTTCTTAAAAATTGGAATGGCCATGTGAATAATGTGATCACTAAGTAACAAACAGAATCTAGAAGTCCATGACAGTCTCAATGTATATTACAATTATGTCCCAAAATTCTGCTTAATGCCCACTACATGGTCACCTAAATTTTCAAATGGCACTTGTCCCCTTTTGCCACTGACCCCTTCATTTGGAGATTATGAAAATAATAAGTTCTATACTGTTCTGTTTGAATGATGGATATTGTTGAGACTGAGTGCCTCCTAGTATATATGTCTGAAATGAAGAAACACAAGTCACTAAATCCTTCATTAAAATGTACATTTAGGAGCTAGCTAAGCCACAACAGTACACAATTGTGTATACAGTACTAAAAATAACATTTTATCTTGCTATTCACTATACCTAGCAATTTGACTGTTAAGACCACTAAACCTGTTAGGTCAACAATAGTTGAGCACCTCTGTAAACCAAAACATACAGTAGTATATCAAAGTAATCAAACTAACATAACAGCTGTTCATCATAGCTTCTTGTTTGCAATTATCCCTTTCAGTGTACATGCAGACCCACCAGTTGGAAACATTCTGACTCGTCACATTTTACACTACACCATGCCTGAGAATTATGCAATGAGATACTGAGAATTAAACAGGTCTAGCTATGTACAACTAGAAAATTGTGAAAACTTGTCCATTCTTGAAATCAAATTTTCTCAAGCTGCTGTGTTAGGCAGATCACTGCATGTGTACACAATTGACACTTCTACAAATGGTCATGAAACAAATGGACCAGATTTCAGCACACCACGTTGTACTGACAAGGTAAACACAGCCGTTATACACATGTTCCCTTAGCGTCACAATGTTGAAGGGAAGGGCTTCAACAGTTATGTTAAAATACTAAACAATGACAAGTGTTCCATGCAGTGTAAAATCCTCCAAAATTACAAAGAATACCCCTGCTCAAAATGTTGCACGTGTTACAAACCAGAAGAGGTATGACACATGTTAAGTGCTATCAAACAGAATTACATATTTCGACTTCTAAACTGGTGCTTATATGATTGTGGAGACCTTGAATACAATTTCCAGTGCTATTCTCTTCCATATTTTGCCGCTTTCCTTCCATTTTCGTGCAGTGAACTCTTCATTACATAATTGATGTACTGCATGGAAGAACAGCTCATGACTTTAAACAAAAAATCAATCAAATGATGTCTCCAATCACCCTGTATATTATTAAGATCAAACCGCTGGGGTTATTATTACTGTGCAAAACCTCACATGGAGTATAAAAGTACAGATAAACAAGTAGATGTGTCAACAAAAATTGTCCTAACAGTTAGTCTAGTGCTCACTGCATGATTAAATTATGCATAAGAAAAGCTTTCGATTTGCACCCAGTTTTCAATGAAACCCTCCTAAAGTTGTTTTTTAATCACTGTACAAATGCTATGAGCTGACGTGAGTGTGCTGTACCTCCTCTGATCACAAACCATAGCAGAGTTCAAAATAACAGCCTGTAATCTTACCCAGCAAAAGCCACAATGGCCAACCAAATTTTAAAATTGTCCTATCAAATTAAGATTTTAAAAGCTATTGTTATTACATGTATGTAAGGTGCTTACTATTATGCACAAATCGCTGACTATGTTGCATGTTAGTCTGTTATTTGACAGATCATGTAAGAGACATAATAATAATATTATTATTGAGCAACAACGAACAACATGCATGTCACGGTTGCAACACATGTAACATGCACAATATGTAGGGAAATGTCCCAAACCACAAAACTTATCATACAACATGATGTTAGTTGCATGTAACATGCACAATGTATCAAGCAAGGGCTATCTATGTCTTCAGAATATACACCATAGAGCATAAGAATTTTAAGAGAAATTTTTGATGAGTTAAATAATGTCTGACTTCAGAATATTACTAGTCACTGACTTAGTCTCAGTTGGGCACCACGAGGCTATCACTGACATTGACGAGCCATATATATCGCCAAAAAATTTTCCTGTCAAATTTTATAATGTAAACTTAGTTACCAATTTTGTAACAGTAAAAGAGTATTTTTATTTCAATAGTTATAGCGTGGCCACGAGGGTATACATGCCCAAGCCTGAGGGCACAGGCATATATATAATATATGTGACCAGGCCTGCGAAAACAGGGCATGTGGGCACAAACTACACCCCATCACTCTACAGGTCATATCTCAGCATTGGAAATGTATATTTCCATTCTGTAACTTGCATCATGATGCCAAGTAAATGCTTACTAAGCGCTGAAAATTGCAATACCATAGCATAATGGTACAAAATGTTATGAGTGATGAAAGTGTGAAAAAGTAGGCAAAAACCATGTGCCCACATGTCCTATTATCGCAGGCCCGGTCACATATATATATATATCTAAACCAAAACAGCCAAGCTGTAAAAAAAAGAGTGCGGGCCCCCAAAAAGGTCAAGGTGAAAAAAGATGTGAAATCCAAGGTGGCGGCCAAGAAATGGCTGGTTAATGGCAAAAATTTTAATTACGACAATTCAAGTGAATTTGCATTGCCTCCTCCACTAGGATTTGGCACCAAATTCACCTGAATTGTCGTAATTAAAATTTTTGCCATTAACCTACCATCACAGCCATTTCTTGGCCGCCACCTTGGATTTCACATCTTTTTTCAACTTGGCCTTTTTGGGGGCCGCACTCTTTTTTTTACAGCTTGGCTGTTTTGGTTTAGATATCCCTTCTTTTTGTATTGCAAGCCACAAAGCTGACCATATGGCTTTGATGCTCCCTTTTAACTTGTTTTTTTTTTCTTTACTGCAGGAATTGTGGAACAAAGGAAGTAATTGTGTGTATAGTTTTTGTCTGATGAAATGTTTGTATATTTAACATTGAATGATGATTATCACATACTGTAGTTAATAAGGTGACTTCTTACATAACTGAACTGTAGCTGAAACTCTCATTGTTTGTAGCTGAACTCTTTTCAGGATGATTTGTTTGTAGCTGAACTCTCTACAGGATGATTTGTTTCTAGCTGAACTCTCTACAGGGTGATTTGTTTGCAGCTGAACTCTCTACATGGTGGTTTCTTTGTAGCTGAACTCTCTACAAGGTTGCTTGTTGAGAGACATCACTATTTGGGAGTACTTTTAGATGACAAGTTGTCATGGACCCCTCACATAAATTCAGTGTGCATAAAGCAAATCGTCTACTGGGATTTTTGTGAAGAACTCTCCACCATTGTCCACCTCACTTAAAAGAACATGCATATAAACAGATCGTCTTGCCATCTATTGAATACTGCTCTTCTATCTGGGATCCACATCAACAATCACTCATTCACAAGTTAGAGATGATACAACATCGTGCTGCACGTTTCGTGTTAAATAGACCTTGGAGAAGGAATCATAGGGACAGCATAACTGAAATGTTAGTGGAATTAAAATGGCCAACACTGGAAGATCGTAGGAAACAGGCACGTCCGATGCTGTTGTTTAAGTTTGTAAACAAATTAATTTATGTTCCAAACCAGTATCTGCCAGTGTTATCTCCTGCAACAAGTACCAGGGCAAACCATCCCTTGAAGCTATTACAGTTGTATGCCAGAACAAATCGATATAGTAACTCTTTCTTACCAAGATCAATACCAGACTGGAACAATTTAGATATGGAAGATCTTGACAATATAGACTTACTTACTTTCAAGAACCGTTTGCAAAATGCAGACACTAAAATTTTGTTTTTGTACATTAGCGATTTACCCAATGGGTTTTGCTAATCAATAATAATATCAAGAGTTAATAATATAGAGAGGTAATATATAATATAATATAAACGTAGCTGAATGCTCTATTAGGGTGACTGTTCTATTAGAGTATCTCGATCTCGCATATGCTACACGTAGTTAGCTTTGGAATCATAACTCAGTGGTTTGTAATCCGATTCTTCTGTACTACCGCAAGGAATTTCTATGATAATTATTCCAGCTACGCACCGATTTTCAGCTCATTGCTCTAAGCGGTTTGCCTGGTAGGCGTGAAAACTAATAGTTTTTTATTCATAAAAATCGATCGCGTAATGGTGACACAGGTTGGGTTTTGTGTCATATCTCGATGGCCTTTAACTGGATTCCTTTCAAACCACAAAAAGGCACTCCTACGGTAGTTACTCCCATCTACACAGCGATTTTCAGCTTATTCCTTCAAGGGGTTTACCCTGTGGGCGTGACAGACCTTATTTTACGCAAATAATCGGTCATAACTCCGTGAATGTTCATCGGATTCCTTCCAAACTTGGTACTGAGATTCGCCTTAATGAGCCCTTTAAGTGTGCCAAAGTTCAGCCCGATCCGAGCACGCATTCGAAAAGAAGAAAAAAACGAAGAAAAAACCCAAACTTTGGCCTCTCGTATCTCGGAAATGGCTGGAGCGATTTTCTTCAAATTTGGAATGTGGACTCCCCTACCTAGCCGACACTTCTGTAGCAACTTTGGTTTCAATCGGATAAGGAATCACGGAGCTACAAAGGTGTGAAAATTGCGTTTACTTTCTTCCTGTTAATATACTCACGGTGTGGCGCGCCGGTGTCACAGTGATATATGTTTCCCCGGGTAACGTGTTTCCCGCACACATATCCCTAGGGATCCGTGTTTCCCCGCACACATATCACTAACTCGCTAGCGACCTACAAGTCACAGTGATATGTGTTTCCCCGGGTAATATGTTTCCCCTTTATAAAGTCATGTGCAACGTACGTAGTGTTATAGCATATAGGCGCGCATGCACTTTTAATAATCATAGCTAGCCATACTGACCTATACAACTAATACTATAATTATACATGTTGATGGAGGAAATCAAGCCATTCACTGGCATTCAACTATAACTGCTAAACTGTGCTTTGATTTGGTTATGTAGCTATAGCATCAGTTTAATAAAACAGTAGCTACAAGTATATAGCAAGTTAGCTAACTATAGCTATATACATGCAATATGCATGGGTGTCTATTAGCTAGATATAGCAATATATCTACTGAATGGTTGGATCGCGTACTGTTTGCAACTAGCCATAGGACCTTGGAGTTACTGCACGATGGCTATATCTTAGTGGGAAACACGGATCCCTGGTGATATATGTGCGGGGAAACACGAATCCCTAGGGATATGTGTGTGCGGTGAAATATTAAAAAAATCGCTACGGGAAACACATATCACTGACAGCTTTTGGTGGGAAACACGGATCCCTAGTGATATGTGTGCGGGGAAACACGGATCCCTAGGGATATGTGTGCGGGAAACACGTTACCCGGGGAAACATATATCACTGTGACACCGGCTTCTTGGGCCGCACGACACACTACCGTGTGTCTTGATATGTAAATCTAGGGGATCTTGGGGCATGCCCAGGGGAATTCTTGAAAATTATACTCACTGCTATCATAATTGCTCGTACAGGGGACTCCACTTGTACTAAATCCATTGGTGGTGAGCCCTAGTGTAAGCACCAATGGATTTAATGCAAGTGGAGTCCCCTGTACAAGTAATTATGATGGCAGTGAGTATAATTTTCAAGAATTCCCCTGGGCATGCCCCAAGATCCCCTAGATTTGCATGCCAAAACTGCCAATAAGCTTATCAGTAGTCTAGTAGTTATGTTTGTTCTTGTAAAATTGCTCTTGGATATTCAATCTCAGAGAGTCTAGTTTTCAAAATTTTCCTGGGGGGCATGCCCCCTAGCTTGGTTTGCATGCTAAAACTGTTAATAAGCTTATCAGTTAGTATCTAGTTCACTTTTTATATATATATATATAATAGTAGTAGTCTAGTAGCTAGTTAGCTAAGCCATAGATAGAATACACTATCTATGGCTAAGCTTATTCTTGTAATGTTCTTTTGTCTGTTTTTCTTTACTGAAAATTGTACGTTATAGGGGTGCCACATTCTAAATTTGCCCTAGGCCCCCTAAATCCTCTTGCATGTCTCAGCAGTTCTGCCAGTGGGGACCACAGCATATCGATAAAAAGTGCTGAAAATTAGGCCACGACAAATTAATCTTATGTTTTACGGATGCGGTAGGTCAATGTTAACCTACCAAACCCAAAAATGTCAAGTCAAGCAAACCCCAAAATAAATATAAATCACGTGATCTCATAAAAAGAATGCTCTTTAATATTGTACAAGCAGTAACAGGTGTAGTAGCAAGGGGAAGGAAATGAGCCCCATCACTTTATTTTGGAAGGACTTTAGTTTTTGTACCTGTCTAGATTGAGAATACTCTAATGGAGTAGTCATATAAACTAAAAACAATCACTTGCAGCTGAAAATAATTTCCAGTATATTTTTTGACTTGCCAGGTCACTACTAGTGGGCAAACGATCTGTGAAACATTTGGTATGGCCTAAGCTGGAGTAATGCATGATATTAAATCATAGTAAAACAATAAGAAGTGACGTATCCCTACTGTGCATGGTATCTTGAGCACAGTAGGGATATAACACTTCTTATTGTTTTACTGTGATTAATACATACATTACTCCAGCTTGTTTCAGTACTTTTTATCGACTGATGTGCTATGGTCCCTACTCTAGTTGAATATTCCAAATTTTTTGTGTACTTGTAAGTAAGGTATGCTCACTAATAGGTGAAGGAAGACAAACCTGCATTCACCACATTAGTTTTATACAAAAATTTGTAAGCATTGATTGTGGGTTTAAACTGTGGGAAAAAAAAGAAATGATTATGGATTTTGCTGGTTGTAGGTGATACCATGCATTTCTAACCAACAACCACTTTGTGGATGCCTAAAGTAACCTAACTTAAGGTGCTACTTAGCCATATAGGTTGAAAATGTCTGAGCCATCTTGTCACGTGGTTGAAATGTGAAATGAGTTGGTACTGTTGCTGGAGTATGGCAAATATGTAAGTGGTGACTAAATTATTCAGTACAATTATAGCATATCTTTTATGTTTTATGAGAAAATACCTGTCTTATTTATGTATAATGTACTGTACGTATGATACAATTTATAGATTTCTTCCATGGAACAGCTAGGGTTAGTGAATACCTTTCAGCAAGTGATATGCCACTAAATCCCTACATTTTTATCTGTGTAGCCATCTAACAACACAGATTTGTTCATGTAGTAGACTTTGTATTTAGGATTTTTGGTTTTAACCATACACTGAGACATAAAACTACACGTGTATATGTATATTACTGTAAATATATAAGATTTTGGGCATGATGTGCTGGTACATATTACATTGATGAAACTGTCTTACCACCTATGCAAGTTTACGTTGCATTGCAACTCTTGATCATCATAAATGACAAAGAAATAGAAAAATGGAAAATTGCCACCTCCAAATACCACATGAAAATAGCAGACCTACTACTTAAAGGTACCGTTATATGCTGCAGGCAGAAATTAATTGTCAAGAAACAAAATTAACTTTTGTGAAAATGAATTTTTGCATTTTCTGTTTGCAAAATTCCAGAAAAGCAAAGTTAATACATGTAACAATACAATTAATGATGTATCAATTCAACTTTTCTGAACTTTACCAATACCGATGCAATATAGGAAATTTATTACCGATCTACCGATGTTGTAACAATCTCACATTTTTTATCTAATAATGTATGTATGTGATGACTGATCTGATACAGGTAGTTCTTATAGCATTTTATAATCTCAATTGTTAGTTGAATAATAATCACAGTATTGTTACTGGAATCAATACCAATGGTGGTGTGGACACCACCCAGACAATCAGCACTTCTCCTACCAAGAATTGCCTGGAACTTGTAGGTTGCTGTAGCAGAGGTTTTATAGTTCTAGACTATTTGATATGGTGTAGCGCTATTTATTGTTTTTTCCCGAGGACCTCTGGTAAACTTGAATGTATTTATATAGCTTCCTGTAGATTTCAATGGGCATTCAGCCATAGGCGGGGGAAGGGGGCCCACCACTTTTATATGGGACAATGTTTGCAAGAAAAGATAGAGAATAGAACAGTCAAATACTCTAATAGAACAGTCACTTTCACATTTCCTTTCCTTTAGAATTTACAAGTAACTACTTAATACTATTTATTTTATAGTAGAAATACTCTCTCAGAGTTTCTAAAATATTTTCTGGGGGCAAGCCCCCAGATCCCCATAGATAGCATTCATATCTGTTGTATGCTTCATACTCCGTTGTGTAAATTTCACCGTCAAAGTTGGCCCCCTCACTCTTTGGCCTGCTCCGCCGCCCCCTGCATTCAGCAAAGAAATGGTAATATACTTTAGTGAATAAGTTTAGTATGTTTGAAGACATGGTGATTAGAAAGATCAATATCAAATAGGTAGCTTCTACAGAAAATCAGTTCAACCGATTTTGTTTAAATCGTTGAGATCAGCACTGATCCGATACCAGATTGGTAGATCACTGCATCTCTAATTACAATTGTATTTTCACAAAGCTGTCACCAAACAACAACATATATTCCCTTTTGTACATATATGGTAGCAGCCACTACCAAACATCAAGCACATGTAAATATGATATTCTCCTATTCTTTAAATTGGGATAAACATTTTGTGCACATGGAATGGTGGACATTCATATTTAACATGATTTATTACAGATTAGTTACAGCATAAATAAATACAGTACATTTTACAATATAATTGCTGTTGCCTTCCCATATCTTGTCTTCTTCAACCTCTTTAGCACAAGCAGCACAGGCAGCATATAGTTAAGCTGTCTGTTTCACCTTCTAGATGCCTATCAGATATGTAAAGAGGATGGTAATTGCTAATAATATATGGTACGATAATGTTATATGATATGAATGGAACAGGTGTTGTGACGATTCTTAGTCAATTATCTGTATAGTACGTGTGTAAATCACAAAAAATTTATGATAACAGAATTACCTCAGCAGCATCTTATGAGGATCTGATATGACTCCAATGAATAAGCGTCTGCTTGTTAATACAGGCGTAGCACCTAATATGGAAAGGAATGTTCACTACTTGTGTTTGTCTAAACCTATGATAAACATCACACAATAGGTGATTTGGGGACTGGAACCTCCAGTTAACGGTAAATTCAAATACCAACCTTGGTGTAACCTTTTGTCTTGACAGCAAAGGGTGGTAGGCTTTGCATGTAGCTCAACAAGATTTTCTGCACCAATGTTATTGTATTATATTTTAATAAGGAACCAGCACAGGCCCTAATTTATTCTCTAATCTTTAAATGTTTTCTATATACAGTACCTTCACTTTTAAGTCTAGTTGGTGCCCACCCACCTTATAATGACACTGCTGTGTTACTGAAAATTTTCATCTAAAATGGCACAAAACTGGCCAGACGGGTGCTAACATGGAGATTGCTCTAGTTGAAAATTTTGACTACGGCTACACACATAGGTAATGCTTGTTATAATACTTGTATAGACCAGCACAAACTACCTACTGAGGACACCTCAATTTGGTTCCATACAAATTGGAGCCCCAATTTGTTGTTATAGACTATGCGCAATCTAGGGCGTGGTGCTCTCATTCGTACACACAACAGGTGCCACTTATTGAGAGCAAAAATGTGTATGCACTTTATGCTGGGAAAGTGTTTTTAAATGCTCACGTGAAAGGAATGTGTGAGGGGTAAGGCTATTGTTTTTTACAAAGCAACTTGTTATGTAAAGTACACAGTATACTTGTAAAGATATTTTGCTTTAAAATGGTTGTTGCAATACAACACTCATATTACTCACATCAGAATTCGATGAAATCTCAATTCTGTAGAACCTACCTTGCCCTACTCTGCAAAATAAAGAATTAGTATTAAACACAATAGAGAGGATACAAGAAAATATTAAAGATGAAATTTACATTTGCTACCTAAAAAATCTGTTTGTGTCTCGGAAATTAATAGATGAGTGCATGACTATCACATGCAGAAGAATTACTTACCGTTACAGTAACAGCAGCAATAATTTATGCATGTAGGAGATTTGGCTAATGATGTGGCATTGATAATGTAAGGCCCACCATATGAGTCAGGCTATGTTACTTTTGGGAAGTAGGGTATACGCAACAGCACAAAGGAGGAAAAGTTCGAATCCTCACCTATAACCAGTAAGCTTATAGTAGAGGGGTAACTATTTATACACATTGGATTGATTATAATTATGCACCTATCATTTGTAATTCTCAGGGGTTCAACTCTCAGATTGAGGATAACTGCGTAGGCCACAACCCACACAAGCCTGTACACATGACATAAATCATCTGTCAACTATGGCATGAACTATTGGGGGAATCGTAGGGTATTAGGCAAACCCCTATGCTCCAATAGTGGGCTATAGCTCTTGCCAATTGTCAAATCCTCAGGTAAGCCCAACACTGGAAGGGGTAGGGCTTAACATTCATACATAGGTGCATAACCATCACAGTAAGATGATAGCAATGTCACACAAACATTAGGCTACAAGTTCAAGGCCAAACAATATAGATATATTGATTCACTCACTATCAGCACATTGCAGGAAAGTGTGCACACATTACCTATACAAATAAGTTACCTAGGAATTAGCCACTATAGATCACCAGACTGTTAGTCTGCACATAGATTATATATACTCCCCATTATATACTCTTGATACTACGTACCCGGGATTGGATAACGGAGACAATATGAAAGATGTTATTGCCACTGCAAACAGCAAAGGGCCAATAATATTGCCCTGTGGGACACCAGGGCAGTATTCTTGGCCCCTTGCCAGCGTTACATAGTGACATTCACTAGCTGCGCTGTTACTAAGAACCAGAACCGTAGATACTAGGTGAATGTATAGCATTGAAGGGGCAAGCCCACAATCTGCTCTTATTGGATGTTTGTTTGCAAGGATAGTGATGACTTATTCAGTACTGACAGTTTATAGACATTCTACATTGTACATATTCTCAACTGCAGAGTTTGGCACAAAATTGCTGTGAGAGACAACATACTGATCAAACTTATCAGCACACATAGTGTATAAATGTTACATAGCTACCAGTCAAAATCAAGCCAGGTTGCATGTGAATGCAAGTATAACACTTCGGTTATTTCACAATGATGATCTGTTTTGATTTGTTATTGGTAATTGGTCTGATGTGAAACACTGTGAAAAAAGAGGCATATAATATGGTATATCTAATGGCCTAAACTACACAAATAATCTTAAAATAGTCTGGTACTATTAGTGCAGCGGTTAAGCCTCAAAAAATAAAGAGGAACGTTCACTTTGTGATAAAAGCATGGAATTTGGTGGAGATGTAGAGTAAGGCATTCTGAATCATTGCAGGATGGGTACCACCCAAATATAATTTACTTTAGTGGATTATTACACAATAAAAATGAACCATTAAATTCTAAGGCTGCAGCACAAGTTGTTGTCAGACCTTCAGTGCTGGTCACTGTAAAGCATTAATAATAAAAAATAATAAAATAAAAAATATCATTGATAGGGCAGTATCATTTCAAAAATGATAGATCAGTACACACGTACATAAATTGTTTGCTACAATGGATGCAGTTTATGAAGTGATATATCATACCTGTATATGGGGACCTGGGGACAAGCATTGAATTTACTTGACAAGAAGTTACGCTTCTTCCTGAATAGAATGGGGATGGAAAATGTCTGAAAATGGATTGCTTCCTATGTTTTGTTGCAACTTCAAAAGGTCTTTCCAAGGACTATGCAAATGCTTCTGAGCCAACCTGTGCTGTTCAACCCTTTTTGCATGTGTTACATGCTGAGGTAATGCTTCTTTTGTGCCGGGTGAAATATTTCTACCTACAGTTGACAAAAAGGTCTGGCATGCTCCATTACATTGTTTGGCTTCAGATGTTTTAAGTAAAGCAAAACAACATATTACATCTTTGCAAGCATCTCACATCTCATCATTCAGAACACAATCACTATTAGGAGCACTATAAAGGTAAGCCAAATGTTAAATTTAACATTTCAAATATCCCATGCAGATTTTCTCCCACTAGCAAATGCTGATGTAGTGTTAAATGGATGGAAGAAAGGCAAAGCATTTGCCTTTTCATAACCTAGTTTTGATGCAATTATAACTATTTATGTAGAAATATATACAGGTAAATCTTAACTCCCATTCCTCTGTCAAACCCAAATCGTTTGCTGGGGCAATTACTAAACTAGAACATCAGTGTCCATATTTAGTGGACCATGTGCTAACCACGGTTAAGCTATTAACCCCTAGTGGTTAACAATGTAATACATACTGTCACATACTGTATTGTATTATGCTACTAGTAAGGTGATTTTGGTTAGTCATGTGTTGTACTTATAAGGTATGGTGATTTTGTATAAATGTATGATGTGTTTTGAGAGTTTCATGATTGTACAGACTTGAATATATGTTACATTACCAGTTAATAACTCAGATTTTGTCTTAGAAGAAATTTCCTAACTGTTCTTCGCTGCTTGTGAACCTTAAATAATAGAAATGCTAATGGCACTCCCTTCCACCCACATCTCTATGAAGAATTCTCACACATACAGCCATAAGCCCTGCGGTAAGCTGTATACTATATAGTAGCCACAGACTGCTCTAGCCACTCCAGGAAGCATACACAAAGTTAAATAATCCCTATACTTGTTAACATCAATCAAACATACCATGAATGACATGCCTCCATTCTTCGATTAAAAAAAAACAGACATTAATCAGCAGACACCTTGTATACTAGTGTTACTATGATAACCTTTATACGTCATAGACCATGTATTTCACCATTATTTATATGCATTTGCCCTAGGGCATGAAATATACATTGCCAAGGAAACATTACTGAAACCCACAATACAATTCTCTATAGATACGATGGTTCGCCTCATTAAAAGTTGGAGCTATAACGGATACTAGAAGCAAAGGTTTGAATGTAGAAATAGGTACTGTGATCGTGTTTTATCGATGCTCCAGATGGGGTCCTTTGGCCACTCTTTAGCATCAGCACCAATTGACCTCATTCAAGTTGGGAGTCTTGACTCCCATCAATTATGCAGTAACTTTTATTGCCTTTTTTTTTGTACTTTTAAAGCTGTTGTTTTTGTTATTTTATTGGTTGTGAAGGTAAAAAAAGAAAAACGATTTAGAATCCCACAATCATCTTTAAACGCCATGAATCCCAAAAAAAATTCTCTCAACCCAACAATAATAAAAGCCAGCGTGGCTATACTTTATAAATGCATACATTATATATTCGTTGATATGTCGGGTAATGAATAAGGTAAATGAGGGTAATTCCGGACACTCTTTAGTAAAATCGCTCTAGCACTGCACTCACAACGAGTTAAGACAAACTCTAGGAATCGTTTTAAAGCCTATCTCATGGTGCATCTGCAGTACAAATTTCCTTTCGATACAATCAACTGCTGAGGAGTAATGAGCCAAAATTTAACAGCATGTAAAAATGCAACATGCGGCTAATTCCAGACACTTCGAATAACAAACAAGTAGCGCCTTCCACAGGCTACAACAATCCTCTTTGAAGTATGGAGACTAAAGTACAACTCATCTGCAGCTTATAAATCAAGTAGAAAGTTCATACCTTTTGGGAGAAAGCAGCAGTGAGTATTTTTAAAAGTTTATGTAATTCGCGAATATTTTCTTTGTATTTCAACTGAGCAGCTGCTGAAAGATCGACTGCCACTCTGCTTGTGCTGCATGGATTCTTATGATTTTTAGTATGCAATTAGCCTAGAGTATGATCTTCATATAAATCTTTGAAAACTGAAAATAGGAGCTTGGGCTGCCTGGTTAGATAAACATTTTTAAAGTTTTTGAACAAAACTACCCGTGATTTTGCTACAAATACGCGTCAAACTTCAAGGTAGAATAACGGATTCGCTTCAATTTTGGTTTGTAGATGGGCCATAGGACACTGCATTAGCATGCCAAATTATAGGCCCAGGGATTCTACCACTGTTGAGAACGATCTAAGTGTCCGGAATTAGCCGCTGTCCGGAATTAGCCGCTGTCCGGAATTACCCGCACTTACCATATATAATCTATGATAAAAATGTGAGTGTGTGTCATCTTAAATACTGACCTCATTCCCGTCTGTGAGCGGAATATCTCACGTTATCAGAGCTGATGATTCAAGCCATAGTTCTACAAAGGTGCGTTCCTATAAGGCTGCTGCTACGTTTCCCCGTACGTTTCTGTTAATAACCATTTTGCAATCCGAGGACCATCCGTATTCCATATAACGCACTTCTCACGCACGCCGTTGGTGCTACCACGTGCACGAGGTGGCAGCTGCATAGTCTCGTGGCCATCCGGGCTCGCGCATTAGCGCGAGCCCGGATGGCCACGAGACTAGCAGCTGCACGAGGTGACACAGTGACAGCTGTGTGACGTTGGACTTACAGCACAAAAAGAAAACTGATTATATCAACAGATCGACTGCATCCTATGGTGCTGAAGCCCGAGAGATAAATATGATATTTGCACGGTACGTTTTCGATAACTTAAACAGAATTTGTTCTTACTTTTGCTGTCTAGATATGCAGCGATGCCTGAATACGCTCTGCCCTGAGCGAAACTGCTTGCACTCCTTATGTTAACAGTGAGTTTAGCACATATTCAATGTAGTTTTTGTGGATATGTTGATAATTAAATTGTGGCTTGTTCTTGCTCGCGTTTGCCCGAGAACCAATTTGTATGTTCATCATCAATGATGGTTCTTTCCCATACCATCACAGCAGCAGTGCAATTATTGTTTGAAGCTACAAGCATTGTTTTCATAATGCGATGCTTGGGTCTTGGTCAGCAGCTATTGTGGCGGGTTAGCAGTTGTCTGCGAATACGGGATCATTTCATTTTGTTAGCGATGTCTGAAAGGTTGAAGCCTCAGTATTATTTTGTATGTTTCATGTATTGTTTTTTTGTAGCTAGCAATTTTTTTTTTTTTGTATAGGGGTAAACAGCATCAGCCAAGCGAAGCTGTTCTTCAGCTGTGCCCTGTATATTTCAGGCAGTGAGTATCAGACGGAGACCACACTGCATCACAATCAAAAATCACTTAAAAGTGGTAACAACCACTTGATACAACAGATGTAGTATAGTCATGCACCTGTAGTGTTGCATGTATAATGCATTAATATTTGAGTTAGTGATAAGTGGGCATACTGTTGTTACCTCTAGATCTGAGACCACCCCTGCTAATTATAAGGGGCATTTGTGTTGTCTGAGAAAGACCAACACTGGTCATTCTTGTTGATAACATGTTTATTACATTTTCACACATCTTAACAAACTATCCCATAACATGTTTAGAGGTGGTGTGTAGTAAGCTTTGATGGGGGTGGTCTGTGATGTCTATGGCATGTTCTATTAATTCACTTTCATATTTGGTAATGAAATGTCAAGTCTTTCTCAACCAGTCATAGCTAACTTGTAGATTCATTGGATACTGGGTAGGCTGGTAATGCCTATGGGAACAGCCCAAAAGATACTTATAATTCATAGAATATGAATGGTGTTGCCCAATAGCACATTATTCAAAATTATCTTTAATCCAATAGAAACCAAAAGTGTGGTTACTAACTAGTAACCTGTGGTCTAGTTGTCAATTGATCAAACAAACAGTTGTTTAAAACTAATTGATCAAACAAACCAATCACATGTTCCTATGGACATGTATTAGCTGCTAAAATCAGTAAACAGTATAAAGTCACACTACAAACCAAAACACAGTTTCGCTGAAGTTTTGGCATTGATCCAGTATTATTAGTTGTATCTCCTGTTATCTGAAGAACTGGTTGTACACAGTTCTCTTTTTGATCAACAACAGGTTGGATATGTTGTTTTCTACTTGCAACACTTGTCTTGCTTGATGGTGCCTCTGAGGTAAGCTCTACCTTTGATTTATTGCTCACATCAACTCCATTCAGCACATCTGAGGTAAGCTCATTAAGCTTTGTAGTTGTTCTCTTATATGCTCTCACACCTTTGCTATAGCAGCCTGTCCGGCTCATGGTTAACTGTTCATCTATGCCACTGTCACGAGTAGCGCAACTTGTTTGCAAACTGTGGTTTGTATAGCAGCCACAGCACTCTTCATCCAATCAGGAACCACTTTTTGTAATGTGTTATGGCCACATGGGTGTCCTTGAATACTAAATGTCACCATCAGATTTAGGAAGAGGTTGAAGGTACAAAGTATTTAGAGGCCTATCAGAAGGACATCTTGCCATATACATCTTGTAAATGTGGACAAAACATCGTTCAGGAATTTTGATATTCTCATACTGAGTTACCGACTTTGGCTGCTTTGACTTACTGCTAAGCCCTCTCTTATTTGTTTTTGACACATCTAATGCAAATATACACAAGACCCTGGCTTTTCAATTAGCTCAGTCTGAGAAGGAGAACAACAAAGGTGCCTGTGCTCTTACAAGCCACACATGTAGACCAATGTATGAAGCAGCACAGTTGGAGAATCGTTAACTAACAATCCCAGGTCCCACAGTTGATTTTCATCTGTTTAGTTTTGCTCGTCGTATTTTTTTGTATGCAGACAAGTTCTATTGAGCTCAAGAGTCCAGAGTAGACTTAAACTTGTGAAATTCTGCCTGGCTCATTATGTTAATTTCAGCTCGACCACACATGTGCAAGTGACGAAGCAGCCCACAGCACAAGTGGTGGAGGGTAAGGCTTCCCATCGTCGACGTCAAATTTCTAGAATGAACTGACAGCCAAAACACTTAACATTTTAAACTTACAGCTAAATGTCTTCTCACCAGCTAACAGTCTCTGATTCCTATTACTCGCCCAATCTTACCACACGCCAACTGCCCATTTTGTTTGAAGACAAGTTTTTTTTCAGGTATTCTGAGTTCCACTGCTTCAATAGCTGCTTGTGATTTGGGTGGACTATACACACGTTGCCCTTCACTGTTGCCACTAACTGCTTGGTTGATTCCAGGTGTTGCAACAGTGACAAATGGCGCTAACACCTCAACTAATACTGTTCTCGCTGAGCTTTTGGCTTGCCTCTAGATATTTAATCTTGTCGAGTGCTTTAATCACTTCTTCGTCAATAATAAAGTCTTCATCCACACAGGTGAGAAACTTTCCTACACTTTACGGCTTCAATACTTCGCTTCCAAATCCACTTGAGGGCTCAAATAAACTTACCCACCCTAAAGAAATTGGTTTTTGTCTTCGCCATTCACAAAATCTACAGTTATGGCCACTGCAGGAGTCCTTACATTGCTTGGAAATGGCATAGCTAGTTTAAGTTTTCTGAACTACTTAGAGCGTGCCTACAAGGTTTCTACATGATGTAGTGATCCGAGGACGATGTGGGCTAACGCTACCCATGAATTAATTACCGAGGCTGCAGGCCAAGGTAATTAGCCGAGCCCACATCATCAGAGGGACGCTAAATTATGTAGAAACCTTGTAGGTGCACACTATTATAAGTAGAAGGAAGTTCAGTTAAAGTAAAGAAACAAGGAAGTCAGCAGATATACTAATGGACATTTAAACCTTGCCTATAGCTAACCGGCCATGACTGACTTAGGGATTAAATAAGGGGTGTCTGAGAAATGGTCATTCTTGTTGACTAGTGTAAAAGTAATTTAAAAATTAATGCATGGAATAGAGATCGCTGAAAAAAAGAAATGAAACAATAATTAAACAAGCCAGCATGTTAAACACACATATCTCTATTTGGACTCAATGGATATGGTAGAAACTAAAGAAAAACGGTAGTTTCTCCATAAATCAGGGGCAGATATGTACTAAGAATACTTCTGTATAAATGTTTGAGTCCTAATAGAGACCTCTCTGTGTTCAACATGAATTAAACCTAATGCACAGTGCTTTGTAATTTCTACACTCTTGTCTGCTACATATGTAGACACCATGATGCTTGTAATCAGAAAGTAGACTCGATTTGTAGTAGGGCTGAGCGATATTACCGTTTTAGTGATATATCGCGATATTTTGTTATTAACTATGTGATACCATGCCTGTACATTACTGTCATTAACCCTTAAACGCGCATGCGAATTTACGAAATATTGCACTGAAATCGCAAGGGCCATTTAAGTGGCCCTCCATATTTGGCACAGAGGTGCGCGCGCTAGGATTACGTGATCATGAAACGGTTTAGTGCAACGGAAAGCCACGTTTCTGGGCTTTAATTCGAGCTCAAGAACTTTGTGCTGTGATTAAAGATAAGCGAGATATGGATGAAAATACTGTTGTTGATCAACTTTTCTATAGCGACACCGACGATGACTGGAACAACTCGGACGAAGAGGACTCTTTTGTCCATGGAGAAGACTCTTTTGTCCTTGATAGGCTTACCAGGGAACAAGACGGTAAAATGGCGGACAGATGAATCGGTCCTATCACTTCGCCTGCCATTATAGATGATTATGGCAATGTGGAAGAAAATGATCGTGAGGAAGAGTTCAGCAAGGACGAAGAAGACATCGAGGAAGAAACAAACGATGATTATGAAGGTGTAATGCTTTTCACATGTTTTATAACTTGAGTCCTGCTTCTTCTAATAGCTGATGTGAGATATTGTGAAGGTCATGATGAGTCAAGCCATCCTGGACCATCTGGGCTACATAGTGGAGTGAGTAACGGTGGGATGGGTAGCCTGGAAACTGAATACCCCTGTAGTGGTTCTCCTGTGGCTTACCATGGCTCTCCTGTTAGTTCTTCCCTGCGCTCTCGTTCTTCTCCACATGCCCCATTTTCACCTAGTGATAGAGGCAGGGACTAGTCACCATCTCCATCTGATCCTTTGTCTGGTAGAAATAGAGAGAGAGGTAGAGGAAGGGGTAGGGGAACTGTGTCTCCAATGGATCTTGTGCCTAGTCGAGGTAGGAGGAAAGGTACTGGTAGGGGTAGGGATTTAGCTATCGATAATGCTTATACTCTAGAGTGCTGTTTCACACCTGTGAATGATCGTAGACCATCAAAAGCTTTAGGGAGCAACTGGCTACTAAACTTTTATGTCAACATAGCTCACGCCAGCATGGAGGACGTCAATCTCAGGCTCTTCCACCTCAATCGCCTGCGAGGCTTGAGGAACGCCATTTCATAGAGAACCTTGGGACTGACGGTGACTGTGCAGTGTGTTCTGACCGGAAGACACATAGAAAACGTACTAAGTATGGCTGCGTAAATTGTGGAATGGTTCATTTGTGCCTTGAAAATTGTTTTAAGATATACCACACCAAGGAAAACTATAAATAAAGAAGGGGTGTATGCTATTTACTGTGTCTTAGACTTTTTACAGGTTCAGCCGATCTATATAGTTTAGATGTGTTGACAGTATTATCTGTTTTGTTATGTACAGAGCTGTTAATTCAGGTTTTTCCACGAGTGTGGTTTTTTTCTCTGAAATCACTTGGATCGGTGGTTTCTAAATGAGGCAAACCCTTTACTGAGTAAAGATCCCAGCTCTTTAGTGTATATATTTCATGTACATTTTATGTTTGAAAAGTTTTTCAAATTCTAATGCTATTAATAATACTTTATGTTTGATGAACAGTGCATGATAAAATGGATTGCTGTTGGTATTTGATTGACCAGTCACCAGAATACGTCTTGGCAGCACGTTGAAATGCCACAGTGATTGTGTTGGGAGTTCTTTGTTACATGCCTACAGGGTAAAAATAATTATGAGAATACGACAATTTTTTTTTCAATTCACAACTACCTGAGAGTTGTAGCTATGTCACTGGAATTTCACCACCTTGTATCAAGGGTACCACCCTTTCTAAACACCAAGTGTTGAGGCGAATGGACAGAGGAGCTGCCTACCATGATGATTATTTCCAAATGATGCGCGTATTGCTGTGGATAAATGGAGAAGTATTATTGATAAAAACATAATAATAATATTGGATAAACCCCAGGTTATCCACCGTCTGTGTACCAAGTTACAAGCTGATACATCAAGGATTTTCACAGATACAGTTGTGTAAAGACGTGCGGTTACTTCGCACAATTGTGTGAATACCACAAGTTTTTTCTAAAATTCATAAATACCTGAGAGTTGCAGCTATGTCAATGGAATTTCACCACCTTGTATCAAGGGTACAACTCTTTCTCGACACCAAGTATTGAGGCAAATCGCCAACGGAGCCACCTACCATGACGGTTATTTCCAAGTTATGCGCATATTACTTCGGATAAATAGAGAAGCATTAATGATAAACAATTGATAGTCACGATGGGTAAACCCCAGGGTATCCACCATCTGTGTACCAAGTTTCAAGTTGATACGTCGAGGATTTTCAGAGATACAGCCTTGTAAAGACGCGCGATTATTTTCGCAAAAGTAAGCATAAACTTTCGTGCGTTTTCGGTGTAATAAATAATAGGGCCATTATAATGGCCTTTGCGCGTTTAAGGGTTAAAAATCGATTTGTTATGCAGTACTAGGCTAAGAATCCTTGTAAATGATAAAGTCCACCCATCTGGTTTCCCCTACACAGAGGTGTGAACACCATAATAACCTCAAAGCATGTGTTACAATAACTGTTACTGTAAACAAGGATGACAGTGGCTAGTTTGCTAGACTCCCTGCAGGAATGCTGAGCAATACATTATGTGGCACCAGCTATGATTGACTTATTTGTAAGTATTGTGAACTATTCAGTGTCATGAATAGTGGCTTTAGTATTGATCGTGATACTAAAATGGCAGTATCATTCAGCCCTACTTTGTAGCAGTGGGATATAATCCCTTGTGAAGAGTGAGGTATATGAAATGTACAGAGTATAAGGCCCAGTATTTTTCTATGCATGACCTTAATCTCTCGTAATGCTGATCCACTTGCTGCTTCACATAACTCGGTTGTGCCAGAATTAGGGCCACTATGTGTCTACTCATGCTATCACTTCAAAATACAGGATGGTATTTTGAAGTTATTGGTGCATGGAACGTAGCATGTAGAAAAGATAATTTCTTCATTTTCTTATCAGTATAATTTTACCTTCAGATGCCAAGGAACTAGTACCACAAGACGGTATCTATATGGAGGTATTTGGTCAACTACATTTCTGCCATCATGTAAGTAACTGCGTAATGAGGCACAAGTAATGATTACCTCTTTCTGTTACTGTTTCATTAGGGCTGTGTGTTCTAAACAATATATTTATACAGATGCATGTATACAATACATGATTGGCCAACGAAGCTTTAGTATGCGCTCAAACATTTCGTATTTAGAATTCCACATAGTGGCACAGCTATTGATAAGCTTCTTAGCATCAATCTTCATTTTGCTGTTGTTGGTACCGGAGCATTCTTCGTTATGTGTTGACAGTCACTACCAGACATCCAATATGGAAGCAGCTATGCATTTATTGACAGAAGAGTACGCAGTTGACAGAGGCTTCCATGTTCAGCCCACAGGATACGATTGTGTGTTTTGGCTGGATTAAGTATTGGGGCTATTGACGGACTATCACAGCTGGTAAGAAAATTGGTAGTCATTCAGCCATAGTGATGGTCACCAACTTGTTCACCACAGACATTAGACAAGTATAGCCACAGAAGCATTCATGACAGTAACCACTCATTACATTGATGTAAGTTAGAAGATGCAAGGCTTTGTATTAGAAACGGTTTCATTTCCTGAGCGACACACTGGTTACTGTCATTTCGTAAGAATTTCCTTCTCAATCTATACTTGGTGGTGAGTGTTAGTGGGGCCAAAACCTGGGCTATCTCCTGGTATCGGTAGGAGCTTTGTCGTTCCGCCTCCTGAATTTGCCTCTCACCCTCTAGTGTTAGGCTACCAATAAAACTTTGCTTGCCCTTCTGCATGTGCGCCACCCCACACTTCCATAATCCAAGGCTCATACCCACTGCCCCTGACCCTTTGTCTACCATTGTGAGCATAGAGTCCAGAATTTCTGGGTTCAGGTCGTCCATGTAGAAGATGTGTGTGATGGGTTCTTCTACATAGAGATACTTGTATCCTTTTAATTTGTTCAACATGGAAGTGATAAGGCTAATACACAAACAGAAGAGCAGAGGCAACAGTGAGTTACCCTGAAACAAACCCCTCTTCAGCTGGACATCGAAGTGCAACCTCTCCTCCTTGTCTCCTACCTCAACCCTGATCTTCCACTTGCCCATTAGGCTGGTCTTCCACTTGCCCATTAGGCTTCTTACCGTTCTGGTTACCATCTTTGGTGCTCTGATGTATTTCAGCACCTTATTAACCCACTTGTGAGGGACGCAGTCATATGCCTTAGAGTAGTCGATCCACCCCACTGACAGACTTTGCTTTCATATGTTAGCATCGTCTATTACCATCTGATCTACCAGTAGGGCATCTTGACAATCCTTGCATTTCCTCATCAGTGCCTGCTGCTGCATCGATAGGATCCACACTCATTAACGTGAGAGAGAAGCAATTCCGTCAAGATTGCTGTGAGAAGCTTGTATTGGGTCAGGTTATTGGTCTGAACTGGTCTGGCCACCCTTCACATCCCTCCTTTGAAATGAGAGCTGTCCTTCCTTGGACCAACCAGGGAGAGGTTTCTGACAGGGTCCTGGTATCCCTCCATAATGCGTCACCTACTTTCTCTATGAAGAGAGGGTAACACTTCCACCAGTAACCCGTGCAGCTTGTCCCTTCCTGGTGCCTTCCAGCTCTTCACTCTACCTAACACCTTCAACCATAGTTCAAGGTCAAATTCAGGGGAGGGTGGTTGGTCAAGTTGGCTGAGTGGTTGGCACCATTGAACTATGCCCGGGTGTTGCTTGTTAAACTCACCCTCTACCCCCAGGAGGTTGCCCCAAAACTCCTGCATATCTGAATAGATCCGGAGTGGTGGTGGTTGTGTTACTAGTGCTATCACTGTACAACACTCGCTAAGGTTTGGCTTTAGCAAACAGTTCTCACTGTTTCAACTGTTTTTAGGAATTTCATTGCTTCCTTGAGTTGGAACTGCTTAACGCTTACCAACTCCCTTTGACGTTCTATCATGCAGTTCAATTGCTGCCCCTTCGTCTTTCTAACCTTGTGTTGTCATTGTGTGTCCACCTTTGCCGTGTTGTAAGGGATTTTCTCCAGTATCCTCTGAGTAGTTTTCCCAGCTTTCTCTTGGCTTCCTTGACTAGGCCCTGCAACCTGCGCTTCCATTGTTCTAAAGGAGGTGTTATTGTCTACTCGCCACAGGTGATAGTTGCATTATTCTATATATTGTCATGGCCCCAGCAATATGTCAGACAGTTTATCTGCCGTAGATCGAAGCTGTCACCTAGCTTCTTGATTAGTAAACCATCCACCTGTTTACACAATGTTGGGTCAATTCTTGTACCCTTTAGGAGGCATGCAGAGCGGTCCACCTGGAGACTTTCCTCCCAAACCTTGTCAAAAGCTTTGCAAATTCAGGGGTTTACCTCCTGGGGTGCATCCTACTGTTTGCCGCTGTCTGCTTCCATTGCTACACACTCACCACCATTACGTCCGGGATCTTCACTTGCTGTGCCACCCTGAGGTGTGACAATCTTGTGCGCAGTGCAGCTTTACTAGTGGCGACTTCTGGGATATCCTCTTGCCACATCCGACTTAACGTTCTCATGTAATTCCAACCAGCAATTCATCTCGCCCTTTCACTAAGCATGAGCAGTGCATGGTCTAAATGATTAGACCACACAATGCACCTCCTAACACGGGGACAGTCATCCACACCTTCCTCATTAGTGCCTGTATTTCCATTAGTAGGTTCAGGTGGTATGCATGCCACCATTGCCCTATTCCTTCTCCGTCATTTGGTAACCCATATCACCTGACCCAGGAGAGGGGGTTAGCTGTCCTGGGTTGGATGCGTTTAGCCTGGCACCACATGGTGGGCCAGTTGCCATCGGTTGTCACTGGAATGCGGAGCTTTTAAGAATGAAGTGGAGAAAGGTTCCATGTGAACAACATTTGGACATGGGTTAAGTTGGTCCTAAAGGGTAACTCCGTTTGAAAAGTGTGCAGTCCTTCAGGTATGCACCGTCCTGTTGAAAGGCCCAAACCGGAACACAGATGTGGTGCTGTGGTACACCAAAGCAGTAATGGAAACGAAATTGGAGATGCTGGCAGAAACCCGGGAAGAGTTCTCTTTTCTTCTTCACATGCTGTCACGCTGAAATCGCATTGCCTGGAGGTAAGGTCACATGCCTGGTAAAGTACCACACCTCTTGTGGCATCTGGTGCGCCTGTCAAATTCTGAGGGAGCAGATGATTATAGTGACGTGCAGGAATGGATTAACGAGATTCCTATTGTCCCTGTGTACTATCTAGAGAAACCACAGCCAAGGGAAAAGGCTTGGCAAAATCAGTGAGGAAAGAAGATCCATTTCAGCTTGACTCAAGTCTGACTTTGTGAAAGTACATGAGAGGTTTAGAATAGGTAGGAGCAAAAGCGCAGGTGAAATACCACTACTTTCATTGTTTTTTACTCACTCAATTAGGAGGAAGCGGGCCTCCTTTTGGACTTTAAGACCTCTGCGTGGTTGATCCGAGTTGAAGACAGTGTCAGGTGGTAAGTTTGGCTGGGGCTGCACATCTGTCAAATGATAACGCAGGTGTTCTAAGGCTGGCTCAGTGAGAATAGAAATCTCACGTAGAACAAAAGCGTAAAAGCCAACTTAAGATTTTGATTTTCAGTATGAATACAAACTGCAAAAGCATGGCCTATTGATCTTTTAGTCCTTACGAGTTTTAAGATAGAGGTGTCAGAAAAGTTACCACACAGCCAAGCATTCATAGCAATGTTACTTTTATCCTTAGATGTCGGCTCTTCCTATCATTGTGAAGCAGAATTCACCAATTGTTGGATTGTTCACCTACCAATAGGGAATGTGAACTGGGTTTAAACTGTCGTGAGACAGGTCAGTTTACCGTACTGATGTGGGTTTAAACTGTCGTGAGACAAGTCAGTTTACCGTACTGATGAAGTGTTGTTGCAATAGTAATTCAGCTCAGTACAAGAGGAACCGCTGATTCAGACATTTATCCTTTACACCATCAACAAGCTCAAAATGTATCTGCTTCAATGCATCTTTTACAGCTAATCCTTTCAGCTCAGCACCAGTAATATTGACCATCAGTGCCTATTCCAACTATCTTTGCACACTCTTCACTACTGATAGCTGAAATACCTAGGTCTTGTAATGCTATCTCCAGAACATCAAAGATCTTATTGGCAGTAGCTGAAGATCTTCAAGTAACTAGTTCTACTTACTACTTTCTCCCCTTGACCATCTTTGTCAAACTACACCACCAGCATCAGTTCATTCTCAATATTCCTTGAATCTGTGGAGCCATCAAGCAATATTGAAGAAAAAAATTAGCTTGCCGTAAGGATTATAGTAATATTCTCCGTTGTGCTTCTGCAATAAAGTGAGTAAAGCTGCTAGAAGATATTTCTGTGGTGTAATTTGTACCTATGTTACCACCATGCCTACGTTCAAGTTCACAAATTCCTGAGAATTTACAAACAGATAAGTAAATTTATTTTTAATTCTTTCCTTCTCTTCTGTAGACATAGTACTTAATGCTGTAACAAAAGGTGAATTAGACACAACACTAACCCGTAGCAGCAGCCTGTTTTTGCTTAGTAAACTCATTGCAGGCTATGCTTCTCGCTGGTTGCATGGTCTCAAATATTGCTAGTGTGGATAGAGTCCGCACCAGCTATCCACCTATCACTAAAATTTCGCTTGTGTATTAAACTTGATCTAAACATACAGAACACTTCAGCTTTCTAACCACTTTTGTTCCTTTATCTACAGCGCTTTCTACACACCAACCATATCACCGTCTTAAATTTGCAACCAAAGTCATGCTTCCATTTCTCAAACTTAGTGTAGGATACTTTCCTTTTCTTCTCTTGGGAACTACCACTCGTATTGCAACATTGTGTTCTCTTCATTACAAAACAGACTATCATAACCCACAATCGATTGGTCTACTACCTTACGCATGCATGTAAGGTCGATCTTCAATGGTATCAAGTTGCAGTGTGTGGAAACCAACGATTGCACTGCAAGGGTAATGCGATGTGTCAATAATAATTATCACAATACATGGTAAAATTGTTAACAATGAAGTCTTACAAATGTGAAAAAAGATGTGGCCAGAATGGTTTACCATTGGCCAGGTTAATCAGCCAACAGCACTCTTTAGTCAGAAAATGGCTGATGGCCAACTGTTATATTGTACTCTGCTTTGTATAAACTGCTTTATGAATTACATGCTTATTTCCTCAGTGATTGTGGTCCTGGTGTTCACCATCAGAGTCATTCACACACAAAGTGATTTTGAGGGTGACAACTAGCCCACCACAGTCAATAGACTAGCGCAGTCACATGTGTCACTAACATAGTCCTGGGTATCAACTCTTGTAAAGGTCACTGAATTGTGTGACCTTGAGAGTTGATGTCTGGTTAGCTATGTTAGATTAATTTTAAACATGGCTTATATTGAGTGCTTATAATGAATTTCTCAAAATGCTAGTTGCCACACTTATTTGTTTTGCAATTACAGACTGAAAGAGAGTTTCCATACCCGAATATCAAAGAGTACAATTGTACTGTTTAAGTAAAGATCCCCCCCCCCCCTCCCCCCAAAAAAAATAATGATGCATGCCACCTATAATGTTTCTTTTTAACATCATCCTAGTAGCATCTCATCCAACAAACCTTTACGCCTACCTGCCTGTCCGTCCGTCCACAGTTGCAACACTGAAAGCCAAACGAAGTAGCGCACATGACCATTATTTTACATCCCAATATTCAACAAGTTACTATGGACTTTTAATATGTATATATGTGTATGTTATACTACTTTCGCCTCGCACTGTAACATCTTTTCTAAGTTTGTATATCTTTTGGTATATATTTCGAATACCATGATATCTGTAGTATAATATGTTAATACAACTTAAACCCCAGTGCGTGGGAGTATCAAAGCGCTGTGCTGGGTTATAACTACCATACAGCTAGACAGAGCGGCGCTGCTACTGTACGATATATTAGTTATCACCCTGTTACGGAGCCACTCGGTCTCTTTCGTGACATCATAATAACCGCGAATAGCATTGTTTACCAATGGAACAAAGAGCCAAATAGGGAAATATTGATACAAAACACACCAATACAGCACTTAAAACTAGCCAAATCTTACAAGAAAACTGTTAATCCTTTACACAATAACACTACAAATTACCAATATCGTGATAGTTTAACAAATGTCAAGAATAGTCCGTGACGATTTTCGCTCCAGCAATCACTCCCAACGGTCACTATGGTGAAGAACTAACTTCCTCTAGCTTCATCGTTCTATCTCGGACTATGGTAGCCACTTGTTGGTCTTTACTTTTCTCTTGCACACCACACAACACCACCATACCAATTTCTGACGAAGGCGAATCGTACCTGGAACCGCTGCTTCATAACACCGCCCTTCGCTACAGTTTGTAGGCAGTATGTAAGGTCTCTCTTGTAGCTACGAAGTAGATTCTCCACACAATTCGGACGAAATCTTGAGCAGTGACAGGAACTTAATTTACTATCCGTAAACTTCTGCGCACTGGGATATAAAACAGTTATATCCTGTATACTCGGATGATATTATTGTTATTACACTCATACCGGGATATAACTATAACATCTCGTCTCCCGCTTGGAAGCAGTAACAGCAATTTCTAATGTTTTTACAACAATATTAGTACTGGTAAGTAAGTTCTTGTGATTAGCATGCTCAAGGAGTATGCACATGCATTACAGCCTGCAATCTTCTTGAAAATTCGTCCAACAATCCATAGCAACTGTTGCTAGGCAACAAAATGTAAACCTGACCTAGTTACATGCTTTTTGGTGGTTGCTTAGCAACCATTGCTATAGTGTCAAAATCATTACTAAAATCAGCAGTGGTTACCTAGCAACGGTTGTTAGGCAACAATGTTGTTGCTAGGTAACAAGTATTGGTTACTATCGTTGTCAAGTCGGACATGCCTAACTGGTAAAACAACTAAACACCATCAAAAAATTTTAGCCAATTAGATGCATATATCAAATGTACAAGTGATATACTAATTCTATTGGCTAGTTTGCTGTAGTATATCAAAAATATACCACAAGCTGCTATTGGAGTGTTTGTACAGGACACGATATTGATGTTGTATATTACTATATATTTAGACTACAACAAGTTTGATACTGAAAGGCTGAAAACGTGGTCTCTAAATCGCGTAGAGCCACGGTCATGTCCAATAGAGACCACGCTCTGAGACGATACGAAACACGATAATTATGCGCCTGTAACATTGGCAACGCATGGGCATTTAAATGGCAAGTAACAAGCATACTGAATTAGAGGGAGGTGTAATGGGCTTGTTTGTATTAATCAACACTACATTACTTGCTTACAAGCAGCTGTCGAGGCACAACAACAGCAACAATGAGTTGTAGTCCAGTCGCTGAGCCCAGTACTTCGATACATAGTACGTGCCTGTAACATTGGCAACGCATGGGCGTTTAAACAGGTAGCAACAGCCACACTGAGGTCCCGCCATGTAAGGAGGTGTAAAGGGCTCGTTTCTAGTAATTAGCCATACATTTCCCATTTACAAGCAGCTGTCAACTCAAGGTACAATAACGAGTTGTAGTCTAAATAAGTTAGACGTCAAGAACCACTGGGTTCTACTGGATTTAGAAAACCCTCAGGCCCTTAGTAGCGCGCTCGGGCGCAGGGCCTTTGAGTTTTCTAAATCCCGTAGAACCCTGGTTCTTGACGTCTAACTATTATATATATATATATATCTGTATATTTTTTAATGGAATCTTCTGGTGAATGACTTACTATGCCTTCAGACAAGCGTGACTCAATAAAGGCTAAGGCTCAGGCTTGATTTTTTCACATTTCGACATCGCTTTAGCTGGACACATGCATTCTTCTTGGACTTACCAGTGTCCTTCATTGATTTTTGCTCCCTGCAAAAAGTCGATTTAGCAGTAGCATGTGATGTATGGCTTCCCTTTGTAACGGAAATCGTCTGTTTGTTTAATACTGACTACTTCGATTGGAGAGGTGCTTTTCGAATAGTTCTTGATTCATAATCCAAGTGTAATGGATACTTCACATTTCAGATGATAATTGGTAGCTGGGGTGCGGCACCAATTCTTTCTTTTGATGTGGTATGCATTAAGTTCACCAGTCATAATAATTGCAAAAATGTTAACAAACAAGTATACAAAAAAATTTGGAATTTTCAATTAGAGTAGGGACCATAATGCATCAATAAAAAGTACTGAAACAAGCTGGAGTAGTGCACAATATTAAATCACAGTAAAACAATGAGAATTGTTATATCCCTACTGTAATTATAGAATTTTTAGCATAAAAGTTCTCCCGAAAGAATATCAGGAGAACTCGTATGCCTTCCCCTGATGGAAAATGGACCTTTACCCTATACACCTTGGGTTGCCTTGACTTGCAATATGAAAAAAATTCTGCTGGGCAACCTTAATGTGTTTCCTGGCACTCTCCCATGCTGTAGATATTGCAACTAGCTCACTGCAATAATCATCCAAATCCAGCACATTCCTGCTCACAGGTAACTGTAGGGCAGCATCTATTACTGCCATACAGTAGGAAGAACAAGCTTTCCCCGGTAGATTCATATAAGCTAGCACGATAAGCAAAACAGTGCATAAAGAAGTTGTTGATCTCACCTGTTTTGACATTTTTTGACAACATACCAGTTAGTGTATGGTTAATTAGAAAGAAAGAATGCACCTCTATCAGACAATAATTGCTTAGTTATGCCATGACAAGGTACAATCCTCTCCACTAGTGAACGAGCAATGGTCAGCACGGATTGGTCTCTTGATTGTAAACACCTCTGGCCATTTTGTTAAGTAATCAACAAAACAACAGCATACTTGTTACCTTTCTGGCTTTGTGGGAAACTAACCTCCTACTGCAAACCTTCTCTTGAGCCTCGTGTAACTCTCATGCACTTCTTCCCATAACCGATCTTCTTCAGTTGAGTCCTCATCTTTGTCAACTTCTAATGGGTCAAATTCTAATGATGGAACTGACTTCAACTTCTCATTTTCCACTTGAAGTTAGTGGAGCTCGTGGCAAAGGTTATCAATTTGTAGTTGTAGCACTTCCGTGGTACTTGAGTTAATTCTTACTGTGGAGTTCTGCTGCTTATTTCCCATGGCATGCAATCAGCTAACAATCCTCTGAACTCCATCTCTCCTCGGTTTCTTTTTCTCTCCTCTCTCGTTCCCCGTACAAGCCCTGAAATGTAACAACGGAGTTCTGGAAGCGACAAACAACACTACAAAGGATGCCATGAGGTAACACTTGTTAATCTCATGCGACACACAACAAGTTACAATTAATGGTGGGCGATATCTTCTAATTTGAATATCGATATATAATTAAAGAAATATCTTGATAACTACTAATATTGCAATATGGCTCATTTTATTATTTCCATGATCGAACAGTATAAAGAATACATAATATGTCTGAGTTTCTACTTTTCTTACACAGTAAGTCAGCCATGTCTTTATGCTGACAACCGAAAGTTGCTGGCTAAGAAAGTTAGCATGTTCACTTATCTGGCTTTAGTGTAGCCCTAGTTGGGGTAACTATGTTTCCAGTTGTACTGAATGACCTCTCAGAAGCACAACTTGTCGCACTGACACACAAGTATCTTCTACCCAACTGTGGTGATACTTACTTGCTCTTTCTCCATAAGATTCCATGACTGCCTAACATCTGTTGTAGCTTCAGCTATGCTTGTACCTGTATGGTCAGCAGGTAAGAAAAACGTTTCCAAATACCAGCTTTGAAATTGCCAATTTCTATCAAGGTAGTGAACCGTATAGCTCATGTATGGGACAAGGCCTCGACTTGACCACATATCAGCTGTACAGGAGTAGTAGTGAATCTCTTCTAACTGTTGTGCAACAGTGTCACGCACCTTTGAATAAAACGTAGGGATTGATGTTCGAGTGAGATACTTGCGAGTAGGCAATTCATACTGACTATCAAAACATTCCAACATCTTACGAAAACCAGGCTTGTCAACTGTATGGAGTGGCAACATATCCATTGCTATGCGGTTAGTGACAGAATCAGTAAGTTTTTTTCCAACATTTACTAGTTTTGGGATATTTTTGTGAATGAGCAAAAGCTTGATGTATAGTGGGTTGAGTATTGCTACTAACAGCTTGCTTGCACTGTTTTGGATCCTTTAGCTTCAATTCTAAATATTCCTTTGGATGCTTGTGCTTTAAATGGGAAAAAAAGGTTAGTTGTAGAGGTAGCAGTAAAAGGCGGTAATACATGACAAAGCTTATATACAAGTAGGTTTATTTTCATTTCTAGGCCTCCCATTAGCATCGGGTTTGTAGCCGAAAACACTCCATACAGCTGACTTGGCTTTCTGCTTCTCCACCAACACAAGTTTATTATCACCAACACTAGCACTATTACTTCTATGATGGACTCTTCCTCTTCACTGTCAGTTGCAGGTAAATCAGGTGTAGCAAAGCAAAGCAAAGCCTCTGGCAGCCATGCGAAACATAGCTATTGCCGCCCAGTGAACCAGCACTGGGATGGCTGTGCACCGCTCAGGCACTTAAGCCTTGTGCAGGCAAATCCTCCTGGGGCAGAGCTAGTAATCCACAGGAGGACTGTCCAGGTTTCTTGGAGAGAGGTCGCGGAACCTAAAGTTCCACAACGACCCCAACACTACTAAGCGAGACAAGGACAGTTGGGCATTTGCTAGCTTTCCCAGTTTACACCAGGTACCCATTGATGAATCAGGTGTAGTATCTTCTTCATTCTCTTCTAGTAGTTCTTGGCTGGTATTAATTCCAAACAAAACAGAACACAACAGCAAACACATGGTCTACTCTAAATAATGCACAAATTAATCCAAGTGTTTTCTTTAAATAATGCACTGCAGTGGTAAGCTACATATGATATGTGGGTAGAGCTACAGGTGGTTGACCAGCTGGTGAGTATTGCCCTTTCCACATAACATAATAAACAAGCACCTGCTAACCATAGTTTGTGTTACAAGGAAACAAGTCAACAAATTATACTTGTTAATATCACCCACTGTTAGTTACAATTTTACAATAAAAAAAGCTTAATGTCTCACCCCAATTAAATTAATGTCAAATACCACAAATATTTTCGTTTTACACGCTTTCTACAATTGTCCACCATTTTACGATAGTAAATTCCATATAACAACAATTTGACTGTGGGCCTAGAATAGGGTGCACTTAGTAAAAGTTCCATGCAATTTTGCTGTTTCGCTTTAATTATCAGTGCCATTATCTCCTATTTCATGCATAGCTGGATAGTAATGCCACGGTATCCAATGTTTGCATACATGTAGAACGGGTCATACAGCTGTAGGATGTGTTAGCCCTTTGGCTGCTAAAGCCAATATTTTGGCTTTGGTTCTTAAAAACGAAACGAAAAATACACGTTTTTACATATAAGTTTGGACTCCTGTTACTCCATGTAGGAACAACCTATTCCTTTGTGGTTTGTGTTAAACTACTCACGAAGGATAGATCTACAACATCGTATAACTTTTACTAACCTTCTTTATTCCGTCTCTCCTTTATGACAGGTAGTATCGTAGTAATTATCGTCTTAACAACAGCCGAAAATTCTTTCAAACGCATATTGGCCTTACTTCACGCTCAAACGTGCTACGATGTTTGGATAAAGCTTAGGGTATTACCCATTAACCACAGAGTAGCGTGGTCCAAACCGTATATTCATAGGATATTTCGTTTACGAGATATGTGCGTTTGAACGCATGTGTGTAACAAAAGCCAATATATTGGCATCCGCGTTTAACGGAACACTTTTCTTTATTAACATAGGGGCCAAAGGGTTAATTAAATTAAACAAAAATCCAATTCTACAATGTACAATACCCATCACTTTTTGTATCACTAAGAAAGGTGAAGACAATCCAAGTGTAAATCATATCATACGAATTTACTGTGCATTGTCAAAGATGTGTGATTCAGTTGTGCTGTTTGAATATATATTCTATATAAGTGCTGTATGTAAGATTTCCTTTACATAATTGTACATAACTGATTGCTGAAAATAAATCGTACACATTAGATCTGCAAAAACAGGACATAATCGGATATTTTTTGAATCGTGTTTATAGCCCTACAAAGTAGCAACAACAGAAAAATCAATTTGTACAACAACTATAGGGAAATAAATGACAGGTGCTTACAAAACAGATGTAACTTACCAACGGATTGAGGTATGGAGCTGAAATTTTCACCATCGTGTTTGCCATAATAGGGAAATCAATTACTGGGTAAGTTTTTCCTTTACTCACCCTTCTTCACTGCATACAAAGGCAAATTTCGTGATGAAAAATTGATTGTGTACGATTGATTCGATGCGACGTAAACAAATGCTCATAACTTACACATCCTTGGGTCTACTGCAGTGAAACAAAGATTTTCCAACTCCTCTTGACCAGGCGAATAAGATGATATCCACGTTTTTATTGTTAGTCCCTTCCTTCACTAAGAAAGAGGTGTTCAAACATGTACGGAATTTTTTTCAATAACAATGTTTTATACTGTAATTTTGGGCTTGTGTGATAATGTCCTGTTTTTGCAGATTCGGTCACATAAACATATTTTTCTTCTTTTTTAGAAATTGAGGCAATAGGAAGCAGTCTGGGCAATGCCATTTGCCTTTCGGCATATACTTCAGCTGTAGGCAACTTGTCCTCTCTATCTTACACTCATTGCTATCACATGCGATCATTGATCCTTTTTTTTGGGCCACGACAGTAACAGTATAGGCTTGGCTTATTTTGGCTTGCAGATGCTGTACCGCTATCAGACTGTAACTGATCAGCATTATTCATAGTTGATTGCTGGAGCAATTTGGGATGTGATCATAGGTTGGGTATACCAATTCCCTAATAACTCAGGCAGTAAACATAAACGAAAGAAATTGTTGGCCTTAAGCAAACAGGTATATATCCCAGAAATCTTCTTTTCTTTTGATGCATTCAATATGTTGCCAAGACTCCATTTCTGATGGAAATGTGCAAACAGTGAAGTCACAATACTGCACGCCACAAACATCCGAGTCTGTACTTGATAATAATATGTCTGCTCAGGATTGAGATGTATTATTATTATTATTATTTATTATACTAGGACCGCGTCACATACAACCAAGTACATACACCAACGTGACAGCCCCTCGGTGAGGCTATTAGGTGGTGAATGCATTATCCCCAAATCAACTCAATATGTCACAGTAGTGACAGATATAACACTATAGTGGCATCGTAACTAAAGGCCACCAGTAGCTAAGTGCCAGTACATCATTGGTGTGGTATAAATGGCACAGTGATGTGTACAAAGTATATGTATACAAAACATACAGGAGAGAACTATACATTATTGCAGTATTGTATGCAGCAATACATTATAGGCAACATCACCATGCAGATAAAAATTATTAGCCAATATACAGCAATGCATATCAACATCAACTAGAGGTAAGTAAGGTTCATCAGTGGTGTAGCAATGGCACAGTGATGGGTGACACACTATAGTTATGCATACACAACTTTCAGGAGATAGCTACACAATGCTGTAGGCGTATGCAAGCCAGATGAACCAGATAAAGGAAGACAGCCAAGCCACTAGAGCCTAGTAGCTACGCCAGGTGAAGGCAAAAAAGATTAAGCACGTATTGAATTGCCTGACACCAACACAAAGAAAGTTCGCCATGCCAGCTGTACAAGACAAAATTGTTTACTTGTATTTTATATGTAACTGTAAGCTTATTGTAAAGAGCGTGGCATATGTCAGTTTAATGTTTTCTTGTATTGTTTATTTACATGAATGAATCCACTGGCAGCTGGCATGGAGACTTGAGATGTTACAAACATAAAAACTTACTTGCAATCTTCTTGTTTACACAAGTGGCTTCTGTAATCTTCTTGTTTACACAAGTGGCTTCTGGCTCTCCTGCACGGGCATCACTAATCTTCTTAGCGCAATATGTAAGTAATTAAGCAAGGGTGTGGTACTGGGCGTTATATAGAATTACACGTATGGTCAAGTCATCAGCACAAACAGGAGCGACGATTATACGTTTGTGCCTTCATTCACAGGCGAATCTATCCCCGGTTAGTTCATGTCCCTAGGCCTCGTAGTTTTCTCAAACATTAATTATTAATTATTTAATTATTTATTTATTTATTTATTACGTAATTTTAACCGCGTTTCGTATTATTCTTAGTACTTGGTTGTATAATTATTATTATTATCAATTTTTCCAAAGATGGGTAACACAAAAGGCAATACTGCCTGTACAAGGTGATCCCCAACACAGAACATACATTCACATGTACAATTACACACAAACAAATACAAAAGGAACATAAACTACTTAATAATTACAAAATCAATAAACCTAATTACAAAAAAAGATAATGTTTTAACGTAGTCTTAAAACTGCCAGCAGTCCTTTGAGATAAAATTTCAAAAGGAATTGAGTTCCAAAGAAAAGGTGTAGTCACAAAAAATGAGTGCCGGAATGCGTTGATAGTTGACGACGCAAGATTTAATGTCAAAGCATGTGACCTCGTAGCCAATGTGTTAAAATGAAAATACCTTGAGAAATTGATGGCAGTTCTTTTATGATAAATGGAGTAGAGGGTCCAGATAGATATATAGCTTCGACGTGTTTTAAGTGAAGGCCATCCCAGTTCACTGATGCAAACCGACGACGACTTAGACCATTTTTGAGCAGCTGCATCCCAAAAGCTTTTAATCCAGCGTGCAGCTCTATTTTGCACCGATTCCAACAAACTAATATCCTGTGCTGTGTACGGCGCCCACACTACGCAAGCATATTCAAGGTAGGGTCTAACCAGTGCTTTGTAAGCACTAACTTTAGCTGCTTGGGTACAACCAAACATAGCACGGCGTATACGGTTCAGGCACTTAGTAGCTTTACTGACTACATATCGACAATGATCATTCCACCTAAGTTTTGAGCTGATTACAATGCCAAGATATTTAACTTTCTGTGACCATGGAATTGGATGAGATCCAATAAAGTACTCAAAGTTGATTGGATGGCGTTTATTAGTGATGTTAACTGCTTCACACTTCTTTGGATTTAATTTAGGATGCCACTTCAAAGACCAATTATAGACACTTGACAAATCCTCCTGTAACTTTAAACAATCATCATAACACGACACCCGAGAATAGAGTGAAATATCATCAGCAAAAGATTTAATTGACGAATGCTTGACAACGTGTCTAATGTCATCAATATATAAGATGAAGAACAGAGGACCCAAAATGGAGCCCTGAGGAACTCCGGACGCCACAGGGAGCCACTCTGAAAACTGACCATTTACAACAACCCTCTGAGAACGTGTGGTAAGAAAACAGTTAACCCAACCAAGCAATTCACCAGATATACCCAGGGCCTGCAGTTTTAACAAAAGCCGATGGTGAGGCACACTATCAAATGCCTTTGCAAAATCCAAGAATAAGCAGTGGCAACAATCATGGCATTCTAAGGCTCCAGCCCAATCATGTACAGCCTCAAGTAAGAGATGAGTGGTTAAATGATGGTTACGGAAGCCAAATTGTTGAGCACTAATCAAGTTATTAGATTCTAAAACTGCAGTTAGTTCAGAATGGATTATACGTTCCATAGTCTTGATAACAATAGATGTTAAACTGATAGGTCGATAGTTGCTAGGAACATGTTTATCATCACGCTTAAAGACAGGCACAATATTGGCACATACCCAATCTCTAGGCAAGGTACCTGTACTCATTGATTTCTGAAACAAAAATGAAAGAGGTGAAGATATTTCCTCAGCACAACACTTAAGCAAATAGGCTGGAATAAGATCAGGGCCACAAGCCTTTGACACATCTAAAGTTAGCAGAGTGTCATACACAATAGATGGTGAAAAATCTACAGATGATATAATAGGACACTGATGATCCAGAGACTCTTTCTCCTTCTATTATCACCTTTCTTCAGACAGAAGTTGACATCATTTGAAGCAGCAGAATTTACAGTTTCACCATGATGAATTTAATTTCTAGTACACCTTTACTGCATCACTCACATTCCACAACATCAAATATTGATCTGGCCTACTCCAAGAGTTGCTTGGAGTCTAGTGGCCTTGTTTGATTGCTGGTCTTTCCAGCTGTCCAGCACTTTAACACCTAGTGCTGTGGGTGGTGGCAAGGACAGTCCATCTAGCCCAGGATTTAATATATAATATATATATATATATATATATATCTGGGGAGGCCCCGATGTAAGGCCACTGTGGATTGATTACTAGGCCACTGTCTGACACAACTAAACTGGTATGATTTGGCATGCTCAAGTTAATGTACAATTCTCTGTCAGCTTTTTCTTGTTATTGTCCCCAGTTGGTTTGTTTACTTGCAAATGCAAATTCTAGATAACAGATTGACTTCACTAAGCTCTGTGCAGGGTCAGGTGTGGCATATTGATTTCATGAAAGAGCATTTTTCTGATGTTTGTTTGGATATCAACAGTTTATTCATTATCTAGACACAGGTTATTGTTTCATCTGTAAACGAAGTTCAAAGGAATGCTTCCAACATGTCAGAAAGGAACTAAGGTGCTAAATTTGATAGAACTACAACATACACAAGTCCTTTGTGTTTTACCACAGGTTACCAATTTTTATGTAACGCACAATCAACATTAGATTTGCACATCTCACCATTACCCTTACCTCTCACATCAGCAGATACCTGTACCTTTTCCCCCATCATCACTTCATCTGTTGAATCACACAAAAACAACTATGCATACTGTAATATTATATTTTATAGGAGACATAGGTTATCACTTGTTAAGTAATGACACTCTTAGCAGTTCCCTCACATCTCTTCATTGTTGCTATGGCCCAGCTGCAGACATCAATTGGCCGGCTGATGGGATTGCTTCGAAATTGAATCCGCGGATGCCAGGTTCCATCATCATCATTCACTGTATAAAAGACCAAACATAACCAGATACATACAACTACAGACATGCACCTTACCATGAGAGCTAATCCCATCATCGAAAAAGTAGTTTGCTAGTTTTTCGTGATCATGTTCATTACATATTGTGACATTCTAGATGATTACTTTGATGCTATCGATTTTGACACAGTATCTGAGTTTGTGAGGAAAATGTTCACACATACATTACAAGTGATCTAAAAAAATTTACAGCTCTACCTTGTTGGGGGCTCATTAATAATCGCTGATTTTGGCCCCAACTTCCAGCTACCGTTCACATGGAGAACCTGCCCATGCAGGCATGAATGTTTGAATCACTGGAATACACAACAATTAATCCAGGATCTTCGTACATTCCATAAATGAATCTGAGTCAAATGGAACCTAGCACAAATGTACAATACTATATTAATTATTAATCAGTGGTCACAACACTTCTTTAGGTTTCCATATAACCGCAAACCGCCTGCGTTGTTGCCTGAGTCAGAGTGTCTGAGGTAGCCTGCAACTAGCCTCCGTTACTTCCAACAGTAGGCAGCGATGGATGTACAGTTTGTTACACGTCTGTATTTCACCATATTTTATTATTTAGCTTAGCAAACATTGGAAACAAACCTCACAGCAATGGTACACCTTCGTTTGCTACAATGCAGTGCATTCCAGCATTTTAGCGATACTAGATGAAACGTAGTACATGGGTGAACACCATTCTTGGTTGCTTTGTGTTGAACATTTACGGCATCTGCCTGCGGTGTGTTTCCATTTACAAATTGTCATTCCTGCGATGCCGGAAGAGCTGGAAAAGTTGGTTGAACTCTCAAATATTGCGGTGGCTCCGGCACTGTTGTTGTGATACCGGCAAGCTATCACTTTATATGCCCCCAACAAGAGCCAGTAATAAACGCAGGCAATCGTGCAGGCAGTTTGCGGTTATACGGAAACCAGCCTTTAGAGACGATTCTCGTCAAGAAAACAACAATTGATGCATATAGATCTAGGAATTAGAGTTGTACCAATACCACTTTTTACCAATACTTCCAATACCAGTACTTAAGGTGAAATTATCTGCTGATACTGATACTAGTCATCGAAGCCTAGAGAAGTTTAAATCCACCTGAAATACTAAGATAATCGAGCTTATATACTGCTGAAACCACTATATACTTACACTTTTAGCTTCTCTCTGAGGAACTGCACTGCCATTAAGCATAAAGCATTCACTCTACTACACACAAAGCAATAGTAGCAATACCTGGAAAGAATACCAAGGCATTACTTTGTTTGTCCAACTAACTTGCTTGCTACTGGAAACTTATTTAGTAGGGCCGTACCGATACCACATTTTACTACTGATCTGATATCCAATATTTAGTCATCTATTACCGATACTGATTTTCTGATAAAACCAATATTAGATAAAGCCAATACTTCTGATTAATAACCGATATTTAACAACCTACCAATAATTAAATATTTGTAGCTACCTGGCCTGTTCATACAGTATTTTTCTATAGTCAGTGATCAACTGAGTAAAGAAAAAGAAACCATTAAAAGGTACTACCTAAAACCTCTGAATAATGAAAGTGATACCAATACACACTCCTGGTGCTACTGACAAAAAGTAGCCATAAGGCTCAACCTCATCATTATAAAGGTCATCTCTTGTCCTCATAGTCCATCCATCTGCATAAAGTAACTTGTTCTTTAAAAAAAAAAATGATCCAGCAGACATTCCTCTTCTTTCCTCTCAATCTATACAAAATACAAGCATTTACTGGTAATAATGATAATGCTTTGGACACATTAGTGGCAAGAGCCTAGCAGGACTAGATTGTAGTATTATTGTCAAGCAGGGCAGTAAGCCAGAAAAGTAAAAAGGTAGTAGGCCAAGAAGGGAATAGGGTAAGCCAAGGAGGGGCAGCACAGCAATAAGCCAAGCAGGTCAGTGCACCAGGGAATAAGTCAAGTGGGAATGGCAATAGGCCAAGCAGGGCAGTAAACTCAGCATAGTTAGTCCAAAGATTTCAAACAATGACATCTACATAATTGCTATTCCTTGAATACCACATAACTCAATATTTTGGTACAGCAAAACTTTTGGCAAATTTGTTAACTGCAGGTAGGGTGCACATCATATATGTGAAGTTGAGAACACAGGTAGACATAGTTAGTTTCTGCATCAAGAAATGCATCATATATAGTATCAACTCAAAGTTATATTTCTCCCAAAGCATAAACCCTTATAACACATTGCATGCAGCAATATTCCCATGTATACCATTATATTTCCCCTAAATACCATTTGGGTTGCACCACCACAGGTTGACTATTCATAACTTTTAGGGTAACAAAGAAAGCTGTAGACTTAAGATACAATCCCAGACTTTTAGAAACCTGTAGCCAGGCCGGCTCTTCACACTGTCTTTCACGTAGCCATATTTGGAATTCTCTGACCTCCATCGGCCATCTGGGATGCATCCCAATTGCCTACAAGGGTGATTTTCATGGTTACTTTTGCCCATGTCATGGGTCACATTATGACACATCCGGTAGAGTAAGGAAAGGTCCTGCACCACTAAACTTGCAGGTGCCACCTTACAAGTTAGTGGACAACGAAACTCTAATTAATTGGTGAAGAACACCAAGTTACTGTCTACTGTCTTTAACTGTATGTAAAATATATATATATGTAAATTAATTAATGTTGAAAGTAGCAGTTAATGAGTTTGCAGGCGATCCTGATTCCTCCGCATCTCTCACTATCGTCTCCAGCATCTGCACGGTGAACGGCTCCTTTACAACTGGTTTTGCTAGCTGATGCTGAAGGCCTTTTAGAGTAGCTGTCAAGGGAGCTAGTCCAGCAACAGAATGGACTCATGACAGTGTATTGCATGCTTCTTCTGTGGCTGACTTACTCACCGTGGTGATGGAGGTATAGGACAAATTCATGAGGCTTGGCAGGAACAGGCTGGATCTTGTGAGACACTAGCTTCCACCGGTGAAAAGTACCAAGGTACTTCTTCACAGTGCTGTCTGCTTATCTATGCAGCACTGTATGCAGTAGATTATTAGTCTAGGTCCTGTAGTTCAGGGTCCTCTAGAGCTTCCAGTTCCTTGAGAAAAGCCACCTACACCTATAGCACACAACACATCACTAGTGGTAAATACTTGGAAAAACAATCAAATATATATTATGCACTTATCACTTTTTTTTTAATTATGTTTGGATTAGATATATATATTAACGATACGGGGCAGGACCTTCCTTACCCATAAGAAACAGTTTACATACAAACTGTTTATTACTTGATATTGTCAAAAACCTTTAACAGACTAGGTTTAAAATGTCGTAAACTATACCAAATGCTACCGTAACAGTGAATAAACCTCTGGACCTCATCTCAAGTATGCTTTGGCCTGTGTAAGTTCTACATTTAAAACTAGTTTTGAAGTTAGTTCTTTTCTGTTCAATTATAAATGCACTCTTTCATGTCACTACTGTAAGTATACAAGCTTCTAGACTTGTTGAAGAGATGCTGTTACTTGGATTTACATTTTGGTTAATTGCTGCAATTGTTTTCATGGCTTGACAGGTGACAGGTGGTGATGGACTAGTTTTGAGGTCATACCACATTGTAGTTCATTAGCTGGGGCTGCTACAGTTATGTATAATCTTAACCTTGTTACCAGTACTAACTTCACTCTCAACACTGTTGTAAAGACTTTGTTGTTTTATTTAAACATAAGAGCTGAATATCAGCTCAAGCATGCTTTATATTCACATTCAGATGTTGGTGCAGGATTTTTGTTGTCCTTAGTATTGTGTTTGGGATACTATACAGGTAAATTTAGGCTTTATGAGCCTGCATTTTAGTCACATTCTCTCTCTTGTGACTATGATTTGTGCATTATAGTAATAGCCTCAACATTCATGAGAGTACAATGTGTACAGTAAAACACATGTAATGTTTCTTATTGCAAGCAGTTTTTGTTTTCCAATATTCAATGTTATTGCAGTTAAAGTTGTATGGCAATGAAGCTCTATTATTGACTTTCTAGATCTTAGGGAATAATAAGTTTGCAGGCGATCCTGATTCCTCCGCATCTCTCACTATTATCTCCAGCATCTACATGGTGCCTTACTGGTTTTACTAGCTGACGCTGAAGATCTTTGCGAGTAGCCTTGACCAGGGGGTGAGCTATCAAGGGCAGCAACAGAATGGACCCGCGACAATATATTGCATGCTTCTTCTGTGGCTGACTTACCGTGGTGATGGAGGTATAGGACAAATTCATGAGGCTTAGCAGTTGTCAATTAGTAACTATTTAGCTTGCAAGTGGATACATACCATACAGAGGAAAACTTTGGCACCAGCAAATTTTAGCGAATGACTGGATTCACCAAATTTTATCCTTGCAGGCAAGGATAGGCCACATGACAAAATATAAGCTCGATTGTTTTTAGACATGTCTATTTTATGAAATTCAAGTGAGTGAACAAATCTGAGGTACGTCTGCGTGAACTCACCTGAGCCAGCATCACCACTATCCGCAGAAGCTTGGTAAGGTATACATTGCTCTTGACAGTGATCTTTGTACAAACTTTTAAACCCTTGCACTCTAGTTTCTGTTTATGGGAGATCCTGATATTTCCAGCAGTCACACCATGCTCTGTTACTCGCTTGCCAATCCTCATACCTTTGGCCAGGTGTGAGCATTAGGTACGGCTTGTACCTTGAACTTCGAGTTGAACACCATTCTTTGTGAAAATTTTGCATTTGCTAGCTTTATGGCCCTTTGTACTTAAGGGACCACTTAATACGATCGTTTGTAAATCACTAGTATAATTCAGTTATATCTGTAGTTATGTGCGTTACTTACAAGGGAAAGGTGAACTGAGCAAACATATTCATTATTATGTGAAATATAACTGTATGCATTACTTGTAAAGAAAAAGTTATTGTTAAAGCAGTCAATTAAATGGACCTACAGTAAGGGCTACTTGCTTAAATTGTAGCTTGCAAGGATTTTCACCAAAAAAAAACTTGCTCTAGCAAATAAACCTCCCCTTTTTGTTTCTGAAGTCTACATCCCGCTGTGGAAGCAACATTCCAGTGGTGCCAGGTCTGGAGCTACATTACAAACATCTTGTTGTTCCTTCCAAGGTTTTATGCTTTTACTCCTATGTTTAGACTCCATTTTGTATTGTGCAATATATTGCTGTGTCATGATATAGCAAAGACAGTATATAGACGTCTACACACTGCATTGTTTCAACTCTAATGGAACTTTGGGTAATATACTGGGTAGTCAGCTGTATTTAGGGATCTGCAATACATATCGATACGGCAATATATCAATACAGCAAATAAGTATCACGATACGATACTGTACTTAGGAAATATCGATATATCGAAGTTTTCTAGTAGAACAGGTAGTGATTGCTCTATTACTACAACAGTGATCTAAATACTCGAACAGAAAACCTACCTGTGCTATATAAAATGCAACGTTACAAGAAGCCATATATGCATTAATTAGTGCTGTTACTGTGTTATGGCTAAAATATTCGTCTTCTAAAAACAGTAGCTGTTACACTTTAAGTATAAAGAACTAGCAGTAAACATCTGCTGTATATACTAGCCATCTTGACAACTCACCAAAATGCGGAGAAATCCGGACAAGCCTTTGTGGGAGCATGTATTAAAATAAAATGTTTGTGGTAGCTAATTGTCTGGGTGGTGTAATAGAGGCAGGTATCCAGGTAGAGATGTACTTTTAACAGCAACTCTGTTTTCCATACTAAAAATCATACCAGGAACACACTAGCTATTTGTCGCATCATGATCAGCATAATTATTACTGTAGTTTAGCAGCATTCACTGAATAAAGAAATTGTGAATGTAGAATCGGTGTTGGTTCTTTAACCCATTATTATCGAATGGCTAATATATTGCCATAACGAGTGCCCTTTATAAACAGAGCCATTACTCCTTTTTCCTAGGGGCTACGAAGCTGAAATTGCCACCAAACTGTTCAGAAGGACCCGGCGCTTCTAATCAAGTTTACCATTCGGCGATAAGAAGAAGCATGGGCAAGTTATGGTACTTGGCAATATAAAATAGCGTATACAAAGCAATAATACCTGTTTAAAACTCCATGTTCGCCTTCTCCCTGCTACTAGGAGGCTTTAGTTAGAATTACTCCATTCCCCACGTGATAAGGATTCTAAAAATAAATAGTGTGATGTCATCACGTTGATTAGTAAGATGGCGGCACCCATCTTTCAATGCATGTCTTTGTTTCATCAATAGTAAGCATTGCACACCGTTGAACCAATAGGTTTAATTAGGCTAGTTTTAGCGATTTACAATGTCACGCACGTGATCAATCATGCTACCTTAGTGGAGTCCTGCACTCCTCTTAATACAAAATTGAGCCCCACATAGAAAAACACAGTGCACTGTAATATTCTAGGTGAACAAACCCAAGGAGACCCTTTTGCTAAAATATATCCTCGTGATCAAGTTCAATTACCTTTGCACTGTTTTCAGAACTGCGTACTTTTCCACCACAAGGTCTGGGTGCAAGGGAATAAAACTAGGTTGACGATGCTTAGATAGTTGTCCATATTGACCTGGATAATATTATGCTTGTCTTGGTCGTTGGTTTTAGACTAAGTCCACCTCCCTTAGCATCTTCACCTAAAGGAATGACATGTACATAGTGACTTCTATCAACTACAGAGATGTATACGTATTTGCATTTTACATACAAACACAAATAATTACCATATCTAGCTGTAAGGATAACTTTAAAATTCTTGATTTTCTGAGCTAGGTATAGGTTAATCCGATTATCCAAAAGAATTTAGTAGTATACTTGTTTGTCAAGGTCCCTTGACAAAAACCTGTAATACTAATTTGATTGGCTAAAATAGTGTAGTGTGATTCTATTAGAAGTAAATGTCCGACTTGACAACTAGTGTTACCATAGTATCCATGGCATCACAACAATACGGTTGCTAAAGTAAACGTCATTTTGAGACCATAGCAATGGTTACTAAGTGTGATAGATCTTTTGCAGTGTCTGTTGCCTGCTAACAGTTGCTATGGTCGTTGGATTCATTTGTAATAGGACGGATGGCTGTGGTATTCAGGATTAATAGTTCTCGCATTGTAAACAGGAAGGAAATAGTGGCTCCCACAACATACCATACCATACACCATACACCCATTATACAACTCTTTGGATTGTGCCACCACAGAAAGTTGGCTATAATAATTATTGACTCTAGCACAGCATACAATAAGAGACACTACAAAACTGATCAAACTTGAATTATATAGCTACATTGCAAAATCTGTATGTTTTGTGGAGTGGGGGCTAGCAAAATTATAATAAACTGAACAAAAAAATTTTGAGCTGACCAGCCCAGAACAACTCAGGGAAAAAACCTACAGGCTCACTTCTTTTTCTTTTTCTTTTTTTTTGGCCATGTAGGAAAAAACCCAAAATGCTCCACTCCACAGTGTGTGTGCCAGTATAAAGTCAAAATTATGAGTCTCCTTCTCCTACGATCAGTTATCTAACATCTGAGTCAAGGAAAACCAGAAGGGAGGGTGGGTGGGCCCAACCTGTAACACTTTTGTGGCCTAGAATGAATTATAATATTTCACAACACACTTTTATACCAAGCATCACGTGCTACGCATGACACAACCATGACGTATTAACGTGGGAGCTTATTTTCTGTCTAATTCATTTCATTCAAACGCCAGAAAATACACATCCCTTCAGTTCTCAGTCAGACACAGGAATGACTGTGTTACTACAAGGAGTGAAGTTAGGAACTTCTCGTGTACCACTTCATAAGGTTCACTTGAAGTGTGGTATAGTGACTGGAACTGTAGTGGTTGGAGTGAGACTCTCCTTACCAGTCCAGGTTGTGAGTCTCATACTTGGTAATGATTTAGCTGGAGGACAGGTGGCATATATTTCCCATGTGCCACAGATCTCGGTGTCGCCAACTGTTGCTGCAGAGCAAACCCCAACAAAAGTGTATAGAGTCAAGTCATTCAATTCACTTGTCACAGCAGAATCTCAGTAGAGAGCAGGAGATCAGGTGTGTCACACGTTTTCCAGGAAAGAAAATGGTGGACAACAAAATTTTCATAGGAAGGTTACCGAAACACATTTGCAATAGGGAGTTGGAAGACATTTTCTTTATGGAAAACTGACACGTTGTGAAATGAAACAAGGAATGCAACTAGCTTATGGTTTTGTCGAGTTTAAAAACAGAAGAGATGCTGAAGATGCCATATGTCAGGAGAACGGCAGAGAGTTCATGGGTACTAGGATAGTTGTGGAATGATCTAAGAACACAAGGACAAGAATGGTGGACATGGGTACGATCGATATGACCGCTGTGCTCATGATCGAGATCAATTTGGCAGAGGAGGATGAGACCACAGACACTCTCAAAGGAGGTTTTATTCATGGTCACAACCCTGACATAAGCATCACCATACTGCACAACACAGCCCTAGGCTGCATAAATAGGCAGCAAACTAGAAGAGCTATAGTCTCCTGCCCAGACAGTGGGTGGGTGTCACATAACAATTGGCAGTTCTTTATGTTGTTGCAGGGTATCTCCTGTAGTTAGTAGCTGTTCTTTACTCCTTGGTGGCACTTCTGAGGCATCTTCTGAACTACTCAATAGCAATTCTTTCCTTTGTGGTAGCACTTCTGAGGAATTGCTTAGTGGCTCTTCTGTATTGGAAGTTGTAAAATACATGTATAATTTACGTACCTTCAATTACTTTGTCTTCTCTTTTTATACTTCCTTCATCCTCTGTGTCACTGACAATAGTTACACCTCCCCCTTCCCTGTAGTCAATATGTTACCTAAAGAAATTAAACACATTTTATAGGTTGCTACTTTTACTATTTTACCTTTCTCCTTCGGTTTTCATTCCTTTTTAGTATTAGAGGCTTGTGCTGCTTTTCCTAAACAATGTACGTAGAGTATAAAATGTAGTTGCTGTTGATTTCAGTTCCGTTTGAACACTTCCGCGTCCGCGCTGCATAATCTGCAATATAAGCGCAGAAATTTCAAACCATATAACTAGCTAATATAATAATAGCAGCTGTAGCTAACTGTTAGCTACCTACAAGAGATCTAGAGTGATGACTTCTTGTGAACCAATGTCCCTATGCATCTGATCTAAAGTGGAGAATAGTTTGGCAGCGGATTGTAATGGAACATTCTCACAGATGCATTGCAGCTAACTTCAATGTTGGCTTAGGAACTGTATACAATGCCCTGAAATGCTTCAGAAACACTGGAGACATAACTAGTGCGCAGTGCAGTAGCTCAAGAGCTACAGCAATAAATCATTGGGTAGAGATGTGCATCATTGGATTAATAATAGAAAATCCCGGTTATTACTTGCAAGAGACTTGCCAAGCAATTGAACAAACTTGTGATCAAAGGTTCAGCCCTGCCACTGTATGCAGGTCATTCGCAGACATGGATTTACTCATAAAAAGTTGAACCACATAGCAAAGCAGAGATTAGCAGAATATCGTGGTGAGTAGTTAGCTGAAATCCATATGTATAATAGAGATTCCTTTGTCCTCGTTGATGAAATAGTGAAGACCACACCAGAATGTTTGGCTATGCTATGAAAGGAGAAAATGTTTGTGATATTAGATGGCTCCATTATGACACTGTAAAGTTTCGCCATACATTTTCAATGGGGAAGCCTCTAAAGCGCAGCCCTTTGATGGTCATGTTGACACATGTTTGTGGCGAAGCCAGACGTCACATACCCGCCCTCAACACGCATGATTTCACCATCCGTTATGTAAGAGGCTGTAATACACTTTTACAAGGAAAATAAAACAGATTTTGTGTGTGTAAAACAGAGTTGCATAAGTAGAAGAGCTGGGGCCACTGTTGCACTGTATTTAGAAGATAAGTGGCCTGCTTATATTCAGGTAAAAACTTTTTCAGCCTCAAAAGAGAAAAAAACCAAATTATAACAACTCAAAATCCGTTATGTAGCATTGGTGTTCCTGCAAATGAGCCAAACAAATGGAAGCATGTGAGGAATAAGAGTGCCCTTTACACAATCATAAAATCTATCACCATTTACTGATCCAGTAGTTAATTCCACTGCCAGCAGACCAATACTGCATATTGCAGCTATTGTACTTCACATTCACCACAGCTGACTATCGTCTTCTGTTCCCATTTAGTCAATTTGTCATTTTAATACTTTTCTCATCACTTCGCCACACATGTACACAGTTTTTCCAGCCAGCATTTTGTTTTTGAAGTTACATTCCCAAAAAACTCTAAAAGTTTCAACAAATGAAATAATACTGTTTGTATGAATTTGGGCTGATAGTACCTGTAGTGACTTCCAAACACTCCTGCACTGATTAAATATACAAGGGATGGTATGTTCAACTTCTGATAGCACAATAAAGCAATGATATTTTTTATTAAAGTGCACACACTTACACGTACTTCATCTGTATTTTCATGTACTTCACAGAGTTTAATCCCAGCTACCTGATGACTCCTGGGGAACAAAATCAAGTTATAACACCAATGCTGCAAATATCAAACAATCTGAAGTAAGCCCAGAAGAAGACTTGGACCCGCTGCTGCTAGTGGACAATTCATTAATATCACCATCACCATCTTCACTATCACTGCCGATTTGGATGAGGAATTGCTCTAGAAGTTCTTCATTACCCAAGTCTCATCCAAATACACAACTGGTCTTCCTTCAGTTCTGTTGCACCTCGTTCGTCTTTAATATTTATGATACTGATGGACTGTGCAGGGCTGCTCATAGCATACCCTGCACATACGTGTAGTGAAATTAAAGCACAGTTTCAATGCTAACCTCTTGTCATTAATCGTCGTGTACTTAAATCCCATATCACTCAACACTCTTTAAAGCAATGTTCTACCCCCAGAGAAAACACCATCATTCTTAAGTTTGGCCTAAGACGGAGTAAGTGACAAATTTCCAGGTTTCAAAATTTAACTTACCAAAATCTTTGAGAGCGATAGATTTACTCCCTTCCGTACAATGAATGGATCTTGTCTGATAGTATCTGGGTCAAAACTGTCTGTATCAACATGGACTCGTGAACATTTGTACCTGACGATTACAGAATTGGGCTTGTGCAAAGTGCATTTTGTACCTTTTTCTTGGCGTAAATAAACCGCCTTTCTTGTGGTGCTCCATTCTAATGGATGTCCTTGAAATCCCTGCGTGGCGTAATGTATGCCAAAACCCAGCAAAGAAGGCATGGTACAATACCGGTGGCCTTCGAGATTCTCTCCGTGATGTTGATAGAAATTTTACATTTCTTCGCTTCTTGCTTAAAGTACTCCCATAGTTTCATAAGCAGATACTTCGTTTGGCTGTTTAACGACTTTCTAAAAGGGTTTCGCTCCGCACTCGCTGACAGTACACTGGACGCCATATTCTCAACAATTAAGTGCGCGCCCGTAACATGGGCTTACGAATAAATGCGTCATAAACATTATGTTTAAAGCCTTTGATCTTGTATGGCTTCTTAATCAACAACCCAGGATTCAGCTCAATGCAAACGTACTATAGGGGTGTGTGATATCAGGATTTTGGTTTCAATATGATAATAATCGATAGTCAGTAAAATATCATGATATCGATTCGATTTCGACAATTGTGTGGGAAGATTAATTGCGTGGATGGCCATTATTTATAAATCAAGACACATGGTAGTGTGTCGTGCGGCCCAAGAAGCCGGCGCGCCACACCGTGAGTATATTGACAGGAAGAACGAAAACGTCATTTTCACACCTTTGTATCTCGGTGATCACTTATCTGATTGGGACCAAATTTGCTACACAGTTGCCCGCCAGCCAAGGGAGTCTACATTCCAAATTTGAAGGAAATCGCTCCAGCCATTTCCGAGATACGAGCTGCCAAAGTTTCGTTTTTTTTTCTTCGTTTTTTTTTTCCTTCTTCATCTTTTCGCACACTTGCAAAAATTGCTATAACAAGCAAACGCGTACTCCGATCACCTTGAAATTTGGCACACAGAAAGGGAGTCCAAAGGCGAATCCTAGCATCAAATTTGGTACAAATCCGATGAATGGTTCAGGAGTTATGACCGATTATTCGCGTAAAACAAGATCGATTTGTTGTCACGCCTACAGGGTAAACCGCTTCATGGAATGAGTTGAAAATTGCTATGTAGATGGAGCAACCATCGTAGGAGTGCCTTTTGGTGGTTTGAAAGGAATCGAGATAAAGACCAGAGAGATATGACACAAAACCCAACCTGTGTCACAATTACGCGATCGATTTTTATGAATAAAAAAGTATTAGTTTTCACGCCTACTAGGCAAACCGCTTAGAGCAATGAGCTGAAAATCGGTGTATAGCTGGAATAATCTTCATAGAAAGTCCTTGCAGTAGTACAGAAGACTCGGATTACAAACCACTGAGTTATGATTCGAAAGCCAACTCCGTGTAGCAAATGCGAGATCGAGATACTCTAATAGAACAGTCACCCTAATAGAGCATTCGGCTAATTTATTTACTCCATTATAGAATTTTATTACATCACAAGTTATTCTGTAGGGAGTTCAGCTGCAAACAGTTAATCTTATAGACAGTTCAGCAAGAAGACAGTCACCATGTGGAGAGTTAAGCAAATATACCACTATAGAGATTCAGAACATTACAAGTCACACTGAAGAAAGTTCAGCTATAAACAAGTCATGCACTGTGTAGAGAATTCAGCTACAATTAAGTCACTCTCTAGAGAATTCAGTTACACAGAAGTCTGCTACACACAAGTCACCGTGGAGAGAGTTCAGCTACAAACAAATTACCCTTTAGAGTGATCAGCTACAAACAAAACACTTTGCAGGGTGTTCAACTGCAACAAATCAATTACCTTTAGAGCGATCAGCAATGAACAAATCAACACAAATCTACCTGTAGAGAGATCAGCTAGAAACAAACCACCCTGAAGAGAGTTCAGCTACAAAAAATCACCCTGTAGAGACATCAGCTAGAAACTACACACAATGTAAGGAGTTCAGCTACAAGCAATCACCCTGTAGAGAGTTCAGCTAAAACAAATCAACCTGCAGAGAGATCAGCTACAAACAAATCACCTTATAGAGAGTTCAGCTACAAACAAATCACCCTGTAGAGAGATCAGCTACAAACTAGACACAAAGTAAGGAGTTCAGCTACAAGCAAATTACCCTGTAGAGCAATCAGCTAGAAACAAATCACCCTGAAGAGAGGTCAGCTACAAAAAATTGCCCTGTAGAGAGATCGGCTACAAACAAATCACCCTGCAGAGAGATCAGCTACACACAAATCAACCTGCAGAGAGATCAACTACAAACAAATCACCTTATAGAGAGTTCAGCTACAAACAAATTACCCTATAGAGAGATCGGCTACAAACAAATCAACCTGCAGAGAGATCAGCTACACACAAATCAACTTGTAGAGAGATCAATTACAAACAAATCACCCTGTAGAGAGATCAGCTAGAAACTACACACAATGTAAGGAGTTCAGCTACAAGCAAATCACCCTTTAGTGAGTTCAGCTACAAACAAATCAACCTGCAGTGAGATCACCTACAAAAAAGCACCTTGTACAGAGTTCAGCTACACACAAATCAACTTGTAGAGAGATCATCTACAAACAAATCACCCTGTAGAGAGATCAGCTAGAAACTAGTCACAATGTAAGGAGTTCAGCTACAAGTAAATCACCCTGTAGAGAGTTCAGCTAAAACAAATCAACCTGCAGAGAGATGAGCTACAAACAAATCACCTTATAGAGAGTTCAGCTACAAACAAATTACCTTGTAGAGAGATCGGCTGCAAATTAATCAACCTGCAGAGAGATCAGCTACACACAAATCAACTTGTAGAGAGATCAGCTACAAACAAATCACCCTGTAGAGAGATCAGCTAGAAAATAGATACAATGCAAGGAGTTCAGCTACAAGCAAAATCACCCTTTAGTGAGTTCAGCTACAAACAAATCAACCTGCAGTGAGATCACCCACAAAACAACGCACTTGTACAGAGTTCAGTTACAAACAAATCACCCTGTAGAGAGATCAGGTAGAAGAATTTACCTTGTACAGAGTTCATTTACAAAGAAACCATCATATAGAGAGTTCAGCTACAAAGAAATTACCCCGTAGAGAGTTCAGCTAGAAGAAGTCACCTTGTAAAGAGTTTAGCTACAAAGAAACCATCATGTACAGAGTTCAGCTACAAAGAAACCACCTGTACAGAATTCAACTACAAACAAATCACCCTGTATAGAGATCAGCTAGAAGAAGTTACATTGTAGATAGTTCAGCTACAACAATTCACCCTGTAGAAAGATCATGCTAGAAGAAGTCACCTTGTAGAGTGTTCAGTTACAAAGAAACCATCATGTAGAGAGTTCAGCTGCAAACAAATCACTCTGTAGAGAGTTCAGCTACAAAGAAACCGCCATGTAGAGAGTTCAGCCTCATACAAACCACCTAGTAGAGAATTCAACTACAACAAATCACCCTGTAGAGAAGAAGTTACCTTGTAGAGAGTTCAGCTACAAAGAAACCACCATGTAGAGAGTTTAGCTGCAAACAATTCACCTGCAGAGAGTTCAGCTAGAAACAAATCACCCCGTAGAGAGATCAACTGGACGAAGTCACCTTGTAGAGAGTTCAGCTACAAAGAAACCATCATGTAGAGAGTTCAGCTGCAAACAAATCACCCTGCAGAGAGTTCAGCTACAAAAAAATCACCCTGTAGAGAGTTCAGCTAGACGAAGTCACCTTATAGAGAGTTCAGCTACAAAGAAACCATCATGTAGAGAGTTCGGCTATAAAGACACCACCATGTAGAGAGTTTAGCTGCAAACAAATCACCTGTTACAGAGAGTTCAGCTACAAAGAAACCATCCTGTATATAGTTCAGCTACATTTCAAGTCACCCAGTAGAGAGATCAGCTGCAAAAAAAATCCTGTGGGGAATAATGAGCATGTAATAAATATATGTATATATTTTGTATAATTACTAATAAAATCAAAAATAATTGAAGTACTAAAATTCTTTAAGTTCTTTTCTTCTTCCTGTGGTAAAGAAAAAAAAACACATGGGTTTAAAAAGCGCCAAAGCCAGCCATAGGCCGGCTTTGCAGTATACAAATACAAAAAGAAGTGATATCTAATCAAAAACAGCCAAGCTGTAAAAAAAGGTGCGGCCCCCATAAAGGCCATGGTGAAAAAAGATGTGAAATCCAAGGTGGCGGCCAAGAAATGGCTGTGATGGTAGGTTAATGGTTACATTTTAATAACGGCAATTCAGGTGAATTTTGTGCCGCTTGGTCTTGGCACCAAATTCACCTGAATTGTTGTTATTAAAATGTTACCATTAACCTACCATCACAGCCATTTCTTGGCCGCCACCTTGGATTTCACATCTTTTTTCACCATGGCCTTTATGGGGGCCGCACCTTTTTTTACAGCTTGGCTGTTTTTGATTAGATATACTTTACTTAGATTTACTAAAACCATTACACAGTACTACTAACAAGCCTAGGAAACTGTTAGATTTTAAAATGGCTAAATTGTACAGGACTGACCTTCATTTCTAGCACTATTCAATCACACTGTAACTTTATCAAACATTTCTCGATATATTGATTAATATCTATTAATCAATCAAATATCAAAATCAGAATTTGCAATACCAAATTCGATACAATATCAAAAAAATTTCACAATGTCAGTAATTTTTCGATATATCACACACCTCTAACTGTCATTGAGTTAGGGTTTGTGTGTTTATTTAATTAAAAGTTGCTTGCATGGTATGTTTTGACCTCATGCTTTCATCATTAATAATGGTCCTCTTTCTAATTGTGTAGCCATAGGAGGTACGCTTTGGAAGTTATGGTGCTTTGTTTACAACTACATATGCATAGCTAAATGCACTTACGCACGTTTAAGGGTTAAAAAAACCATTTAGGCTTATCTTTCCCAAAACAAAATACTGAAAAACAAGACTGCATGATGCACTAGTGACCAGTACATACTTTAAGCATGCGTGTTACCTCACCATGTCACAGTCCAACTAAACAGAACAGATATCAGTTGACAACCACTTGCAGTGATGATTTACTGAGAACATAGTTTAGTTTGTAGGTAACTTAATATCTATGCCAGTAGGAGGGAATGGCACATGCGCTTTAAATATAAATAGTTGTTCTAATTATATCTCACCTATCCAAGATGCTGGAACACATGGCATATGAGCCTTGCAGGTCTAAAATAAAGTTCCTTGAAAACAGTTTTACATGGTCTTCATACTTCTTCAGTTGGGTTAATCTGTCGAGGCTCTATACCCATAAGAGACAACTCCACCAACTGTCTGTGCTGTTGTTGTCCTGACCTTCTTCAATAATGTCTTGTAATGCTGATGTTAGAGAATCATAGCTTTCTTGTTCTTTTATTATAACACAACTTTAAGGTATGTAGACACTTTGAAAACTTTATGGGTTGTGCCCCCAGTAATGGGCTTTTGATTGGCCCACCTAATTCTATCATGGCTCATACTGGGAAGTAGGGCTTAAGATTGATAGCATTGTGTAAAAAGCTTTCCAATTGTCTACATCAGCTTCCGCTTGCTTATCACGTTCTTCCACTTCCTTCCAGAAATCATCTACAGCAGTAGTGTAGTACTCCATCTTAGTGATTTTTTGTAAAATGGATGAATAGCAATGGAGCAATATTCATTCAACCAGTCCTTTGCTCCATCCTTCAAATAGGGAAAGATTCTGGCAAGTGTGCTTTCCAACTTGTCAAGATTATCAGACTGACCAAACTAGGAGTACTGCTTGGACACACTTGGTGGGTTTCCTCATTCACTGCAAAAAGGACTAAACCAGATTCTGGCAACCAATACTTGTCAGTCGTCCATTCCTTGCAATACATCATCACTCCATTCTTCTTGACGAACTTGAAGGCCCATATGGAAAACAACAGTTCAATGTGCACATGTGTGGCCAACTGGCAAACAGTTGACCTTTACCTACACATATGTAATAAGTAATGCTCTGAAGAGTTGTTTTAAATAAGGAACACCAAACTTTGATTTTGCACATTCTAATGTAGCTAGCTGCATGGAAGTACATTGTGTTACTAGTATTGAATAGCTACTTGTCACCCTTGAAATGTGAATTTTTTTAAAAGTGCTTGTGAGAATATATACATTATCAGCTACATGCAGCAAGCCAAGCTATGTCTCATTCATTCACGTTATTTTAGGTAACATAGTTGTAACACAGGCGTGAGGGCTTTGCCTGATATGTATGTATGCCCTCGAGCCTGATGCCCCGTGTTACAGCTAATATGTAACACTTATCAGGTTGATGGGCAATCAATCACCCAAGCCAATACGAGTACAGCCACTGGATATTATATATGCAAGTGTCATCTGCTGGAAGGAACTGCAGTATTCTCAAGATATCTGGAAAACTCAGTAGCCACTACACTTCTACACAAACAAATACTATTTTTGGCTTATACTTGGTAGTATCATCTGCCAAGCCACCTTTACGTAATGGAGTGTAAATGAATATGGGACTTATTCCACTTCAGCAGAATACTACCTGTCTGAATGAAGTGACTCATTATGCAATGTAGTAAGTAGCTTGACTATTTCATTAGATATTTCCCTTTTAAAATGTGCAGACAAGACATCAGGGACAAGTGGCTTATGACATCTGATAAACTGGCTAAAATCATCTCTTGTAGACTGATGCACAGAAGTGCTACCTAGCAACAGCGGCAGTTTGAATATAGTCATTAGTTAACTGAGTCATATGCATGAGTGTTCACATGATGCACTATCAATACTGGTTGCCATAGCAAGAAATTTCCAATCCCCCCATGTAATATTCAATAGAAAAGACAACTCCACCAACTGTCTATGCTGTCATTGTCCTGACTTCAAGTCTTGTAATGCTGGCTTTAGAGAATCATAGCTTTCTTGTTCTTTTATTATAGCAATACAATAATTCCCTGCAGCAGAATAAACTGCTTCTCCATCATAAATTGTGAAGCCAAAATTTACCACACTTAGTCTCTTTCCTATCTTTGTCCCGTCTCCAGTTATCTTGACCCTAATCTTCCTCTTCCGAATAAAATTAGCATCTGGTGAACTCTTTGCAATCTGTAGTAAATAAAAGAAGAGTGCAGTATTGGTGTGCTAAAATGCATGAATTGGGAGTAAATTAATTGTGGGCATGGTGTGTTGCATGACAACCAAGTTACACCTGACTATCTTAGTCTAACTGCATTGAAAAAAAAAAACAGCATGGAGAAATAAAATAATGCAAATGGATGAGATTGGCCCACTTCAGGATTCTATGGAAGAGCAGATGTTCCCTCAATATACTTACCTGCCTCTATAAACTAAAAGATAGCTTATGGTAAGTATGTTCAATCTGCCATGGAAGAGAATGCTTCTCAGTGCTTCATGTAGTACTGAACCTTTGTTGATGTATGGCATAAATGCATCACAGAAATTCAATTTATGACCATAAGATGGTCAGTAAACTGAGCAGTTACGAAAACTTTCTCTGATTATTTTTCACATACTGAACAAACATCAGTGTGTGGGGTATTAGTCAAACACAAGCAAAGTGTCAAAGTTACTTAAACCATTGTTTGAATGCTGAGAAAGATGCAACAAGTCAGTCAATTTTGATTTATGTTTATTATACGATAACAAAGACACTTGCAACCCATTCTTCACCATTTGCTTCTTGAAGCACCAGCACCATCTATATATAAATTTCAAAAAAAACATGGTCAAGAATCATTCACACACAATGATTTTGAGGGTGACAACTATCCCACCACATTCAATAGATTACATGTGTCACTAGCGTAGTCCTGGGTATCAACAATTGTGTGACCTTGAGAGCTAGCTATGTTGTATAATAGCTAGTATTTTGCTACATAGAATTACTTGTTCCTGTTAGTGTATTAATTTTTGTCTTTACTTCTAACATCATGATTGGGAAAGATTTCTTAAATACCACCTCATCTGGTCCAACACCACTACCTGTAGCTTCTTCACTAGGTACTTGCCAATTCTTGTTCAGTGGCTGTGATGATGTAGTCAGCTTGATACAGATGACCCTTTCTCTTGAAAGGCAGCTCAAGACTTATATAAGGTATTACTCTGTAATTTGCTTGGTTACTCGATGCTGCAGAGAGTAGCAAAGCCACATGTACATATGGTGCATCCATAAATGTCCTAAATTTATGCATTAGATTTTACATCATTCCATTCAAGTCTTATAACTCAACACTCACATATACTATTTCCATTAATCAACTGCTTAATTATTCGATTATGATGGTACCAAAGATTTATTCCTTGAACAATAGTATGGTGTTGAAACACCATTTTAAAACTAAGTTCTTTGTTTATACTTAAAAAACCTACTATGCTACAGTGCTGGGATAAACATCAAAAGACTCATCACACACATCGTATGGTGTGTAGTATCATGTGATTGTAACTTAATAGTGGAGTGAGACGAAAGAGCGATCAATGCAAAAGGAATCTTGACAATCATGCGTGTGATAGAAGAAAAAAGACCTTTCAAACTTTATGGTATTACAGAGGTCCCTCAATTATCCGAACTCATTGGGCCCTAAGGGTGTTCAGATAATCGAAAAGTTTGGATAACACATTTATATACAGAGCCCTGTACAAATACTCTAATAAAACATACACTTTAGACAAAATACTTTAATAGAACAATCACCTCCATAGTTTGGATAATCGAAAATTCGGATAATCAAGGGACCACTGTACTTCTATACAACTACTGTGTGTTAGACAAATGTCTTCTGTGAGATTTTACAGACATTCTTGTGATCTTTATTGTAAGTCAATAGTTTTTGTATGCTGCTTGAAATTTCTGTTTCTAGTGGATGTGACTGAAACTTATAAATCAAGGCTACTGTTCTGTATGTATAAAATCTTATGGTAAATCTGTTACTTTACTGAGAGCACATACGGTAAGTGTCCTCCTCATCAGCACATTTACTACCATGCCCATGAACGTCTGTTCTGCTTAATAACTCTTCTGCTTGTTCCCTCAACACTGGATTAAACCACCTAAAATCATTATAGCTAGGGTTACATTTTAATGACAACTGTAAATATGTTTTCTTCATGACTTAGGCTAAATCTCCCATTGAATATCTTCCAATACAAAAATATGGATGGGGCTGAACCCACATTAACATTAGTAATATGCATGTTATCTCTAGCATACCTGAGGGGTACTGTTGAGCAAAGTAGTCCAGATGTTACCGAGTCAGGGGGAAGGAGTGGTACTAGTCCAGCACCCGTTCAATAAACTCAGCCATTAGACCAACAATTATAAATTCATTGTTTCCCATCCTAGTCGAATAAAAAATACCATGTGGCCGGGCGGCTCTTATTTATTATTTTACTTAAAACTATTATTTCAAGGATAAGAGGTACATATAGCTACTTGGCCATATAAAAGTACAAAGCTCATGTTAGTGTTTTTTTTTTTTTTGGTCTTCACTGACTTCTTGACACTGGGAAGTAATCATCATCAACCTGCAAATTGTCTTCTTGTCCACAGTGAACACATATATCCTCAAAATTGCGTGAGTTGTATAATTTTTCAATCGGGTCGGTACATCGATGGTCCTTAATGCAAATATTTACTAGACGACCAGGTAATTCTAAATCATTGAATGTTGCCCCACACAAATATGAAACATCTTCTAATATCTTCTTGAGTCTTGACAATTCATCAGGCTTTAACCCATTGACAGCCAAATTCGCCAGGACCCCTGGCCGAAGTGCTGAATCGCACCATATTAACTGTCCAGTACACAGAACTACTTAGTAACCATATATCTAAATACTCGCTATAAACTAAGGAGGTCGACTGTGTTGTTTTTGTTTACATAACAGTAACCGCAATGAAGTTATTAGACAACAAAGTTTAAACTTTGGTAAAAACCAGCCCGAACAAACAAAGGAATCCCAACTAGCTATTTACTAAGGTGTATTAGACTCCAAAGAACTATTTTATACAGTTTACTTACAGTGCGATCCATTCCACAGCTGGTTTTATCGTGACTTGTCCCATTTCTGCTGTTGCGCATGCATATCTGCACTCGTGTCCACCATGCCACATCTGGGATAAAGCAGCCCACTGTCGACTTTACCTGTCTCCATCGATGTATAACACTTTCTTTGTTGTCAGCTACTAGGTACTAAGTTGAAGAACGATTTAATTCGCCTATTGTAACAGGTTACACTTTATGCTATTACATAACAAATGTGCAATAGTCTGGGAAGGATCCGGTTATCCCAGAAACGGGACCTCTATGGGCGTGTCTATTTCAGTACTAGTGCATCTTGTTATGAAACGCATTTTATAAGTTATAGTGAGGCTAAAGTTTATTCTATGAGTGAGTTATGATGCCATGCCGCCATATGGCGGCAGTGGCCATTAATGGGTTAACTTGTGCTTGCAAAACAACAGCCTCCATTTCCCACATTCCTCACATTGTACAAGTAGCTCTACATTTTTCACATGCTGTTGACTAGGTGAAAAGTTGAGACTTCTTTGTTGTTTTGACTGAATACTTGGTCTATGTTTATCCATTGGACTTTCGCCATAGACTTCCTCAAATCCTTTGTAGTGATCGTGTGCGCCTGGTACAGGATTGGGTAAGTAGTGAATGGTTGAAAAAGTTTCAGAATTAATTTTAATTGGCCTACAAACTATGCATTTAATTTTTCCACATTTTTTGATTTGAAATGAATAGTGTGATGAGACACAACAGTGCTCTAAAAACTGCTTCAACCTAGTTTTATCCTTAATAGCTTTTTTCATGGTGTCTGCAGAACATTTGCTCCAAAATGTGTCATTTTCCAACTCTTCCTTTGTTTGCTTCTCGTAAATCAATAATCACATCTAAATCTTCATTTTCAACAGCTTGTATTGATAGCAGCTGCAGGAACTAGAAGACTAGTATCACCAGTTAAACTACGAAGTACTTTAGTATTGATTGTTGACATTTTAAGCTTTCATAATCTTTGCGGGTGTATGAAAAATCCACGCTAACGCTGTCAAGTTAGAACGTATCTTTTCTAACAATCCTTACAGACTGTGAAGTTCACTTCTCATTTTGTGGTGATGGTGACAGATCTAAACTAGCATTGGACCAATTGTCATAAGCATCAACACTATTTGTTGTACTATGTGGTTCATTAAAAGTGTTGGTAATTGTTTCATCGCTAGGTGGTTTAGTAGAGTCTGTATCCAGAGCATCATTGCCACAAAGGATTTCAGAGGTATATTCAGTTGTGTTGTGAAGTGCCAGAGTATCTCTTGTCAGTGCAATGTACCACCATTTCTTTGAAGCATAGGTGTGTAGATGTCTACAGTCCATTTCGATTTTACTAAAAATGTTGTGAGCAATATCTCCTGACAGAAAATCAGACTTAGCTCTGCATACAGCGTTAAAATATTGGGGTCAGTTACGTAAATATGCAGGAACACTTGGATCATAAAGTTTAAATTCAGATAAAAATTTGGTGTTTGCAATTGTGTACTTCTGGAGTAAATCTGGTAGAAAGCTGTTTATTTTCAATTCACATATCCACTGAGTGTTTTATCTGTACAAAAGTTGTTACGATATGCTTTGAATAACTTGTTGAGGGCCTCAACTCCATTGTTGGTCTTGATGCTTGCATGAAGGCCAGGCTTACGAAATGCATTATACCAATGCTAGAAGTATACACATACTCAAAACTCAAATATAGAGTACAAACCAATTCTCCAATATACAGTGTGTAAGGTAACATGCGGAGGCTATTAATGAACATCTACTGATTTATCAAAGTTGTGCACTATCTTAGTACAATTTCTACTTGAGATTGAACATTGGAGAAAACTAGCTACTATAGAGTAGTGAGTGTATTATAGCTAGTATATGTCTTGACAGTCATTACTGTTGTGTTACCACAATACCCTGGCACTCCACAATTTCAGCTGAAACTTCTAAAAATAAGAAATAATATGCTCCCTTGTTAACATAATCGTTTTTTACTGCTGTACATAGATCTTCACTCTTAGTCTCTTACTTTAACACATCCTAGCCAATTTCTCTGCGGGTATGTTTGCACACGTACATTCTTATAAACATCACTTTTGTACACAGCTTTCAGTCTATTACGATATAGTGTCATATTTTCAGAAAAAGCCAGGCCATCCTGTGTAAGACACAATGAAATAAATACAATGCACAATATTTACTGTAGCTACAGTGTATACTGAAATTGACGTTTGATCATTTGCTAGCTAATACAGTTGTAAAATGTTCAAACATTCGAAGCTTCGGTGTTAGCTTTCAAGTTACAGGTTTTCAGCACATCCTTCTTAAGTTTTATCTTTCTAATAAGTTTATAAGCATTTTGGAAAGTGCATAGCAGCAGTACTGAATGACACAATTGATCAATTGCAAATGGGTGTGTCCACTGTACTGCAATCAAGCATAGGTAAACACCAACTAGTGACTAAAAGGACGTTTCCATGCATTATATATCACTTTATATGGTGTTTTAAGGCTACAACTACAGTAGCAAGCTAAAAATTGATGAATCAAAAGTGGGCGTGGCACACGAAGGTTGATTACTAAGAGCCAACTGCAATAAAGATAGTGAAGTTTATTTGAAAGTCTTTCGTAGACAGTGAGTGCATTACAAAGCTTTGAAGGATACTTTTATAATTCAAGGTTTACTTGAACTTTGAATCCATGAAACAGATGAAGCTTCATCCCAGCCCTATAGCAAAGTACTATACATGCAACTACTGTAGAGTTTGTTGTTTATACAACTGTACACACGCGTGGTTGACAGTCATGCATTGCAGCCAGTAAGGGCCATGCGTGTGCCGTGCAGCATACTTGGCGTGGGCTACACAACAACGTTCCATGGCAAGCGCCGTGGTGCTAAATGCCACATGTGTGTGAAGTTATAAATGGACTGTGTATTAACCCTTTAAACACCACCGAAATTTACACAGTGCCTACCCTGAAAACTCACAAGTTTTATGAAAATCATGCATTTTATTATTTGACAAGTTTGTAGTGTTAGCAAAACTCCAGGAAGTAGTAAAATCTATTTAAAATTATAGTGGACAAATCGCCTATCAATGACTGACAGCACTATCTAACTTAAAAGTGTTTAGAACGTACCATTTTCGAGTAACAGATTGATCTTTCATGAACGGTGACAATCTTTCTTCTTCATAATGCAGTTCTTTTAAAATCGCTCATCCATATCTATATAAAGTGCCATATCACGTGATGTTGTATACCAAATTATTCAGCTCTAATTAAGGAGCACTATAAAAGTAAATCACCAAAATTGGTTCATCAGAAAGGAAGATACAAGGCGATTTCTACAAGGTTTCTTTCGTTGTTGTGTAAATATAATATTGTCTTTATTACAAAGCTGTTTCTAACCAGCTTAGTTTCATGTAACATTTTATCATTGTGTATTAACAGAATCCCCTACTAATGGTGAATAAAACAGTCTATATTTAAAACCCATAGCTTCTACTAGTGCAAACATATAGCTCTTTGTTTACTGCCTATTCACTTGGACGTACGTGTACAACAGTGGGCTTTCGCATGAGGCTATATTTGGACATACATGTACAACGCTGGTCCCTAAAAAGTTAAACTTGATCTAAACTTTACAACATACAGAACACTTCAGCTTTCTATCCACTTTTGTTTCGCTTTGTACAGCGCTTTCCACACACTCCAACCATGATACCATCTTAAATTCACAATCAAATTCACGCTTCCATTTCTCAAACGTAGTGTAGGATACTTCCCTTTTCTTCTTTTGGGAACTGCCACTTGTATTGCAACATTGTGTTCTCTTCATTACAAGACAGACTATCATAACCCACAATCGATAGGTCTACCTTATGCATGCGCGTAAAGTCAATCTTCAGCAGTACTTCAACAGTATCAAGTTGCAGTGCGTGGAAATTAGCAATTGCACTGCAAAGGTAATGTGATGTGTTGATAATAATACATTGTAGAACAGCTACCAATAAAGTCTTTCAAATGTTGTCAGAATGATTTCCCATTGGCCAGGTTGATCAGCCAACAGCACTCTGGTCAGAAAATGGCTGATGTCCGACTGTTTTATTGTATTCTGCTTTATATAAACTGCTTTATGATTTGCACACTTGTTTCCTCAGGGGTCCTAGTGTTCACCATCAGAGTCATTCACACACAAAGTGATTTTGAAAGTGACAACTAGCCCACCACAGTCAATATACTAACACTGTCACATGTGTCACTAACATAGTCCTGGGTATCAACTCTTGTAAAGGTCCCTAAATTGTGCGACCTTGAGAGTTGATGTCTAGCTAGCTATGTTGGAGATTAATTAAAATATGGCTTATATTGACTGCTTCTAATGAATTTCTCAAAATGCTGGTTGCCACACTTATTTGTTTTGCAATTACAGACTGAATTATGAATTCAGCCATTACAAACTAACTTGACAGCAGTTGTAAAAGAAGATACCAAGTATGCATGCAAAGAATTGCAAGTTTGGATGTCACTGTACAAGCTTTTGTGATAGCATTTACGATTAGTATGTTAACACATTGCAAATACTGTACTTCTTTGGTTCTGAAACAAGTTCATAAGTTTTTAGCATTCCATTGCCATATTTCAAGCTGTAATTCTCTTTGGTGGTTTTCTTTGCAATTCTTGACAGATTTTAGAAGATAAAAAAAACAGGTGGTATATGATTCCATACCTGAATATCAAATAGCACTACTGTACTGTTTAAGTAAATGATGCACGCCACCTAAAATGCTTTATTTTATCATCGTCCTAGTAGCATCTCATCCAATGAAAATCTCCTTTATTCCTGCCTGCCTGCCTGCCTACCTGCCTGCCTGCCTGCCTGCCTGCCTGCCTGCCTGCCTGCCTGCCTGCCTGCCTGCCTGCCTGCCTGCCTGCCTGCCTGCCTGCCTGCCTGCCTGCCTGCCTGCCTGCCTGCCTGCCTGCCTGCCTGCCTGCCTGCCTGCCTGCCTGCCTGCCTGCCTGCCTGCCTGCCTGCCTGCCTGCCTGCCTGCCTGCCTGCCTGCCTGCCTGCCTGCCTGCCTGCCTGCCTGCCTGCCTGACCACAGTTGCAATGCTGTATGCCAAACGAAGCATCATGCATAACCATTATTTTTACATCCCAATGACAAAACTCACCAGTGGAATGCCTTCAGATTGACCCGAAATGCTTTCATTAAGTTACTATGGACTTTTAATATATATATATATATATATATATATATTTTTTGGAATTTTCTGGTGACTTACTAATGCCTTCAGACAAGCGTGACTCAATAAAGGCTAAGGCTACGTGGCTTGAATTTTTCACATTTCAATGTCGCTTTAGCCAAACACGTGCATTCTTCACGGACTTACCAGTGTCCTTCATTCATTTTTGCTCACAGCAAAAAGTTTATTTAGCAGTAGCATGTGATGCATGGCTTCCCTTTGTAACGGAAATCATCTGTATGTTTAATAGTGACTACTTCAATTGGAGAGGTGCTTTTCAAATAGTTCTTGATTCGTAATGGGTTGAACATAGCTAACAACAAAGTGTAATGGATACTTCACTTTTCAGATGATAATTGGTAGCTGGGGTGCAGCACCATTTCTTTTCTTTGATGCAGTATACATAAGTTCACCAGTCATAATATTTGCAAAAATGTTAACAAACAAGTATACAAAAAATTTTGGAATTTTCACGTAGAGTTGGAACCATAGCACATCAATAAAAAGTACTGAAACAAGCTGGAGTAGTGCACGATATTAAATTGCAGTAAAAAGAAAACTGTTATATCCCTACTGTACATTTCCAATTATGGCATCTTGAGCATAAAAGTTCTCCTGATAGGATATCGGGAGAACTTATTGCCTTCCCCTGAAGGAAGGTGGACCTTGACCCTATATATCTTGTGTTGCCTTGACTTGGTGAAAGCATTTCTGCTTCTGCTGGGCAACCTTAATGTGTTTCCTGGCACTCTCCCATGCTGTAGATATTGCAACTACCTCACTGAAATAATCATCCAAATCCAACACACTCTGCTAGCAAGTATCTGTAGGGCAGCATATATTACTGCCATACAGTAGGAAGAACAGGCTTTTCCCAGTAGATTCCTGTAAGCTATCACGATAAGCAAAGCAGTACATAAGGAAATTGTTGATCCCTCCTTTTTTTGACAACATACCAGTTAGTTTATGGTTAATTAGAAACAAAGGATGCTCCTCTATCAGACAATAATTGCTTAATTATTCCATGACAAGGTACAATCCTCTCCACTAGTAAACGAGCAATGGTCAGCATGGATTAGTCTCTGACTGCAAATGCCTCTGGCCATTTGGTTAGGTAATCAACGGAAACAACAGCATACTTGTTACCTTTCTGACTTCATGGGAAACTAACCTCCTTCCGCTAACCTCTTTCTCTTGAGCCTTGTGTAACTCTCATGCACTTCTTCCCATAACCGATCTGCTTCAGTTGAGTCCTCATCTTTGTCCACTTTTAATGGTGGAACTGACTTCAACTTCTCATTTTCCACTTGAACTTAGTGGAGCTCATGGCAAAGGTTATCATCAATTTGTAGTTGTAACACTTCCGTGGTACTTGAGTTAATTCTTACCGTGGGGTTCTGCTACTTATTTCCCAGTACACGTGGCATGCAATCAGCTAACAATCCTCTGAGCTTCATCCCTCCTTGGTTTCTTTTTCTCTCCTCTTCTCTTTCTCTCCCCGGACAAGCCCAGAAATGTAACAACCAAGTTGCTACAAAAGATGCCATGAGGCAACACTTCTTAATCTCACGTGACACACAACAAGTTACAATTTTACAAAACAAAGACTTTAATTATTGTCTCACTCCAATGATATGGTCAGTAAATTAATGTCAATATTTCCATTTTACACGCTTTCTTCGATTGTCCACCATGTTACAATAGTAAGTTCCATATAAAGACAATTTGACTGTGGGCCTAGAAGAGGGTGCACTTATTAAAAGTTTCATGCAATTTTGCTGTTTCGTTTGTGAGATATAGAGCTAATTAGTATGCACGCCCATTTTTCATTACTCTCAGACGATTGTTTCTGGATGATGGACAGTATGCGTCAGACATGGGGCCAAGTACATGAGTACTTATACTTAAGTACACTTAAGTACAGATTTGAAAGTACTTGTACTTTACTTAAGTACTTTCTTAATTACCGCAATGTACTTGTACTTATACTCAAGTACTTGTATGTACTTGAGTACTTAAAATACTTGTAAGTACTGCAAACATTGTACGTAGTTTGTACACAGTGGGTGAAGGTGCAGTTTACAACTTTTTGCGATTCTTCTACTGCCTTCCCCAACCTTACTATGTACCATGTTGCCACGATTAATGATGTCATGGAATTCTGGAAAACAAAAACAATGCTGCTGTTCAAGTCAGTGAATTTTAAGAGTTTAAGAGAGAGAATGGTTGACAAAAACCAACCCCCCTAGGCACACTTACATACTACAATACACTGAATACAGCATATATTTTACTACAGCAAAATATACTTGTACTTTACTTAAGTACTTCCAGCATGTACTTGTACTTTACTTAAGTACTCTCTTGATTGCTGCTGGAGTACTTGTACTTGTACTTGGAAAATTCAAAAGTACTTGTACTTTACTTAAGTACTTTTAAATGTACTTGACCCCATGTCTGGTATGCGTAAACTCCCATTTTTATTCTATGCCATTGCACATTTGCTATTTATTAATACTGCCCAGCTTTAATTATCAGTGCCAGTATCTCCTATTTCATACATAGATGGCTAGTAATACCACAATATGAAAATTTTCACATCAAGATATCTTCCATTAAATATCACGATAGTGACGATGCAGTTATATTCATCAGGCATGTTATACCAATGACATTCATTTATACTTGGACAGATTTACACAGCAAAATTTCTATTGATGAAAATTTGATAAGTGTTTGATGACAATGGAAGACATGGGTGACAACTAGTGCTGTACACCTACAAAAATTTTGAAACGCTTTGTTGCTGATGAATGCACAAAGTTTTATACTGGGCTACCAAATGTTAAATTGGTGAAGGCTGTATTCGATCACGTATATCCAAAGGTTTACCACCTGAAGGAGCCACTACGCTTGGTTATTTTCAAGGGTTTATGTGCCATATGGTCAGTGTGAAAAATGATGCAATGGTTGATGTGCAAAATGAAGACCTTGCCTATCATTTCAATGTTTCTCCTGCTACAATATCAAGAGTCATGAAGTGGTTGAAAAGAATGGATATGCGACTGTTAGGGTTGATTTTCTGACCAGACAGAGAGGCTTTAAGAAAGCTATGCCAGAATGTTTCAAAGCATCATTCAAGTCAAAAGTAACAGTTATAATCGATTGTGTTTAAAATTTTATTGAAAAACCCTCCAATTTGTTAGTGAGGGCAACAAATTGTCCAATTACAAACATCACAACACCGCTAAGGTACTTCTCAGCATTACTGTGTTGTGTCTTTTGTTTCTGACTGTTGGGGTGGATGAGTAAGTGACAAATACCTTACTGAGCATAGTGGCATGCTTCAGAAATTGCTACCTGGAGACAGTGTGCAAGCTGATTGTGGATTCGACAATGGAAAATCTGTTGGGGTAATGTAGGCCAAACTGCACATTCCAGCTTTCACTAAGGGAAAAACTCAATTAACAGCAACAGAAGTGGAATAAACAAGGAGCATAGCCAACATTCGCATACATGTAGAACGGGTCATAGGATGTGTTAAACAAAAATATCCAATTCTACAATACCCGTCTATTTGTATCACTTGGAAAGGCGAAGACATTCCAAGTGTATATCATACGAATTTGCTGTGCATTGTCAAGTATGTGTAACTCTGTTGTGCCATTTGAATATTTTCTATATAAATGCTGTATGTAAGATTTTCTTTACATAATTGTACATCACTGATTGCTGAAAATAAATATCCTATGGATACATTCACATGAAATTGACAAGGAGAAAAACTCCTGACCGCCTGGCAGACACCTGTAAGTGTTTGAGCGTTAATCAGATGGCTGCAGGTTTGAGGCTGCCCAGGTCCTATCATGGGAACAACTTAGGATGTGATTATAGGTTGGGTATACCAATTCCCTAATAATTCAGGCAATAAATATAAACAAAAGAAATTGTTGGCCTTAAGCAAACAGGTATCCCAGAAATCTTCATTTCTTTTGATGCATTTAATATGTGGCCAAGACTCCACTTCTGATGGAAACTCTGTCATACATAATAGAGGCACAGTATGGTATATAGCTACCTCATGCAGTTGAAACACTAGGTGATACTCACTCGAGCAGTAATCAGGTATTTTCCACAAACTTTGTGGGTGCACACATCCTTTACCCATCCACACACTAACTATATGCTTCAAGCCCTTTACAAGCCTTATATTGTTTAGCTGTTATGTAGCTTGTTTGTTCATGACTAATCAAATGAAAGTTGTTGCAAGGTGATAAAAGCAACATAAGGTCTGCCTTTACTACATCCTGGAGAGAGGATTCCAATTTAACCACCAAAGGCTATGAATAATAATAACTATGAATAATAATGATAATCTTTTTGTTCCAATACTTTGTGGCTTCCATATGACCCTTGGCTTTAACAGAATCACAATACTTACTAGAGAAATTCTCAGCAATGGTTCCATAACAGTATATGTTTTAAATATAGATTATGCCGGTGTATAGTAATTAATTCAGGATCTTCCGTACGTGCTATAAATGAATCTGAGTCAAATGAAACCTAGCACAAATGTACAATACTATATTAATCAGTGGTCACAACACTCCTTTAAGCCTGGTTTCCTTATAACTGCAAACCGCCTGTGTTGCCTGAGTCAGAGTGTCTGAAGTAGCCTGCAACTAGCCTCCGTTACTTCCAACAGTAGGCAGCGATGGATATAAAGTTTGTTACACGTCTGTATTTTACCATATTTTATTATTTAGTTTAGCAAACATTGGAAACAAACCTGGCAGCAATGCTACACCTTCATTTGCTACAATGCAGTGCATTCCAGCATTTTAGCGATACTAGATGAAGCGTAGTACACAGGTGAACACCATTCTTGGTTGCTTTGTGTTGAACCATTTACAAATTGTCATTCCTGCGGAGCTGGAAAAGTTGGTTGAACTCTCAAATATTGCGGTGGCTCCGGCACTGTTGTTGTGATACCGGCAAGCTATCACTTTATATGCCCCCATCAAGAGCCGGTAATAAATGCAAGCAATTGTGCAGGCAGTTTGCGGTTATACGGAAGGGAGTCCAGAAAACACGCAACAGCGGAATAATGGAATAAGCGAAAATTACATCTTAACATTTTACTACTATATATACAGTCTATAGCATTTAAGCGAAAATTACATCTTAACATTTTACTACTATATATACAGTCTATAGCATTTATACAATACTCACCTCGTAGCAATTTCACAAAGAATCACTAAGGCGATCCTCAGGGCGATCTTTAAATAGAACGAGCACAAAACTAACCACTCTAGAATAATCTAACTAAGCTAAAATACTTTCTACTTTACTACAAAATCGCTACAACACTATAAGATTTCAAATAATGCCATCTACATAATTGCTATTCCTTGAATACCACATAACTCAATATTTTGGTACAGCAAAACTTTTGGCAAATTTGTTAACTGCAGGTAGGGTGCACATCATATATGTGAAGTTGAGAACACAGGTAGACATAGTTAGTTTCTGCATCAAGAAATGCATCATATATAGTATCAACTCAAAATTATATTTCTCCCAAAGCATAAACCCTTATAACACATCGCATGCAGCAATATTCCCATGTATACCATTATATTTCCCCTAAATACCATTTGGGTTACACCACCACAGGTTGACTATTCATAACTTTTAGGGTAACAAAGAAAGCTGTAGACTTAAGATACAATCCCAGACTTTTAGAAACCTGTAGCCAGGCCGGCTCTTCACACTGTCTTTCACGTAGCCATATTTGGAATTCTCTGACCTCCATCGGCCATCTGGGATGCATCCCAATTGCCTACAAGAGTGATTTTCATGGTTACTTTTGCCCATGTCATGGGTCACATTATGACACATCCAGTAGAGTAAGGAAAGGTCCTGCACCACTGTATGTAAAAAATATATATGTAAATCAATTAATATTGAAAGTAGCAGTTAATGAGTTTGCAGGCGATCCTGATTCCTCATCTCTCACTATCGTCTCCAGCGAACGGCTCCTTTACAACTGGTTTTGCTAGCCGATGCTGAAGGCCTTTTAGAGTAGCTGTCAAGGGGGGCTAGCCCAGCAACAGAATGGGCTCATGACAGTGTATTGCATGCTTCTTCTGTGGCTGACTTACTCACCGTGGTGATGGAGGTATAGGACAAATTCATGAGGCTTGGCAGGAACAGGCTGGATCTTGTGAGACACTGCCCAGAGCTTCCACCGACAAAAAGCACCAAGTTACTTCTTCACAGTGCTGTCTGCTTGTCTATGCAGCACTGTATGCGGTAGACTATTAGTCTAGGTCCCGCAGTTCAGGGTCCTCTAGAGCTTCCAGCTCCCTTGAGAAAAGCCACCTACACCTATAGCACTTGGATTTGCCGCTACCAGAGATAACTGCTAATGAATTCCAGCGCTCCTGGACTAGATTTGAATTAGTCGCAAGCGCCAAAGAGTGGGATGAAGCTAAGCAGAAGTTAATACTACCGACCCTTCTCCACGGTAAGCTAGTTGATGTTTATGTACAATTGAACGAAACTGCTCGTGCAAATTTGGGCAATGTCAAGAAGGCGTTGATGAAGGGTGTGGGAATCGCGCGCGATCCGTTAACCGCAGGACAGGCGTTTATGAGTCGACATCAATCTGCCGGTGAAACAGTCAGGGATTACACGGCTGACATCAAGAGGCTATTCAAAGAAGCCTACCCGGAGAAAGCACAAGCATCGCCCATCCTCTTGCAAAGATTTTTAACTGGTCTTGCTCCGCCCATATGCCGCCAGCTTTTACTGAGAGGTACCCCAACTACATTAGAACAAGCTATCACTGATGCCACTAGCATTGAATATGTCTTAAAGTTTGAGCCAGTGTCTGAGGAGGTCAACGTTGTCCATAAGCCACGCCCCCTACCAGACAATAGTGACTCACAAAAGCTTCACACTCTGGTGGAATCTATGACAAAAAAGATGGCAGAACTTGAGGCCAAGCTGGATTCGGCCACCAAGAACCAGCCGCAGCAGCGATACTCAGGAAGACAGCGGCGGCCACCAAACACTGACAACCCCAGAACTTGTTGGCTGTATGGAGAACCAGGACACGTGCGACGCTACTGTCCTTTAAACGGGAACAGGCCAGCCCGATTGATGGGCGGCTGGCCAAGACCATAAGTGATCCCCATCGACCTAAGACTGCTTTTTCCACAATGAATGGGCATTTCGAATTTAATGTCATGCCATTTGGTTTGACTAACACACCTGCCACATTCCAGAGGCTCATGGAGCGTGTCTTAGCTGGGTTAACGTATGAACAGTGCCTCATTTATCTGGATGATATTATTGTGTTCAGTTCTACCTTTGATGAGCACTTGCATCGCCTTTGCAATGTCTTGGTTGCTCTCCAAGAGGCACACCTTCAGTTGAAACTGTCCAAGTGCTCCTTTGCTTGCACGGAAGTGACCTACCTTGGACATGTTGTATCTGCCAATGGTATCACTCCTGATCCGCAAAAAGTGGCTGCAGTTCTCCAGTTTCCCCAACCCACTGAGGCTAAACCACTCAGACAATTCCTAGGGCTGACTAATTATTATCGGAAATTCATCCATAATTATGCTAGCATTGCAGAGCCATTACATCGAGCCTTGAAAGGTCACAAGAAATTCCAGTGGACACCATCATGTCAACAGGCATTTGATTTCCTCAAATCAAAGCTTACTTCTCCACCAATACTTGGCTACCCAGACTTCTCTCAGCCGTTTATACTTCATTTCTGATGCGTCCGCAAATGCCATCGTTTACACAAAGTAGCCATTAGATTGCTGGTGAGGTTTGCCCCTTGATCGCTGTGTTGGCAGGAAGGTACTCCATATCTGCAGATAACTTCATCCACTAAAAGTTTTGCTAAAGTTTCTGAGTCTGTTGATTTGACAGAAAATGCTTCTACCCACTTTGAGAAAAGATCGGTAATGATGACAACATAACGATTCCCACTAGAATACTGCGGCAAGGGTCCCATTATGTCCCATGAAAGTTTCTCAAATGAGGAGGTACTCTGAATGGTATCTAGTGGTGCCTGCTGAGCTTGATGGGGTGGCTTCCGTCCTGGATCCATTTTGTGACATCTGCCTCATATCCTGGCCAATAGTAGCGTTCTTTGACTTTTGCTACTGTCTTCTGCTCTCCAAGATGGCCCGAGTGGTCATGAAGATGCTGTAAAACAGTACTCTGTAGGCTTGTTGGGATGACTATCTGGGTGTGACAATTAGTTGACGATGATGACTGAAACGGTCTACACAAAACTCCATCTTGCAGGAATACACGCCTAAAGCCTGGAGAAACATTTGTGGAGATTGTGCATCCACTGGTCAAGGCCTTCATCAGGTCAGACAACGTTGTATCAGCCACTTGTGCAGTTCTGATTGTGTCCAAGTTGGCAGCAAGCTGGTGTAACACAGGACAAACAGGGTTGGGTGCTCTAGACAAAGCATCAGCATTGCCATGAAACTTGCCAGAACGGTGTTGAAATGTGAAGTGAAACTGCTGCAAGTATAGCATCCATCTTGCCAGTCGCCCACCAGTATCCTTGAGATCCTTTAGTGAAGTGAGGGGATTGTGGTCAATCACCAGTGTGAATTTGAACCCATAGAGGTAAGGATAGAACTCTTTCACTGCACCTATCACAGCCAGGGCCTCACGTTCTATAGTAGAGTAGTTCCGTTCTGCTTTAGATAACTGACGGCTCCAGTAGCTGATAACAGTCTCTTTTTGTGTGAATTTGAACCCATAGAGGTAAGGATAGAACTCTTTCACTGCACCTATCACAGCCAGGGCCTCACGTTCTATAGTAGAGTAGTTCCGTTCTGCTTTAGATAACTGACGGCTCCAGTAGCTGATAACAGTCTCTTTGCCAGATTGAAGTTGGCTGAGAACAGCAGTTTAAACATTGAGCAGACTCGTACTGGACAAGTTGAAAGATTTAACCGTACTTTAGAAGCAATGTTGGCAACTGTTATCAATGATCATCAAATGATTGGGATTTACACCTTCCAAGGCTGCTCTTTGCTTATCGTACTGCTCTTGACAGCAGTTACTACTTAGCAAGCGGACCAGCCTGATTGGGGTTGCAAGGCACCCCAGACACCGCGCAACCAAGGGAGTAATCTTGGCAGGATCACTCACAAAACACATTAATTAACACTCCCAACACCACAAGGCTGGCCCACTTCTAATATTTTGGTTCCCATGATAAACTTCATTGCTCTTGCCCTTGTTATCTCTATTACCATTTTTACCTTTGTTGGTAATGTTACACGTTATCTGTTACCTACGTTAGCTCTATTACCTTTGTTATGCTACATATGTTACATACGCTACGTATGTTACATACAGATGTAACATAGGTAGTGTATGTAACATGTTCTACACGTGTAGAGTATGTAACATGTGTAGCATATGTAATATACATAACGTATGTAACAGAAGCAACCTGAGTAACAGAGTGTACCTGTGTACAATATCTACAGTTGTATGGGCTAATGAACCAACACACACACGGACGCATGCACACACACACCTTGGAACAAAACATGTTTTTATTAATAATTGCTTTGCGAAAAAAATTGTTTAACAATTGCTAAATCTTATATAACTTGAAATTTTTTAATTTTTTCCTTGGAGATGGAGTAACATCATCATAAAGGTGGTGGACAGGCTTGGTTCTCTTCTCATCTTTTATCCTTGACTTTCTTGATTGCTTTTTCACTGGTGTGATATTGATGTCTGTATCATCAGGCTGGGTTCTCTTTTTCTGATTCTTAAGAAGATTTTCAGTTTCATATTTTCTCCTTGACCTCGTATCACGAGTCTTCACAGCCTCTGCCGATGGGATATTGATATCACAGTCAAGTATCCAAGAACTATCTTCGGAACTATGGACCTCTAGACAGCTCTGCTGCTCTGAGACATCAACTATCTGAGAACTGTTCTCAGGCATTGTAGGGTCCATGTTATATACACCGGACAATTCAAGTTCGCGCGTTTGTATGTTGCCTGATAATAATACGTCCAATTTATTCTGACCAATCAGAAGAATCAGTTTTGGTTACCAGGCAACCACGTCTCTATTGACTGCACCTAAACATCAGAAGCTGAACAGCTATGGCAGCAGCTTGGGACTATAAAGTGGCATCCGGCTGCCATACGATTTGGGAGCTATTATTTAATTTTGCTGTGAACTTCACAAACAGAAGAATATACAAGATATAAAGTAGTGACAGTAGTGACAGCTGTAACAGTAGTTGTAGTAGTGACAGTAGTGATAGTGGTGACATAAGTGAGAGTAGTGACAGCAGTAATAGCAGTGACAGAAGTAACAGCAATGACAGTGGTGACAGTAGTGACAGCTGTGACAGTAGTGACAGCTGTGAGAGGAGTAACACGAGTGACAGTAGTGACAGCTGTAACAGTAGCTGTAGTAGTGACAGTAGTGACAGCTGTGAGAGGAGTAACACGAGTGACAGCAGTGACAATAGTGACAGTAGTTCAGTGAAAGTAGTGACAGCTGTAACTGTAGTGACAGTAGTAACAGCTGTGACAGTACTGACAGTGGTGAATGTAGTAACAGCTGTGACAGTACTGACAGTGGTGAATGTAGTGACAGCAGTGACTGTGGTGACAGCAGTGAAAGTAGTGACAGTGGTGATAGAAGTGGCTGCTGCGACAGCAGTTGACAGTAGTGACAGCAGTGGTGCTAAAAAAAAAGGGAAAGGTACCAAGGGGATAATATGAGTGGTCCACTCTTGGCTGCTGTATGGTTTGACAGAAGATCTGTCTACTTTGTATCCACTCTCCATAAAGCTGAATGAAATGGCGACAATACCACGGCATGCTCAGGATGGCTCAATAGTAGATGTTCCTTGTCCTCCACTGCTACCCGATTATCAAAAATACATGAAGGGTGTTGATAGTGGTGACCAGCTCATTGGTTGCTATAATATGGGGAGGAGGTCAAAGAAATAGTGGAAATGAGTATTTTCGTACCTGATTGAGTGTTCCTTGCTGAATGCATACATACTGGAGAAGCTGCAAAACTATATTTGCATGCTGAATCTAACAAGGGCCGCAACAAGCGAGATTTCCTTAGCTTCAAAATTGAGGTAGCGGCCACTAACATTCACACCTACTACCAAGCAAACCAACACTGGGACACCTGTGCACTACTCAGGTGCTATGAGTCACCTCCAGCAAAATCCTCCTGGGGCAGGACTAGTAACCCATGTAGGGCTGTACCATGTATCACAGGTGAAACTATTAAATACTGATTCACTGGTATGCCCACCTGTTCTCTGCTCCCATGTTCCACGCACACCACTTGAGTTGGACTGCGCCTCACTGACATCATGCCAATCATCCATATGAAATCTACCCACTTACAATTGCCTGGTTTGATGCGTGGTTTTGGCCACATGTTGTCTGTTACTATAGAAGTATCTAGGTGACGTCACTTCTTGGTTTTTGCTGCTGTAGCAGCCCATCAATAATTTTGACCAATTGGAATAACTCAAGGAATATCCATGGTAACTGATCAATAATTCTGACCAATCAGAATAACTCTAGGAATACCTAGAGTTATTCTGGAAGCATGCACGTGAGCCCAATGCTATTGTATTGAATTTTATCAGCAATATTAGCTCCCACCAATACAATCAGAATTTCTATATCAGCCACTGATACATGGTATATCGGTATACCTCTGTATCTTTTTAGTTTACAATGTAGGTACCGTATATGACCGTATTAAAGCCGGGCTCAAATACACACAGGGGTTCAAATATACGCCGGGTACAGCTAGGGGACTGTCATAATAAACGCCGGGGCTCATTTAAACGCTGGGGTGATGCATTTACGGTTCTATGTACATATGTCACTTTACCTATCCAACTAGCATCCTGGAAGATGATTTGCTCTCTCTTTAGGTCTGGTCTGCATAATACCTAAAGAACACACATTGCTTCTTCAACCACCTTCATATTGTCTCTTCATTTTTTTCACTTTGCCTGTGCAGCCAGCCCAACTTACATATTGGAAAATGATGTCAACTCAATTTTCAACTGTTTAATGTAGTTATGTTGTTTTTTCTATTGTATAAACTTTAAAGTGACAAGCGAAGGAACACACTGTCAGGACAGTGTAATCAAACCATCCCTTTTTAGGTCTAGCAAAAATGGTGGATATCTTATTGTAGAGATTGATGACATGTTGTCAGGATAAATCATTACCATTATTCTATAAGCAGTTGTCAATTAGTAACTATTTAGCTTGCAATAGCGAATGACTGGATTCACCAAATTTTATCCTTGCAGGCAAGGATAGGCCATGTGACAAAATATAAGCTCGATTGTTTTTAGACATGTCTATTTTATGAAATTCAAATGGGTGAACAAATCTGAGGTACGTCTACATGAACTTCACCTGAACCAGCATCACCACTATCCGCAGAAGCTTGGTAAGGTATACATTGCTCTTGACAGTGATCTTTGTACAAACTTTTAAACCCTTGCACTCTAGTATCTGCTAATGGGAGATCCTGATATTTCCAGCAGTCACACCATGTTCTGTTACTCGCTTTCCAATCCTCATACCTTTGGCCAGGTGTGAGCATTAGGTACAGCTTGTACCTTGAACTTCGAGTAGAACACCCTTCATTCTTTGTGAAAATTTTGCATTTGCTAGCTTGATGGTGGGACCACTTGGTTCTAGCAAACCATCATCAGTGCTGGTTTTATAAAAGATTGCCACATAAAAAAAAAGGTCAACCACTTCTTTTACCAGATGCACTAGATCACCAAGTGCAGGAGTACATTAAAGATCAACAAAAACGTGGTCTGCCAATAAATACACTTTTAGTGGTCACAGCTAGAGAAGAAATGATTCTATGCTTAGATACATCAGGAATAACCCGAGTGTTGTTGTAAATGGATTCAGAGAAGCTGGTATACTTAAATGTATACAGAGTTGTGAAACTTAAATTTAGCTGATTACATTTATAATTTTGTTCATTAATACGATCATTTGTAAATCACTAGTGTAATTCAGTTATAAACTATAAGGAAAAAGTTACTGTTAAAGCAGTCAATTAAATGGACCTATACAGTAAGGGCTACTTGCTTAAATTGTAGCTTGCAAGGATTTTCACCAAAAAAAAAGCTGTTTCATTTGCTCTCCTCCCCTTTTTGTTTCTGAAGTCTACATCCCACTGTGGAAGCAACATTCTAGTGGTGACAGGAGCTGCCAAAGATTATCTGTATAGACTGATCCTTGATGTTCAGTTGCATCCTAGTATCCATCTACTATGTATAACCAAGTTTGCAGTTGTTAATGGCAACTGGATCTAGGCCCATTAAGATTAAGGTAGTGTCATCTGCTGGAAAGAACTGCAGTGTTCTCAAGATATCTGGAGAACTCAGTAGCCACTACACTTCTACACAAACAAATGCTATTTTTGGCTTATACTTGGTAGTATCATCTGCAAAGCCACCTTTACATAATGGAGTGTAAATGAATATGGGACTTATTCCACTTCAGCAGAATACTACCTGTCTGAATGAAGTGACTCATTATACAATGCAGTAAGTAGCTTGACTATTTCATTAGATATTTCCCTTTTAAAATGTGCAGACAAGACATCAGGGACCAGTGGCTTATGACACCTGATAAACTGGCTAAAATCATCTCTTGTAGACTGATGCACAGTGAATATAGTCATTAGTTAACTGAGTCATACGCATGAGTGTTCACATGATACACTATCAATACCGGTTGCCATAGCAAGAAATTTCCAATCCCCCCATGTAATATTCAGTAGAAAAGACAACTCCACCAGCTGTCTATGCTGTCATTGTCCTGATTTCTTCAATAATGTCTTGTAATGCTGGCTTTAGAGAATCATAGCTTTCTTGTTCTTTTATTATAGCAATACAATTATTCCCTATCATAAATTGTAAAGCCTAAATTTACCACACTTAGTCTCTTTCCTATCTTTGTCCCATCTCCTTGACCCTAATCTTCCTCTTCCAAATAAAATTAGCATCTGGTGAACTCTTTGCAATCTGTAGTAAATAAAAGACAATTTTATTTTATATATCCATGCCATAACCTTCAAACTGGAGCAACTTTAAGGTATGTTGACACTTTGAAAACTTTACAGGTTGTGCCCCCAGTAATGGGGCTTTTGATAAAACCACCTAATTCTATCATGGCTCATACTGGGGAGTAGGGCTTAAGATTGATAGCAAGTAAAGCTGTGTGGCTATGCACAAGCAGGATTTAACTCATAGATTCATACATTTGACTTATTGAAAATTGCGCTTCTATCAACTCTTGCTTGCTGCAGATGATGCTGAGTCAATTTCCACAATTGTTAACACAAATATATATCCACTTGCACCTGGAAAGTTCCACAACTCACACACAAACAATTTCTGGTTTATACCTTCCTAGTCTGAAATGTCAGAATTCATCGGTTTGCATCAAGTTTTTAGGATTTTGAAGTTATTGCTAGCATATTCCAGGTGTACATTATCAATTTGGATTGCAGATAGCCTAGCTAGAATAACAGTAGAATCACAAATTTGTACTCCCTTGAATGTATAAGAGCATTTATATTGGAACCACAAATTTGTATTCCCTAGCATTTATATTGGAACCACAAATTTGTATTCCCTTGTAGGATCACAAATTTGTACTCCCCTGAATATATATAAGAGCATTTGGAACCACAAATTTGTATTCCCTTGTAGAATCACAAATTTGTACTCCCTTGTAGGATCACAAATTTGTACTCCCCTGAATATATATAAGAGCATTTGGAACCACAAATTTGTATTCCCTTGTAGAATCACAAATTTGTACTCCCTTGTAGGATCACAAATTTGTACTCCCCTGAATATATATAAGAGCATTTGGAACCACAAATTTGTAGTCCCTTGAACTCAGCCAGATACTTATCAAAACAGTGCTAACAGCAAATAGAGTGAAACCATACAGTGTCCTTAGAGGGAAGATCCTTTAAGAGAGTTTGTACAGTAAGTACAATTGTAGAACATAGACATACAAAATTCATGGCATTCGTACCAGAATAATGTGTTTCGGTAACAATTTCCACCACTGTTTGGCCAGTAAATGAAAACAGATTCATGAGCTCATGAGTTAACTCTCTCCTGTTCTCAATTATAAACATGTTGTGGTGCTTCTGTGTGTAGTGCTCTTTTTTTGCTGTCCATCCAAGGAAAAATGTCCGATTACTACCACTCCCACAGCATCAACCAACTCCAACCCACCACCTGTATATTTATAGGGTATACTTTTATCATAATAAAAAGCAGTTTCCACATGATCTAAGCATTGCTTCAGTCCTTCTATTACTGCACATTTATCCCGGCATGAACATACAACAGCCACATTATACAGTGCCAGTCCAGTTCCATTTAGCTGCCTTGAACTAAGAATCATTTCTTTTATCTCTGTTTCCGTCCACACCTGTACATAAACATACATTATCAGACTTCACCAACAATAAAGTGTACTAACTGTGGGTATGTTCATCAATATTAACCCAGCTCCTGTATATGATGGACAAACTCTGATGATAGCCGAATCTTCCAGCTGAGCAAAATCTGCTTCTACCACTGCAGCTTCTGCCCCCTGGTACACCTGTACAGAGCTATTAACAGTGGACTGGTTTGTAAATTTTATGCACATGGAATGTGTGCTACCTGTTACAAATAGAGGGTCTTGTATGACTGCATAAATTTACAAGACCAATAGTATGCATGTTCTCAAATTTATATAATACTAATAATTGCTTTACGATGAAGACATCAAAGGTCAGTGGAAACCAGTTCCACAGCCAGCAGGTTCATACATTCATAAACTTACGTAGTCTTTGTGAGTCATTCTGTGTATGAAGTGCCCATTAGTGTTGTGTCGAGCGGCCAACCTTAATGACTCCTTATCATCAAGCCCCAAATAAACCTCAGCATATACATGCTTATAAAACGGATTCGTGGGGCATTTTTCGCTGCAGCTGTGTGTTGTCCTCCCAAAACCTCATATCTGTAGGAGTCCTTGTGCCGTTCTGAAAATTCTTCTATTCCTACACAAAGAACTGCCAATGGTGGAACTCCTGGGCCAGATGGATCATCCTCAATCGATTTCTTGAGGTTCTCAACAAAAGTAGTGTCCAGCTTCCTAATCAGCCGTGTCTCTGATTGTGGCTGTACCAAATTGGTCACTGGCAATTGGAACAATCCTATGTACAATAACACTGTCAAAGATGCTGTAAACTTATTAGTGTAAGCATGCACTGTGAGTATGGTCCATACATTATGTTTATATACATATACTTCAAAATTTTGGATTGGAGCTAAAATTGGTTGGAGTCAGTCAGTCTACTTTACAGATATCAGTAATGCTTCAATATAACCAAGATTGAGATACTCTAATAGAAGCCACCCTATTACAACAGTTAAATTATTAAGTGCATTGTAATAAATCAATACCATGAACATGATGATCTGATGATGGCCGTTTGCTACCATTAGCAGATGCAGTTAGATCGACTGATCCATCTGCAGACTCTGACAGCAAAGCGTTGTCTGAAGAGCTCAAGTTATCAGAAGCAATTGGCTCAGCAAAACCCACTGATCCGTCAAATTGCGTTTCCCTGTTCCACATCCTTATGAAATCTGCTGCAGTAGTTGCTTGTCTGAATTTTTCACTAAATTCTGTTTGGTTCCACTCAGAGTTTTGTCTGTTTAAAATAACTTTGTATCCAGATGCAAAAGAAACCTGGTCAAATTATGTAACAATGAAATCATTGTACCTAACTCTGCATCTCGTTTCAATATAGCTAGGTAGCTAGCTATTTAGTCAGTGACATTATATACTGTGCAAAAAGGACACCATTAGCTACATACATGGTTGAGGAATACAATATATGCCATGACCACTGCAATGACTGTATGCACTTATTACTTTAAAGCAACCTATTTACTTATTGTTGCCAATGAACCCATGATCAATTCAATGCCAAACTCTCTAGCAAACCGCCTCCTATAACGTTTTCCAAGCTCCCCACACCCCAACTTCAACCCCTATATGATAAGCAACAGCTATATATTGTATGTAATTAACCAAGGACCACATTCACTTGTTTGTTTGTGTACATTTTCTCATTATTATATGATGGCTATAAAATAATGCATACAGTAAAACACTTAAGACGGCCATTCACTACAAGACAAATGATCAATGCTTTTTCCAATGATTCATACTTAGGCTTTTCATTGGCTTTAAATGGGAAGCAACCAGTACCAACCCATGAAAACTCACCCGTTCATGGTATTTTCATTTTTTTTTCATTGGATTTTCATGGCAAAAGCAACAACCCGCTCATAAAACCGGTTTGCGTGGCTATCATCATCCCGCTAAATAGTGACGTATTGCAAAAAAAGTATCGGGAGGGTTGGGCTCGTTAATATTTTTTAATGTTGCTAAGTAGCGGAATTTAGCCAGGTTCTTTTACTTTAAAGTGATTTCTTGGAAGTATTCAACTTTAATGTTGACATTCACTATCCAGAAGTTTTGTAAGTGCCCATCAACGAACTTCTGAAGAGTCGTGTGGGCTAGACTGACTATGGCTACCTCGGAGTATCTGTATTCAACGGGACTCAATTTGAAGCTCAGGAAAGTGCTGTCATTTTAGCGTAGATATAAGCTTAATAGTTATCAGCAAGCTAAGGAGCAAGTAGCTTAATGAAGAGCAGAATGGACTAAGCTCAGTTGGGTCATGCTATTGATAGCTACCCGGACAAGTGTAATTTCATACTTTTGAAGTGTGTAGTATCCTGTATGCAAACAGTATGTACATCATGCAGTATCCCTGTATCCTTAAAATAAATGATTGGTATTGCTAGCTAGAATCAGTACTACAATACATATATATGGTAAGTATATAAATGCTGATTGGATTTCTACGCAGGTATGGATCAGAACAAAACTAACATCCCAAATATTTCCCCTAATCCCAAAGCACTCCAGACGACATTCAGACTTCAGACGCATTGTACAGGGGTCTTAGCGCACACAAGATCTCCAAGAGGGAAGAAGGCATATGCGATCTATGATATTTGCCAGTGGCCTCAAGATGCTAATATCACCGTTTATGCATTACTACATGTGCTGCTTGACTTCACAGAACAACTACCAGAAGTTCTATACCTGCAATTAGATAATGCTGGGAATCAGAACAAGAATCGCTATGTGTTAGGTTTCTGTGCTTTTTTGGTGGAGAATAGAATTTTTCGAAAGGTTAGTTATCCTTCAATACTGTCATTGCAAATACCAAAATTATAAGTGTGTATATTGATCTATACAAACAATTGATCCATGTATAGTAATCCATCAAACTGTGGCTGTGTGATAAAGTATGTAGTTTCGCATGAATAAAGTGCAGTACTAAACGCTATTTTATGTACTGTAACAGTGTATCAGGGTGTTGAGCAGGTCAAAGAGTAGGGGCCCTAGCTACATAAAATGCATGACTGTTCTGTTAGGATAGTTGACTGCTACTTTATTAGAGTGCCTTGATCGTTACACAACAAAGAACGGGAGATTGCTCCTACCCTCCATTTACACCACCCTTACACTGTATACAAAATTTGGCTACTAATACGTATATATACATACAGTAAGTTTTGTTTTGACAATGCACTTGACTGGTGGTTTCCTTTTCCAGGTCTCAATCAATTTCCTTCCGGTTGGCCATACCCACGAAGATGTTGACCAGTTCTTTTCACGGATAGCCTCACAATTGCGAAAGACTGGGGCAGGAAGTATCCCTGGTAGGTGACATAATGTGTGTATGACATGCACATACAACCACATACGAATGTACTGTACTGTACATGCATGGGAATAGCCGCTCTATTGATGCAATAAGTAAAAATCATGATCAAGAAATCTTATTGTGATCTACAGTATGATAGCTACAGTGTACTTTTACTTGTACAGATCTTTTGGAGGCAACAAGGAACTGCATGGATCTTAACCCTTCAACATTCTTTTTAGAAGCTATGCATGATGTCAAGAGTTGGATATTGCCACAATTAAATGAGCTCCATGGCCATCGAGATCCCCACTGCTTCAAGTTTGTACTTAATGACCAAAATAAATGCACAATGTACTACAGAAATTGGACGTCAGATCTCTGGTGCTCTGAAGACAAAGCAACAATTGTTTTGAAGGTAGTTTTCTATACACCATATATTCACACTACACGCATATACATGTATATAAGACACATACAGTTAATTGTGTGCTGTATAGCCTTGATAGTCATAATGGTATTATTGTACAGCAAAAATGTGATACTGAGGAAATGGTAGATATATACATATGTATGTACATAATGTAAGAAGTGCTAGTGGTTGTGTCAGATTATACAGACGTATTGTGAAGCATCGGATTAGAAAGGGACGTGAATTGCTATTGCCTTGATACAGGTAGACTTTTTAAAATGCATTTCCCTATGCTAAGTATAATAGTTTCTTGCAGTGGTGAACATATCAGTACCTGCATGCATATTCAGTACACAAAGCTCATACAAGGTGTAACGTACAAATTCAAGTATACAGCTATTATACATTAATTGTATTTTACCATTGTTTATGTAGAGCATTCCAAATGGTGTTCCTCAACTGGTAGTGCCTTCTATGGACAAGGTAGAACCAGAACGACTCAGGAGGAGCATTCCGCAATTTAAGCCTTGGATATCATGTGCTGCATGGGATCACTGGGAGGAGTTTCTAGAATCGGCACTGCCTAATCTTGCAACAGTATCTGCTGACAACAACTGGCCATTGTCAACTATTAAGGCTGCATCTGACCGTAGGAGGGTCGAAAGGAGTGAAGGTAACTTAGATGATGAAAATATGGAAGGAGCTCGTATGCTTGAAGAGATGCTTGATGAGGAGAGGGTCGCAGTTGAGGTAGCAACACCTTAGTGTGTATTCTGCTGTATGTTGCTACAATTAATGTTACCAATGAGCCTGTAGCTGGCCAAGAATGATCTAATGTGTTGTATTTTTTGTATTATTTTATGACTATATTCAACAAACCATACTTCATAGTACACATTATCTATTATCAAAATAATCATCTGGTAATTGTCAATAAAATAAAGTGTGATCTATGTTGGTATATTGAAATTAGCTTAAACAGGTTAAATATCAGACGCTTGACAACTTTTGTGCAGTTAGAGCTCATTAAAAAGCAATTAAGAATAGGAACAAATAAAACAGAACTAGTTCACATCGTATGGTGTGTAGTATCATGTGATTGTAACTTAATGGTGGAGTGAGACGAAAGCACGATCAGTGCAAAAGGAATCTTGACAATCATGCGTGTGATAGAAGAAAAAAGCATGTGACTATAAGCTGGATGGGATTCATCTACTTGAGACTTTTCTGTTTCATCCTGTCCACATGCAGTGGTGGTCTAGGTGTTAATCTCACTGGGGCTGATACTGTTGTGTTTTATGATTCAGACTGGAACCCAACCATGAATGCACAGGTTCAGGATAGATGTCACTGTATCGGTCAAACCAGAGATGTTCACATCTACAGGTGTGCAATGCTCTAATATCTAAACTAACAATTTTACCTGTTTTTGTCTAAGAGTATTTGTGAGAGTACTGTAGAAGAGAATATTCTACAGAAAGCACTCCAAAAGAAAATGCTGGTTGATATAGCTATTGAAGGTGGAGGATTTACTATGGAGGTCTTTCAACAAGCATAGGCGGTGGAGACGGGGGCCACTTTTATGGGACAATGTTTGTAAGAAAAGATCGAGATACTCTAATAGAACAGTCACAGTATTCAGATATAGTTGGTGAAGGGAAGCTATTGTCAGAAAGTAGTTACCTTTTTTTTTGGTCTTCAGGTGACCTGGCCCCCTCACTCTTTGGCCTGCTCCACCGCCCCTGTCAATAAGTATGACTATATCTATAGTGAAAATGTTTTGATATATGTCGGCTCATGCAGAGGTTGAATACACTGTAATTCATGGGTTTCCTATCATGTTTTTCTAATCACAGTTGTATTTCCAGTATTGTTTATCAGTTGCAGCTTACAAGTGTGTTTCTACATATGTGACTGAATTTGACAAAACCCAGCTTCGACGCACAAAGCTTCGTTTGGAGATATGGCGATTTTAAGTAATCATTGTGTAATAACTTCCCAGTGCGTACAGCTGTGCAAACAAAATTTGCACCAATTATTCATCTATTTACTAGCTATCACTGAGTGGGTGTATACATTTCTGATACCCAAAATTAGCCCTGTTTTGGGCAACTTTTCTCGAGCGGGTAATAATATCACAGGTGGTAGTAATAGGGTGGGGGGCAGTGGGTGGGCTTAATATAGGGGTATAAAATGAAGCAAGAAGACAATTGGAATCCAGAGGCCAAGTTTGGGCTCTCCATGGCCCTCAAATCACTCCAAATTGACTGAGAACACTATTGGCGAGTTCTCTGAAGTCCCAGCTCACTACACACCATTATCACAAAGCCATGTCCATTCAATGGCACCTATCTCCCACTCGTGGCTTTGACAGGGTCGGAAGACACAGAAACCAGACTTGCTAGTCCTGAAGGAAGTACAGTGTGGAATATGATAATGTATTAGGCCAGCAATCCATTTCTGGTAAAAACGTAAGTTTGATTTTGTGTGTGTGGAAGCCTTGTTATGTGAAATCCGGTCACATATGGTTGTCTTTTTTATCATCTAGTCCAGCATACGAGACTTTATTCTTCCCTGGAAGAGAATGAGGAAGAAACACCTGTCATCACTGAACCACCATTGGTTGCATCTGAACTTCTATCCTTACTTCTAAAACAAATTGAATCAGTAAGTTTAGTAGTATTGGAAGTGTGGCAGTTTTGTAAGCCAACGATTGTCTACTAGTGTTGGGTGCCAACCTTTCTGTCCATTTCTGCTTTCATAATTGTATCAATACTTCCCTTTGTGCTAGACTTCAAGTAGTTACATATCTCAAGTCATGTCTCACCTTCTAGTTGTTATCCAAAGCTGAGGATAACAGTGGAGACTGCTAAAGTGGAAGGGCTGAGAGAGAGCTGAATTTGAAATTTATGTTATGTATCACATGTTCTGTATACTTGTGCTTGCCTTTTTAGTAGTTATAAACTAGTTTATCAATGCTCATTCCCACTGTCATTGCTACTATCTATTAATACACATAATAACGAATGCTCTACTACGGAATATGCAATTACTGTAAATCAGGAAAATTTTGATGTAGAAATTTTTTATCTATATTAAAATTTTGATGCTATACATATTTTTGTCGCTTGCATAATCAGCAAAAAATTTTTGACAGTAATTAGCTAGATATACGTTAATATTTGCATGCGCCAATTATCTGTACTAATAGTTTAAAATAATTTGTCATTTTAATTTTTGTCGATACAGCCAGCGACGAAAATTTTTTGATGAATTTTTCCTGTTTTACAGTAATCATCTTGTATACTTTGGCATAAACACAATCAGTAAAGAGGGTCTGGCAGCTATCCTAAAACTTTCAAGGTTATGCTACCTGTAGTCACTTAGCAGGGGCAGATCTAGGATTTGTAAAGGGGGGGGGGGGGGGGGCTAACTCAAGGTTCTAATCTCTTGGATAGAGGTGTGCAAAGCACACTGGAACTAGGGGGTCTGGAGGCATGCCCCCCCCCAGGAAAATTTTAAAAAATAAATGCTAGAATACTGCAATTTGGAGACATTTTCACATAAATTTCATAATATTTTCTGCCTGTAGATATTTTATATACTGCCTTAGAATAATAATGTTGAAAGTGGAAAATTTTGAAATTTGAACAATACAAGATTGAATCTGAGAGCATTTTCAATGGAAATTGTGTAGGTGAAATAAGTACTGCCATACATGTTAACTACACAAGTAGATGAATGAAGCCCTTTAAACAGACCAATGCATTGCACTTCATTGTATGTATAGGTGCAGGCAGATTTGGAAAAATTTTCATAACAGAACTAACTACATGTTTCCAGTGAATGTTCTATTAGAATTTAGAGTAGTTAGCTGACTGCTCTATTAGAGTATCTTGATCTTGTACACCTCCAATGCTGATCCGGGTCCTTGTTGCATAAACATTAGCATAAATTCCTTGGAAAGATGTTTATAAGGTAATTTTATGAGTATTTGTATTATTAGTGATCATATAATTATGCTAAGACAAAATTTTACGAAATTTTATTATTTTTAATATTAACAATGATTATAATAAACACTTAAACAGTGTGCAGAGAGGCAAACTCTGCCCAGTCCTGGGATGATGGTATTGTTGCCATTACAGAAGCAGCATTGCCACGTTGAACATCAATGGCAACCTTCTGAATTAAAAATTGGGTGGCCCTATTATCACCAGACTGTTCCATCACCCGGGAACCTATCTGCCTCACTAATGAGCGTGCACATGATCCCCAAGCACCCAGGGTCTCAACACATAAAGGGGACTGAGAAGTGCTTTTTAAATGTCATTATAATACACAGCAAATTGATCAAGTAAAACCTAAATATGAAGGGGGGGCTTCAGCCCCCCCTTTGATCCGCCCATATCTATATGTTATACTAGACAGATATCTTGATTGTAATTATTTCAGTGGTCACCCTTAGTTGTAATTGATCAGCATGGGCATCAAATTTGACCCTGGGACCATGACACCCCATTACTATAAAGCTAATGAAATTAATACATCGCGGAACTAGTAAGAGGTTTTTGCCTCGGGTTTTTGCACAGTACAAAATATAATTTAATCTTGAGGCGCAATTATTAAATCCGCGCGCATTTGTGTGCATCACGAGATGACTGAGGAAAAAAATGGCGGACAGGGTTTTTCTTATGATTCGTCGTAAAAGCTTACAAAGTGGTTTCAAGTTGAAAAAGGTGATGGTATTTGAATGAATGTTGCATATAATAATAGTACATGTACTTTTAAAGCAGAATTGTCCCAAAAGTTTTATGTAGTTTTAAATCATTATTGCACGCGAAGTTTTACTCTTACTAGTCAAGAAAAACCTTGTTATTTTACTTCCATTTGTTGTTTTACTAAGTGCTTTAATGTTTTCGTTGTATAGTTTGTGACATTTCGGTGTATTTGTGAAAAATGATTAAAATTGTGTGATTCTAATATTTTAGTTCGGGCAATGAGCAACAGAAGGAGCAGTACAAGCGAGATCCCACTGCCAACCAAGCATCCTCGCTTGGAGTTGCAGCAACCAGGAGGAAGAAAGGCCAACTTGCCACTCCCTGTGGCATCTATTGTCCATTCATTACCTGGTGGGTCCCCTGTACAAGTCACAAGTAATGAGGGTCTCCATCTTTCATCACCAATGCATCCTTCACCTGCTCGGTTCCCTGTTCCTCCCATTCCACAGACACCTCCCCAAGGTTTAGTAGAGCCTCCTGGTGTAGCCACTCCACCATGTTTCCCTGAAGCTCAGCCAAGTGTTCAAGTTGTAATGCCAGGATCAACACCAGGATCAATCACTTCAACACAGTATAATATATACAGTACTCCAATGTCGGCTGCTCTCCAGTCAGCAATGAAAGCATTAGTGAGTAATGTTCCTGTATCCCTTCCACCGCCTCCATACCCGCTTGGCTCATCATCAGATGTCAAGCAAGATGAACCCGTTTGCTCATCACCTTCACAATTTTTGTATTCTCCAACCTCTGTGAGAGCTGCACAGAACAACAGTGAAAAAGACTTGCTTGGGGATCAGCCATCTGGTCAAACAAAAGCACAATTAGTTGAATGGCATCACAAGAAGTTGGAGAAATTGCTGATGCTTCATGAGAAGCTATTGAAAGAGAGGTTCTTTTTAGAAAACAATGGAAACATGGTTGATTTTGTTTCATGGAAAAGAAGACCTAACTCTATATTAGACAAATACTTGAAAGAGGAGTGTCTAGATCCAAGCAAGTTTTCACAGCCTACTGTTGAAACTAAAATTGATAAAAGAAGAAAGGAATTTAGACATTCTCTTCAATCTAGTACTAGTGATTTAAACTCCCCAGCGTTTGCTTCCCCTCTTAGTCCTATGACAGTGATGACAGATCTTGTTAGCCCAGTGACTTCTCCTAAAGCTAAAACTGATACAACTATTGGTCAGCCAAGCATGCAACCGTCTTCACTCCCTATAACTACTTCCAGTACTAGCACTACAGTTGCTAGCAGTGAGAGTGCCACTACACCTATTGTTTCCACTACATTGTCAATAAATACACCACAAACACCACTGATATTTACTACCCCCGCCAGTAGTACTGCTACTACAGGTTTAAGTACAGTTCCTACTGTGTCTACACCACTGATGGTTGCAGCTGACTCACCTAAATTTGTAGCATCACCACAAACAAGATCACAGTCATTTACGAATGTGCTAGAAAGCTCACATGAAGATATTATAATGAGAGCTCGGCATGAAGCAGAAGTAATGAAAGCAATTTCTGAACTAAGGAAAGAGGGCCTTTGGTCAGCTAGTCGACTGCCGAAGGTAACCGTGTTTTGTGATGAAGTAGTAATGGCTGTGTGATTTTCTTAAGGTTCAAGAGCCGACCAGATGTAAGACACATTGGGACTATCTTCTAGAAGAGATGCAGTGGCTAGCAACAGACTTTGCTAATGAGAGACGGTGGAAGAAAGCAGCTTCCAGAAAGGTATATGTTGTAAACTATTGTAACACACACACACACAACGTATCAACATACACGCAGCCACACACAATGTATCATTAGAGAAGGACTAGATGCTATTTTGTGAACATAGATATTGACAGCAGCTAGTATGAAGGTGGTTAATTTTTATGACTTGTTGTGTAGTTGGCAAGGTCTGTGGCACGGCGTCATCAGGAGCAATTGCTCAAGTCAACACGTGTGGAAAAGGAGGAGACACTGCGAATGAAGAAAATAGCTTCATCAGTTGCTAAGGAGATCAAACATTTTTGGGACTCTATTCAGAAGGTATTTTTACATGTGCGCCATATATGTAGCTCTACAGAGATGGTGATCCATTGATGTGTTATGTGTCACTTGCAGATTGTAGAGTACAAGCAACAGTTGATGCTGGAGGAGAAGAGGAAGAAAGCTCTGGACATGCACCTCAATTACATAGTGGACCAAACTGAAAAGTATTCCAGTTGGCTGGTGAAAGGGTTCACTGACCAAACTGGTGCTACAAGTCAAACTGTAGCTGTGCCAACCACCAGTAGCCAAGAGAGTGCCAGTACTACTGGTACGTAAGTGTTAGGACTGTATGTGTAGCACACTTATGTTGATACATGTATATAATGTATATAGAGTATCTGTTTGTAGCATGTGTGTGTTTATTCTACATCACATTCGATTGCTCATTTATTCCTAGACGACCAGCTGTTTGTCCCTAGTGGAGACAGTGCTGATGAAGAAGAAACAATTGAAATTGAAGAGGAGAGTGCAACTAAGGTATATACCGTTTTGTTAATACAACACTGTTACCTGGTCAATTGTCAGGATGGAGGACAAGACTATAGCAGTGAGCTGGCAGCCCTACAGAGAGAAGGAGAGATGCCAATAGAAGACCTCTTGGCAACATTACCGGAGGCATTGTTGTCAGAGAATGTGTCACCATTAACACCATCCTCAGCAGAAGATGAGGAGGAAGATAACGGTATGTTGACTATATCCGACTACTACTCAGTCTGTTGACTTTGTAACAATTCGCATCATACTGTATAGTTGGGATTATGAAGGTTTGTGCTTCCCGCCAGAATATATTATGAACCTAAAACCAGCCTCACTTTTCTTTCATGACAACTTGGCAGTAATAGTATATAGGGTTAACCAACCCCATACATGCTCATAGACCCCAATACTTCAGAGTGACCCTAATACTTATAATTGACTAAATGATGCCTTCAGCGAAGCCTATGGTTAACACTGCAGGCTTGACTTCTTTACCTGTTCAGTGTCACTTTGCCTCAAGATGTGCCTCTTTGTGTACAATAGCTACAATGCATGCTCATCTTTGTTTTTATTTCAGTTACCTTTTTATTTGTTATGCTTTTATACGAAGTCTTAGTACTAGGGCACACTCTAGCTGAATTCCATTGCAAACCACAGGAAAGTGTGCAACATGCAACAATCAATGGTAGTGGCGTAGCTATAAAGTTTGTGTACAGTATTTAAACATGCTTGAACATAATTATAATAAGCGCAGATGTAACAATAAACTGGAAGTGCATAACATACACAATAGTGCAATTGCTGTACCGTAGAACAGATACCAGTGAGGCTTAGATAATATTATCATATTCCCCTGAGTTTATGTATCCATGATCATCTACTACCATGTGTTTGTATAGAGGAAAGCAGTAAAGTAAACCAACAGGAATCACAAGATGACATGGAGTATGTGGGAGATGAAGGTGCGGCACTAATATGCACAGACACCACATGCAATATTGATACACATATGTATGCAGACTACACTAGTGATGTGCGATACATTTCGATATATTGCAATGTTATGATACTCTGTCTGTATTGCAATACCAATATCATGCTTGCGTATCAATATTGGTGATTGTGCAATCACAGAAATGCGAAGGTCTGTGTAGTTTAGTTGTTTACCAGTTTCCTGGACTCTTTATCTTTAAGCTTGTTATATAACACTGTAATGGAGTAATAGCTGGTATGAAAAATTATCTACCACCCGCGTGTTTAATTGCATTTATTGTGAAAGTCTGTATATTTGCTCTATCACAGTGTAGCTGGGTTGCTTACCACTTTCCTGAACTCTTAAAGCTTGTTATATAATAGTGCAATGGGCATGAATGGAGTAATAGCTGGTACTTAACTATGAAAATTTATTAGCAGCCCATGTATTTAATAGCACTTAAGGCTTTTCTAGAAAAATTTGCGTATCGTATCGGTGACTACACAGCTGTTAGATACAGATACACTCTTATAGTCATATCACACGTCACCACACTACACATACAGAGAGGTTATCAGTATGTTCATGACTGGTACAGATGATCAGGACGAGGAAGGGACCATCTCTGAACAGGAACAGGTGGAGGAGGACAAAGACAATGATGTTGAAATCCAACAACTCAGTAAAGAAGGTGTGTGTAATTATACTGACATGTAGTGATGTGAAAGACTCTGTATGATCTGTCTACAGGTGAAATACCTATAGAGGAGTTGCTGGCTCAGTATGGTGTACAATTGGGCTCTGCTGGCAGTACCCCAGCTAGCACTGAAGGTATGGGTCATGTAGTCTGCATGCTGCTATTCATAGTGTTTGAGCACCATAATTCACTTTATTTTTTTGTACAAAAGATCTGATAAAAGTTTTTGTGTAAAATTAGTTCATATGATTTACACTGAATAAAACATTAGAGTTTTTCTATCTTTTGCAGCGCTGTTAGCTACAGCCTACAGTGATAAAAGAGTTTGTTCTTGATGCTTATAGTATATGATGCTAACCAGTAGCTACAGTATTATCAAAAGGCATTGCCCCGCGGTTAATGCTTCGCCAGAAACTTTCTATAGCTATAGTTCTGTTGGGGAAAAAAATGATTTTTACATCCAAAAATTATTTTACAAACGAATTATGGTAAGTTGTACAGTACACACTCCTCATACGTATTAGGGCACTCTAGAATGTGGACACCTGGGACACTTCTAAAATCAAACTCCAAGGGCTCTTACGATATGCAGACTAGTGTAACACTTGATTTTGTTCATAGCTGGTAGCAGTGATAGTGAAGGGAGTAGTTCTGGTTCAGATGATGATGACGATGATAGCGCTGATGAACAAGATGATGAGGTAGAAGAAGGAGGAACGAGTTTCTTGATATCAGGGAAGAGTGTTGTGGAGGTATGTCAGTATTTTTAGTGGCTGCCTCGTTCTTATATGGTAATCCCAGGCTTGTCAGACGGAGCAAGGACTCTCTGACGTAGCAGCTGCTGCAGAGCAACTACAACCGAAGGGAATCACACTGTCCACTACAATGGTATTGTACTACTGAATACTTAACGTCATTTGTGATTGTTGTTTTATATCCATGTAGGTACAAACTCCTATTCCATTTCTGTTGAAGCACAAGCTGAGAGAGTACCAACATATTGGACTAGACTGGCTAGTGATGATGCATGACCGTATGCTGAATGGTATTCTAGCAGATGAAATGGGACTGGGAAAGACTATGCAGACGATAGCTCTGCTGTCACACCTGGCTTGTCAGAAGGGTAATTGGGGACCTCATCTCATAGTGGTACCGACATCTGTTATGTTGAACTGGGAGTGTGAGTTTAAGAAGTGGTGCCCTGCCTTTAAGATACTCACCTATTTTGGATCACACAAGGAGAGAAAGCAAAAAAGAGTTGTAAGTCGTATGTTAGTATAATGTTACTGCTGTGTTATTCACTGTACTGTGAACCAGCTGCTACATACTTCACATCTATTGCATATAATAAAACTTTGATGTGGTGAAATTTTTGCCAATGTTGCGTTTAAAATGTCTTGTGTGTGAAACTAGTCTAGCAATATAACTTTGTTCAGATAGAATAAGAATTATAACTAGTCTGACACAGCAGGGATCCTAAGAGCAAAGCAGATTTTATTTCACCAAAGCTACTTATAGTGGCTGTATTTATCCTTAACTGTATTTCATAACCTACGTCAGCAAAAAAAGGTCACTTTTGTTTTCTTGGTTGCATGGTTGTGCCATAGTCTTTATATTAGAGTTGCACCGATATAGCGTTTTTGAGAATTACCGATACCGGTAAATTTTACTTTTTATAAGCTGATATTCCAATATTAACCGACACCATCCATTATATAGTTATACAACGGCCACGAGTGCTCTGCCTGATATAAACACACGAGCCTGAGGGCCGTCAGGCCCGAAGGCAAGTGCGTTTATACAGGCAGAGCACAAGTGCACGTTGTATAACTGTTATGTACCACTCACCTAATAGGTGGGGAGAGTCTCACAAGACAGCTGTAACACTTATAAAGGCCAGGTTTCTAACATCGATTGTGGGTAACCAAGCCAGACGCTGCGATGACGTTCCCCCTGCAGTACTGCAGCCACCTGAGATATTGAAAGCTAGTACGCTATGGGTTATATCACTAACCTGCATTCGCTGTTTGACTCTCATCATGTAGTGCTCAGCATGCCAGCGTGCCATATAGACTAAGCACCAGACTAATCGCCATAGTGATTCTCTCGAGCGAAAAAAAGCAGCTAAATAGACAGTTTAAGTAAACAAAACCTAACTACTAAACGATGCTAGTCTAATTCTTACTATTCACACTGGCTAAACTCGAATCTGGTGGCATGACAAAACTGGTTACCACAATCGAACGTAAAGGTTAGTATTATTTAGAATATATTTGTTTTATTGAGTCATTGTCGAAGTGGACTACAGTTTAATTTGGGCTAAGATGGCGCCAGACTAGTAAGGTGTATAAGTACGTTTATATATATGTAGACTAGAGTTGTGGCTACTCGCGTTGGCTTTTTCGATTGCCATTGGCTGCTTGTAAACATTATACGTATTGGTGACATTATGGCCCACAATCGACCTTTACAAGTCAGGCTATAAAAGAATTCGAGTGATCTGTGAAGTATCTTTCCACTTATTAGGTGAGGTGTCGTAGTGGTCTTCGCCACCGGCACTTGTGCTATGCTGCACAAAACCGCAGCCAGTGCAATATTTGTATAGTGCAATATTTGTATATTGCACTGCGGTCGGTGCATTATAACTTATAATGCACTCGTTGTGGTCTACAAAACCGCAACCAGTGCATTATAAGTTATAATGCACTCTGCAGCAGTGCAATATACAAATTATGGCACTGGCGGTGCCTTTGAACTGCCCACGCAGAGTGGTACATATATATATATATAGCACTGCTATAATAACAATAATATATTAATTTTGTATTGATAGTTTGACAGTATAAATTTTGTACCATGTGTGAATTTAAAAACTTGAGTCATAAACAGTCATGTACTTGGCTAGGTCAATAAGTTTGTGAATGTCACTTTGTAAAATTAGTTTTAATGAAAAGCAATGCTTCTGCATGGTCTGTAGATAAACGGCTGCGCTTCTCATCATATACTATTGAGAACAAACGTCCAGAGGGTACTGAAGTTGGGGGAGCACTCAAATACCTTGTGCTAGCACTGCTAAATGAGGAAAGCGTACTTTATTGGTCGACCACCATGTTAACACATGATGAACACCATGAAACTCTATCAGTGGCTCTGAGAGGTATAATTCAACTTCGTTTCCACAGTCATCAACTGAGGCCCCTGCTTCTTCTAGAATTTCTGAAAGACTGAAGCAACCCAGTCTTGTGCCGCTTTGACACAGGTTCTTCATCTGTATCAGTGGGTGGGGCTTGATTGCTTCTGATTTCCATTACTTTATCCTTCAAAGCATAGATTGATCGTTCCACTGTAGATGATGCTGTAAAGCATTTGTCCTTGAATCTTGGATCGAGAATGATGCTAAAAGTTAAGATTTCATTTGATTCAACATTTTCATATCTGCGTCTAAGTGATCTTAACATTTCTTGTCTCATTGAGTGGACTCCCCTGTCATCATGAAGTTTGTCCAAACTCCTTTCCAGCATGCGAATAAATGGGATTATGGCTGAAACAGATGCAGTATCACTTGAATGGCCTTGGTAATTTCTTCAACTGGGGATAGAGCAGCCACTGCTTTGTTGGCTAGATCTAATTGATGGGATGACAACTGAGTGAAACTGTGTTCAGTTGAGTATGCTGCAAGTGCCATTTTTTTTGCTTGATAGATTGTAGCATGTGCAATGACGAGTTCCACCTAGTTGGGACATCTTGTTTTAGTTTATGCAATGGCAAACCTAAATTCTCTTGGATCTCATGTAGGCGGCTATAAGTAAGGGGTAGTGCTTGAAATGTCCAACTATCTGTCGACAAATGGCAAGAAGGTTAATCACTGCCTGTTGTGCAAGTACTCCATCGTGAACTACAAGTTGTAGCGTATGTGCGAAGCATCCTAGATTTGGAAGATCTCCATCTTTCATTGCTCTGATCATGTTAGATCCATTATCACGAAGAATGACATGAATTCGATCTGAAGAGATTCCCCAAGATTGCAGTATTTCAGAAATTTTCTCTGCTATGCAAGACCCAGTATGAGACGCAGTGATTTGAGCAGCATTAAGCATAGCAGCCCTACATTCAAATGTGTTAGTAATCCAGTGGGCAGTTAAGCTGATTAGAGATTCATTGCTGACACAAGTTGACCAGATACCTGTAGTGAAGCTTAAATATTTAACACCAGTGATCATTTGCACAACTGTATCCCGGAGACTTTCAAAAAGCTTCGTAAGAACATTATCTGTGAAGTATCGTCTGCTCGGCAAGGAGTACCTTGGTTCTAGCTCTTTCAGTAAACAAATGAATCCCTCATCCTCAACCAATGACAAGGGATGACAGTCAATAGCAATCATTTGTCCTATCCGACAATGAATTCGCTTACTTCGAGCATCATTTATATCCCAGCACCGAGTACGATTGTCACACTCTATCAAAGAAAGCTGTTGACAACGAGGTTCTTGCGATTTAGCTAATTGCTCTTTAGCTTCTTTCGCTTCTTTAACCTTTTCTTCATACTCGGCAAATGATTTAGAATGCTTGCTTTTCAAATGAACAATCAAGTTGGTGGTTCCATAGGACTTCAAATCTTTACCACCTCGCGATACTTGTTGCCCACAATTTTCACACAAACACGTAGCAAACCTTTGGTCTTCAGAAATAGTAAAATATACCCGTATTGGTGATGTTTTCTTCTTTGGCGCTGGATTAGCAGACATTATCACAGTTACCACTCGTTATCACTTTACTTCGTGACAGCAACGTGTCTCTTGATAACTTGAGAATCGATTATGGGTTTGAGTTTATCAGTTGAAGAGGTAGTGAATGTACCGATACCGATTCAAAGAAAAACATGCATTATCGGCAGTTTCCGATTATTCAACCGATTATCGGTGCAACTCTATATGTTACGAGTACACAAAAGAAATGGAATTTTCAACTAGAGTAGGGACCATAGCACATCAATAAAAAGTACTGAAACAATAGAATTTTCAACTAGAGTAAGGACCATAGCACATCGATAAAAAGTACTGAAACAAGCTGGAGTAGTGCATGATATTAAATCACAGTAAAACAATAAAAAGTGTTATATCCCTATTGTGTTCAAGATACCATAATAAAGATGCACAGTAGGGATATAACACTTCTTATTACTTTACTGTGATTTAATGTTGTGCACTACTCCAGCTTGTTTCAGTACTTTTTTATTGATATGCTATGGTCCCTACTCTAGTTGAAAATTCTAAAAAAAATTGTGTACTTTGTTAACTTTTTTTTGTAAATAATTATTATGATTGGTGAACCCACACATACCGTATCTGAAATGGTGCTGTGCGCCCCAGCTATTTCAATTTTTGTCTGAAAAGTGAAGTATCCATTACATTTCATTGTCAGCTATGTTCAACCCGTTACACAGCATTACAAATAAACAACTGTTCAAAAAACACCTCTGCAATCCACGCATAGAAATGGTGCCGCACACCCAAGTTATATCAATTATCATCTGAAAAGTGAAGTATCCGTTACGCTTTGTTGTTGACTACATTCAACCCGTTGCACAGCAGTACGATTCAAGAACTATTCGAAAAGCACCTCTGCAATCAAAATAGCCACTATGAAAAATACGGACAATTTCAGTTTTGATAGGAAGCCATCCTGTGCTACTACCAAACCGACGCTTTTCTCTGTCAGCAAAGATGAATGAGACACAAAGGAGGACACTGGTAAGCCCATGAAGAATGCATTGTACATACTGCGGTATGCCAAAAGGCACCTCTCGGACCGAAGCGACATCTAACAGTAAAAGAAATCAAGTCCGTAGCCTTAGCGGTTATCAAGTTATGCTTGTCTGAAGGTATCAGTCAGGCAGTCAGTCAGAAAATCCCATTAAATTATTATTTTTTAATTCTGTGACAACTTGTTGAAAGCGCTTCGGGTCGATCTGAAAACTTGTTTGGGCTTAGTTTTACCTAACCAATACTGCCTCATCGTCATCAGGGAAAATTGAGGCTGGTTTTTGGGTGAAGTTATTTCGTGGGCCACACCTACTCCTTTGTGGTCCCTACTATACAGTACCATCGTACTGTATCATCTTTTACTATGTTTTGTAGGGTTGGACTAAGCCAAACACTTTCCATGTATGCATCACTTCCTATAATATTGTGGTACAAGATCATCGAGCCTTCAAGCAGAAGAAATGGAAATATTTGGTGCTTGATGAGGTAAGGCGCACACACAATATTTATAAAATATATGTGGAACTACATGTGTTGGTTTTTCATTGTGAGCCTCTTTTCAATGAGCTTTCACAGTGACTTGAAAAATTCCATTGCTACCTTGAGAGCATCGTTGCATTGCTACTTGTTTTTCCTATCATAACATGGCTGTTACATTGTTGTACACTTTCCCACAGGCACAAAACATCAAGAATTTCAAGAGCCAGCGATGGCAAACATTACTTAACTTCAACAGTCAGAGACGACTGCTGTTGACTGGTACGCCACTACAAAACTCTCTGATGGAGTTGTGGTCTCTGATGCACTTCCTCATGCCGACTGTGTTCTCATCTCATTCTGACTTTCGTGAATGGTTCTCCAATCCTTTAACTGGTATGGTAGAAGGTAGCCAGGAATATTCTGAGTCCATCGTGAGAAGGCTACACCAGGTATGTAGTGTAGTGGATTATTGGTATTTTGTAGATTGATTATGCTTGAAGGTTTTACGTCCATTCTTGTTACGTCGGTTAAAAATGGAAGTGGAGAAACAGATGCCTAAAAAGTATGAGCACATAATTCGCTGTAGACTGTCCAAAAGGCAGCGGTTCCTTTATGAAGAGTTCATGTCGAGAACGAGGTAGTAGAAACAGTGTGTGTGCAATAAAAAGTGGACATGTATTACTGTAGGACTAGGGAAACACTAGCTACTGGAGATTTCCTCAGTGTTATTAATATTTTGATGCAGCTAAGAAAAGTATGGACAATTGTGAAGGTGGTACTTGTACTGTTTTGGTTGTGCTGTAGGTTTGCAATCATCCTGACTTGTTTGAGCCGAGGCCTACTGTGTCCCCATTGTGTGTGGAGCCCATTGTGTACCACACTGGCTCTGAAGTTACCAAAGTGTTAGACTATCAACCTTTTAAGGTAGCATACCAGATAATACTTTTGCAGAATACACAGTTGAACACCTCACAGCTAGGTGTCGTAGTTGACTGTGAGGGCACATGTATGGACAATATATTGTTTGGGACAGTCAGTCATTGTATGTGCATGTACGACTATGAATTTCACTGTCTGTCCAACAATACTGAAGTTGATAGCATAGATGGTATTACTTATGTGAGGTATACAAGGCTTCTGGACACTCAGCCATGTCCATCTTTTCTTGCCTTGCACATGTAATAAAATAAGTCGGGCCACACATCCAATGACTTGTGTGCATTACCAGCACATAAGGCAATTTCAAGTGGCCTATAACAAACCCCACTATACCAGATGATAGCTGTATTGACTGACTATATATGTCTCTACAGAAGAGTAGTGTATGGACATTAGTTAGCTATTGTTTGTGTTGTAGACATTTGAATACTGCACAGTTAGTATACTTATCTTTCTTAGCATGTCAGTTTCAAGTACCTCAATTTATGCCTGGCTGACACTGAGTGCAAGACAGATGCATTTGCAGTATTCAGGACTCGGTTGTTACAGGCCCACCGGGCCACCATAATGGACTGGTCTACCGTACGTGGTACCGTGGGACTATCAGCCAATTCATCTACAACATCCTGTTATGAGGATCTTCATATGGTAATGTGTGTAGTGGGATATGTACTCTGTGTGTGCGTGTGCGCACATGTTAATGAGTGAGTTACAGCTGCAGTGAATCCCAGTGGTTTGGTTTTTTATCAAGTTAAATGAGTCAAGTGTCAACATGTGCAGAAAAGAAATCACAGCAGTGTTTAGTCTTGATGCTAGCTGCTATATGTGAATATCACATCTAGTGTAGTTTGGCTTTCCCCATATCGGTCACTTTGATATTTACCTCTTGCATTTATATTCTGCCTCAGTCATCATTCCCCACGAGATTGTCGTTACAGTGCTACTTGGTTCAGGTGTGCTTTAGCAATCAGTATAATGTATGATGCTTGAAATGAAAATCAATTCAGACCCTTCGTAGTCATGTGGTCTAAAATGAAAATCTTCAATTAAAACAACAGTGATCCATGATTTTTACATGAAATTTAAAATGCTGGGCTAAGAAGCATCCATGAGATTTAAAATACACAAAAAAATCCTGACAAAGTGGCTGAAAGTGCATTGCCATAATATCACACAGTACGATAGTACTGTATAGTAGGGGTTGGTAAGAAATCATATGGTTTCGTGGATTTTCGTACCTTAAAAAAAAAAAACAGCCTTGCAATAAGTTTTACCTGAAAAAAACCACCTGGAATGTATTAGTACTGTTATAATGATGCTCTACCTTGGGTAAACGAAGCGAAAAGTCGAATGTTTCGATGTACAGTGAGTTTTAAAAAAATTTGAAATTCACCTACATTTCGTCTGCCAGCCTGCCTGCTGTAAGACCTGGTAGCACTAGATGTACGGCTCTAGAAATTTCTGACAGTCAAGGTAATGACGTCGGATTCACAAATCTGTTATTCCGATTACGTTCTGTCTACTGCACCATGTTGTTTGCTTTCATCATTCATCCGCTTCTTTGTTCTTCTTGAAGGATAATTAACAATTGTGGTGCTTAATAGTTGCGGCATGCGCCACAAAAATATGTGTGCGTAAGATGAGGATGAACAGGTGTAGTACCCAAGGAGTTGTCTCTAGCATTTGTTAATGCTGGGTAGTCGTCTTTTTGTGAGGTAGCTCACTAATAATGTCTTTGAGGGGCGGATTTACTTCGGGATCCAGACTTCTAAAAGCGAGGGTTTCACTCTTATAATGGTGGACTCTCCAGCAATGTTTTACTGTAAAATCATAAACATTTAGGCCATTAGAAATGCAGCTGAAGCCTTAAACAGTTGCTGTAATAGCTTTAAAAGACAAGACGATAATTATTTTTAGAGACGCTTATTGCGTACGAAGGTAAAAGATAGCTGCTTCAAGTGGTATTTATACTATGTGGAAAACAAAAAAGAGTATAATATAGCTAGCTAGCTAGACAGAAAAAAGTTAACAAACTAGCTATTTAAAAAATTAAAAATCTGAATTTCAAAAGGAAGTAGGGGTTGATCATAGATGGGTTGATATACACGCTACAAAAAGTAAGGAAACAAGCTCAAAAATGTTACAGCTGAAATGAGAAATGATCCACCAGTAAAAAGTAAGGAAACAAGATTAGACGAATGCTTGCTAAAATGAGACACACTTTAATGCCTACTTTTGGCTAGCATCTTGAAATGAGACCATCAAATTAGCCAAAAGTAGGGATTAAAGTGTGTCTCATTTTAGCAAGCATTCGTCTAATCTTGTTTCCTTACTTTTTACTGGTGGATCATTTCTCATTTCAGCTGTAACATTTTTGAGCTTGTTTCCTTACTTTTTGTAGCGTGTATATCAACCCATCTATGATCAACCCCTACTTCCTTTTGAAATTCAAATTTTTAATAATTTAAAAATATATATATATATATACATGCTGTGAGAATTTACGGGTATACGTTGTGATTGTATGTGCTTACTACATGCAATGAAGGGCTAAAGCTACAATGAAAGAAAGTAGCAGTGGAAATTGTATTCAAGGTCCTTCACAATCCCTTAAATCCAGCAATAAGTGTTAGTTTAAGTTAAAATACGCAATAATCACAAAATTTTGATAGCGCTTAGCGTGTGGCATACCTCTTCTAGTTACACTCAACTCGTAAAGCAATTTGTTAAGCTTTGCTTCTTGTTACTGTACAAAACATGTTGGATTGTACGCAGCAAATAACAATGGACAAAAGCAAGCACACAATGTGATGATTATAATCATGGTAGTACTGTTTAAGTATAGGGATCCCCCCAAAAATGATGCACGCTGCATAAAATGCCGCCTTCAAAAATCATCCTAGAGTCATCTTACGCCACAAAAATCACCTTTACGGGATAATATTTGTCCATCTAACATGAAATACTGCATTAAAAACAAGAAAACACTTACCGGTGACTGGGTGTAGATTTTTTTTTTAATTGCCAAAACTTGAAATTTGGTCTGCCTCACTCGCTTACTCACTGACCACAATCACAAGCCTAGGGGCCAAACGAAGCAGCACACGGTCACCATAATAATAAACTCACCAGTGGCATGTGCTTTTTGGGGTTCCAACAAGTGTAGGCCCTCAGCACCTTGTCATTTCTTATATCTTTAGTCGGGCTGCTTGTCTTCTTCATCCAATGAAACCATATTGAGGCATTAATTTCCGTATCAACACTTTCTTTCAGCAGCATATTTAGATGCCACAGAATTATTTCAGAGCTGGATTTTAGAAGTGCTTCAGTCCTGGCGCTACTATAAGAGGTATACTAGCTAGATATCTGCAACTTCATGATTGTGATCCCATTCGAAATAGGTTCGCGACCACACCCATCAAATAAAGATCTAGATGGACTAATGGTGATAGACACCTCTTAACAATCAAGCTATTTACATAACAGAAACATTATAACCTCACCCCTTTTTGGTCCAGCTAGCTAGCTGCGCACCCTTTTTGGCTCGAGGTACTCTAATAGAACAGTCACTCTAATACAACAGTCATGTATGATATTCTAGTAGAACAGTCACAAGTTACACTGTAACTAGCTGTGCTGCAACAAAAAGCTAAACAAACTAATAGTTAAAAATTGTTAATTTAGAAATGAAATAGGGATCTATACAATAAAAAGTAGCGAAACAATAGATGAATGATGGTATTACAGCATAGTTCAGTGGAAAGTCCCTACTTTGGCATTGAGCACTATTATAGCTAAAGTGCCAAAGTAGGGACTTTTCCACCAAGCTATGCCGTAATACCATCATTCATCTCTTGTTTCACTACTTTTTTTGTTACATAGATTCCTACTTTGTTTTTGAATTACCAATTTTTTAAATACTAGTTGTTTATTAGGTGCTGTTTAACTAAACCATGTTGATATTTATGCTACTGAAAGTAGCAATAAAGCTGAAATAAGTTACACAGTGTTAAAGCTATTGTGTTTCAAGTCTACGAGTGTTTCATTCTTGGCTAGCTATTGTTATGCGTCTATTAGCTATTGTTTTCTAGTGAAGGATGTACCCACAATAAATTATGTATGCATGGTGTTGTGCAGTCATGCACACAATTGTTGCCTTTTTTGTATCCTTCGTTAAACTAGTCTGCGTGGTCTGGGAAAAGCTTGAAGAGAGAGTTGGACCCTTGCTAACAAGCCTGTAGGCTAAGTTAAGGTCATATTTGGTTGGAGCATAAGACTGTTAGTAGCCCATGGTTTGCAGCTTTTCCTATCCGTGCCCTTTGCTTCAACTCACATTACCCAGACACAGCTTTGGTATATAGGACAAACATATCTTCCCAGCTGTAAATGATCTTAATTGTTCATATATGTAACACATAGCCATCACTGGAGACACTGCAGTATGAATGGCATATTGGTCGACTGAAGCACATAGCAGATGTGAACAACAGGAGGTGTAGTAGGGACGTGATGTATGGACAGGACTTGTATCAAGCTGTAAAAATGACTGAACTAGATGAGGGATCAGGGAAGGTGTATAAGAAGGAAGTTGATGTAAGTGACGTGTGTGTGTGCGTGTGTGTGTGCATGCATGGTGTGTGTAGTCCTTGCATGTTTGTGTGTAATGTGTGTCTACGTTACAGTACTGGTTATGGTGCGGCTACAAGGCCTGCCAGTTACATGACAGTCAGTACAGCTGGGATCAGTCCACACAAGTATTGTCATCCCTGCTCCTCAGCAACACTCAGAGAGCAGCACTGTTAGATGATGTACTGCAAAGGTGAGCCATTGTTACATATATTTTTAAATAATGTTCTTTTTTGGTAGATTTTTATTAGTGGTTCTAGCTGTATATACAAAACCAATATCAATGCACATAAGCCACCCAGACCCTTCAACCTATCAGAAACAGCTCACTATTCAGCATACTTTCTCCGAGCACCTTTCGCCATCCTTTAATCTGTTACATCCCATTGCTACCAGAAGATGCTTCCAATTCCCAGAAACCAGACTAATACAATATGACTGTGGTAAGTTAAAAGCAAGAAATAAGTGATCGTCAATGTATTATCTGTTATGGTTGATTATTAGGCAAATTACAGACACTAGATACTTTGTTGAGACAACTCAAACAGGGCAGCCATAGGTCAGTTAGAGTGTACATAATATTATGTTATAGTCTGTCACTACTACTACTACTACTACTACTACTGCCAAGAATAAATTATTTACTCTTGCTCCTACTATCAAGAGTTTACAATAGTGTAGGGAGAGTGCTGAACTACGCTATACCCTGTGATTAATGAGTGAAAGGACAGTGTACTCGAGAAAAGTATGGTACAATGCGCTGAGGAACTTAGTACAAAGAGAAAGACATGTACACAGCCAACTAACCTGGAAAGCCATAGATATCAACTTTGCACGTAAATGTCTTAATGAGACTTCATCATGGTCATGGTCACCTTCTCAAAACTGATAGTGAAAGTGACACATCTAGCGGACCACCCGACCAGACTAAGAAGGTGTTAAATCTGGGCAATCAACAGGGGTCAGATTTACGAGAGAACGCAGAAGATATGCGGGCTACTTTAACAGGCTCATTTTTCTTTGGGTATAGCAAAGTTCGATACTCTCCCTACACCATTATAAACTCTTGCTACTAACTCTTGCTACTACATGTAAGGAAAGATAAGAAATTTATATAAGTACGGATCACAAAGCAATGGACATCTACACCTGCAGCTGTACTAGTTTTCCTACATAGCTGCAGGTGTAAATGATTTCATTGCTTTTTTATTTCTATGATCCCTACTCAAATACTGATTTATCCTCATACTTGTTTGTTTACTTATTTTGTAATAGCATCATTCATTACTGTTGAACCATCACATACCGTACCGCATCAAAGTAAAACTATTATAAATACTAATTGCACAACATAGCATGTGCCCCAATTATCAACTACTGAAACATGGTGAAGTGACCATTCTGCGTCATTTCAGTCATGTTCCACTCATTATACAGTGTTACAAATGACAAGTAGTATGAGAAGTGTCTCTGCCATCAATCTATGAATGCGTGCCTCCACTGTGTGGCTATTTCGCTACAGTTTCAGTTATATATACAGTGCTACAAACGAAGAACAATACAAGAAGTGTCAATCCAGTCACACTGGCACTAAAACCATGCTGTGCATTATCGTCAATCAATACCTACACAGTAGCGGAGAAAGAAATGAAACATGAAGGAAGACAAAGGTTCATGGTGCATGCATTGTAGCTGTTGTTGGTGAAAAGGCACTGAAGCGGTTAGGGCTGAGCAATAGTATCGATAGTGCGATATATCGCGATAGTAAATCACTATCGTTATCGCGATAGTAGGGATATCACTATTGTGATAGTTATGATAAGCTCAGATCTGCATTAAAATTGTATCAACAATCCTTCTATACTGTTTTACAGTTGGTATTACCAGTTTTCTTACAAAGGAGTGGCCTGTAAAAGCTTTACCAAAAGTCCATATTCATCGGCCGCCCACACAGTTAATTAACTAATGTCCTGTGCATGCAAAATAACTTTCTACATGACTGCAAATCATAGCTATACAACTAAGACTTTGTTAAGAGCAAAGTGTTTCATAAACTATCGGGATAGTATTCACTATCGTGATATCTAATGAGGAACTATCGTGATAGTAAATTTTTTACTATCGCTCAGCACTAGAAGCGGTAAAGAAATCAAGCCTGTAGCTTTATCCATAGTCAAGTTATGTTTGGTTGGAGGCATCAGTCAGTTAGCAGAAAATCCAGTTAATTAAGAAAAATCATTAAAACTTGTTGGAAGGGGTTGGGGGTTGCTCTGAAGTCATTCTAACCACTACTGCCAAGCGGTTATACAGGAAGTGAGGTTGGTTTTTGGTTGGACAAGACTCGTGATCCGTACTATATCTGTCACACTGTATGATATGTGTGTTCTCCCTGATCTGTACTATCTATATCTGTCACACTGTATGATATGTGTGCTCTCCCTGATCTGTACTATCTATATCTGTCACACTATGTGATTGTGTGTTCTCCCTGATCTGTACTATCTATATCTGTCACACTGTATGATATGTGTGTTCTCCCTGATCTGTACTATCTATATCTGTCACACTGTATGATATGTGTGCTCTCCCTGATCTGTACTATCTATATCTGTCACATTATGTGATTGTGTGTTCTCCCTGATCTGTACTATCTATATCTGTCACACTATGTGATTGTGTGTTCTCCCTGATCTGTACTATCTATATCTGTCACACTGTATGATATGTGTGCTCTCCCTGATCTGTACTATCTATATCTGTCACACTATGTGATTGTGTGTTCTCCCTGATCTGTACTACATCTGTGATTGTGTGTTCTCCCTGATCCGTTCTATATCTGTCACACTGTATGATATGTGTGTTCTCCCTGATCTGTTCTATATCTGTGATTGTGTGTTCTCCCTGATCTGTTCTATATCTGTGATTGTGTGTTCTCCCTAACCCGTTCTATATCTGTCACACTGTATGATATGTGTATTTTCCCACCCCAGGGTGCTGATCTTTACACAAATGGCACGTATGCTTGATGTGTTGGAGATTTTCCTCAACTACCATGGCCATACTTACCTGAGACTTGATGGAGCTACTCCTGTACAGAAGAGACAGGTATATACACCAAGACGACACCTATATCACTTTACATATTGTCTGTATAGTTTCTGATGGACAGATTTAATCGTGATGAGAGACTTTTCTGTTTCATCCTGTCCACACGCAGTGGTGGTCTAGGTGTTAATCTCACTGGGGCTGATACTGTTGTGTTTTATGACTCAGACTGGAACCCAACCATGGATGCACAGGCTCAGGATAGATGTCACCGTATCGGTCAAACCAGAGATGTTCACATCTACAGGTGTGCATATGCTCTAAACTAACTTGTACAATTCATTTGTTTTTGTCTTAGATTGATTTGTGAGAGTACCGTAGAAGAGAATATTCTAAAGAAAGCACGCCAAAAGAAAATGCTGGGTGATATAGCTATTGAAGGTGGAGGATTTACTACGGAGTTCTTTCAACAAGTATAACTATCTGTAACTTGTAGTGAAAATGTTTTGATATATGTGGGCTGATGCAGAGGTTGAATACACTGTAATTCATGGGTTTCCTATCATGTTTTTCTAATCACAGTTGTATTTCCAGTATTGTTTATCAGTTGCAGCTTACAAGTGTGTTTCTACATATGGTTATGAGTTGTCTTTTTTGTCATCTAGTCCAGCATACGAGACTTGTTTACTATGGATTCTTCTCTGGAAGAGAACGAGGAAGAAACACCTGTCGTCACTGAACCAACATCAGTTGCGTCTGAACCTGTATCCTCATCAGTACAATCTCCATTACCTCAAAAACAAATTGAATCAGTAAGTTTAGTACGTAGTATTGGAAGTGTAGCAATTTTGGGAGCCACTATGTTGGGTGCCAACCTTTCTGTCCATTTCTGCTTTCCTAATTGTATCAATCTCTCCTTTTGTGCTAGACCTCAAGTAGTTACATATCTCAAGTCATGTCTCACCTTCTAGTTGTTATCCAAAGCTGAAGATAATGATGATGTGGAGGCTGCTAAAGCGGCGAGGGCTGAGCAGGTGGCAGAGAGAGCTGAATTTGATGAGTGCTTTGTGCCACGCGTGTCAACCTCAGAACAGGTATGCATGCAGCTACAATTTCTGTGTGAAAGAAAATACTCAAGTTAAACATACATTGTAACAGATGGCTGTGTGTTGACATCATACAATATGGTAGTACTGTTTATTAGGAACTGGGCTTTTCCAGCCAAAATTATCGCCCTAAAACCAGCCTCAATTCCCTTCATGACAGCTTGGCAGCATTGGTTAGGTACAGCCAAGCGAAAAAAATGTCTTTAGTTTCTATGGAATTTTAAATTTTTTTCTAATTAACTTAATTTTATGCTGACTGACCAACCAATGCCTCCACCCAAGCATAACTCAACAATGGATAAGGCTATGGGCTTGATTTCTTTACTGTTTGGTGTCGCTTCATCCCAAGATGTGGCGTTTTGCCACCGCAGTATGTACAATACATGCATCATGGGCTTGTCGTTGTCCTCCTTTGTGTTCCAGTTCTTTTCGCTGACAACGCAAGGTGTCAATTCATGATAGCGCGATGCAGCTTCCCTGTGGTTGTGTTGGCTATTATGCTTCAAGTTGGACATTAGGGTTCAAAGGAAAAAGTTGTGAAACAAGGGAATAGCTAAAAGTTGGTGAAACAAGGAAGGTTGCCTATACCTGCAGATATACTAATGGACATTTAATCGTTAAACGCGCATAAGCCTATATATAGGAAAAAATATACATGGCTGTAAACAAAGTGCTATAACTTTCAAAGCATACCTCCTAAGGCTACGCAATATATTTCATTCTATTCGTAATGTAGTAAACGTTACAATGATACCTAGGGCTTTCCCCTTTGTGCTAAAGCATGATGCCAGAACTCGCCGTGTACTCAACTTGTCATTACTTAAACACTCAAAACCTTTATATACCTTTATAAAATGGTCCATAATTTGATGGCAGTTGTTCCAATCAACTTCCAATAAAGTTTATTCGCTTTAGTGTTAGATTTCGCATTAGGCCATACAAAGCTCACATAATTAAACCCATAGTCAAAGTTAAACAAGTGGCAAGAAGCTTGGTTGATGGATAACACTGATCACCATTGTTCTTCGCTTCATAACAAGTAAGTCTCCACTGTTACAGTGTTTATTAAGAAAGGAGTTGAGGTACCCCACCTAAAGTCACCATGAATGCATGAAATGTGTAAACACGCATTCCCCAAAAGTTTCATGCATGTTTAAGGGTTACTCCCTAGTTAATCATGGTTTTTGACTGATGTTTAGGGATTTCTATATCTATAAAGAGATGTGGCCTCCAAAAGGCAGGTACAGCATCCTGTATTATCTTTATCATACAGTATACGATAGTAACTGCATAGTAGGGGCCACAAAAGAGTAGGCATGGCCCACGAAATAATATCACCCTAAAACCAGCCTCGATTTTCTCTGACGACAATGAGGCAGTATTGGTTTGGTACAACTAAGCCCAAACAAGCTTTCAGATCGACCCGAAACACTTTCAACAAGTTGCTACGGAATTTTTTTTTAATTTATTCAACGGAATTTTCTGACTGAGTAAGTAACTGACTGACTGACTGACTGACTGACTGACTGATGCCTTTAGACAAGCGTAACCCAATATCGGCTAAGGCTACGGGCTAGATTTTTTCAGTGTTTGATGTTGCTTCGGCCCAACAGGTGCCTTTTGGCATACCGCAGTACGTACAATGCGTTCTTCATGGACTTTAGTGGCTATTTTGATTGCAGAGGTGCTTTTCAAACAGTTCCTGATTCGTACTGCTGTGTAACGGGTTGAACATAGCTGACAGCAAAGCGTAATGGATACTTTACTTTTCAGACAATAATTAATATAGCTGAGGCATCCGGTGCCATTTTAGATGCGGTATACGTGGGTTCACCAGTCATCATAAAATTATTTACAAAAAAAGTTAACAAATAAGTACACGAAAAATGTTGAATTTTCAACTAGAGTAGGGACCATAGCACATCAATAAAAAGTACTGAAACAAGTTGGAGTAGTTCATGATATTAAATCACAGTAAAACAATAAGAAGTGTTATATCCCTACTGTACATTTCCGTTATGGTATCTTGAGCACAGTTGAAATATAACACTTCTTATTGTTTTACTGTGATTTAATATCATGGACTACTCCAGCTTGTTTCAGTACTTTTTATCGATGTGGTATGGTCCTTACTCTAGTTGAAAATTCCAAATTTTTTCGTGTACTTGTATAAAATAATATTGTGTGGCATTTAGCCGTAATGTATTCTAAATTCTAATGATTAAAGTGGCAGTTTTTTAAGTGTTATAATTATAACTGTTCCACTATCAATTACATGATACTACTGGACAGTGAGGCAGCAGATCAGATAATGTACAAAAAAGATTGCAATATGCATTGCTTTGTCCTGTTTCAATCTCATTATATAACCTGTTTTAAAGGTCGTGCCTCTTTAACACTTGGTCAGATTTGCCCATTACATAATGATCACAGTGATGATTTGCTGCATATCATTTAACAGTGCAAGCAGGTTACATTATTAGCACTGGAATTTCCTTGTTAATAATATCAGGAGCTGTTACTTGTATCTTGTAATGAACTCGTAGGCTGCTGAAGAAGAATCAAAGACATTCATTGAGTTAGAGTCAATTGAGAGTCAGGTTGGTAATTGTTACATGTGTAAACTATAGTATTGTTGCTGCTTTAGCTAAATGGTGTAGAGAAGTTTGCCCTTCACTACTTGGAGTCTCAAATGGCAGACATAGCAGCTGAACAACTGCGACAAGCTGAGGTGTGTATGTATGTTTGTGTGTGTGGTAGTGTGCGTCCAGTGGATGTATGTACATACAGTGTGTGTAGGTATTGAAATAATTTTCTCTTCTTGCCTACAGAGAGACATCGAACAAGCTAAGAAAGGATGGGAGCTCAGTCATCTTCAGTCACTGAAAGAGGAGGAAGAAAGACTGGCAGAGGAGGAAGACAGTGCTATAATGCTGACTTACGATAGGCCGGAAGTGGCAAATAAGGTGATACTAAGGAAAAATCCATCTGTTGATGGATGGGAAATTGTCAGTAGTACAACCATCACTGCTGCTAACTCTCAGTCACTGAACAAACAACATCATCAAACTAACTCACAAGAATCATGTAACGGACTACATCAGCCAGCTGGTTGTCTTAAGAGTCCAATCTCTACCAGTACAAACTGTAACCATCAGAGGTCGTCATCAAGATCAGGGAGAACTGTGACGTTTAGCGATAGCTCTCCTAGCAATGACAGCAGTGCTAGTACTTTGCAGAGGAGACATAGCAAAAGATTAGCAACGTCGTAGCCTTAATATTTCTATTGTTCTTATTTGAAGAGTTTTTATTTATTAATGAAATATTTTAACAACAGTACATGGTGCAAGCATACATTTCTGTTGCCAACCTATCTATCCCAAGTGTTGGCAACAGAAATGGGGCAAGTATCACTGCCTACTCCATTCACTGGATAGTGCCTTCTTTTGGTGCAGGCAAGTTGTGTGGGTGGGGCTGGTACTATCCATTATAGGGGCGTGGCATTGATACTTGCCTGCACCATCAGGCTCCAGTGACTGAGAGTTGGACAGTGTGGTTTATATGGTTGGGCAAACAGTTAAAAAGCTACTTGATTTAAAGATGTTATGATGTTGTAAAAGTACTATATTATTAAAACAGTTGTGCTCATGAACCATGTCCTCTAAATTGTTCATCATTTGACATGACTATTCTATTCACTAACACACTAGTTCTATTTAAGCCATGCTCAGATGAATGAAGCTATAGTAACCATAAAGGATAGTGAGCCAAGTGACTGTAAATTTTTTACTTTGGAGGAGGCAAGTTTAGTTCCCTAACACAAGCTCACCTCCGAACAAATTCTCAATGTATATTTAAGAATAATATTATGGTCATTAAATTTTGTTCATAGTTTTATTTATCCAGCACTACAAGAAATTTCTCAACATTTTCTTGTTTGTTGTGATCGATGGTCTTTGTGTGTGTTTAATGACATTGGAGTGGCTTAGCAAGCTCTGTATACAAACATTTATCAATTATGATTGTTGATACAAAATCTTACATAATTATTGCTATATCAGTACCAATACTTGTCTGGTTAATTCCTTACAGGTAGAGTGAGTCTCAGAGGAGGTTGGACATGCACACGTGAGCACATACATATTGTATTGAAAGGTTAACTAAGCGCTCACCAAAGTTGTCACAAATACCATTCAAGAGTGCACTTCAAGTTTAGTCTATTCAGCCGGTCAACCCCACTACTCCAGGCACGTAAATCACTCTTGAAATCTACGGGGATCATGTGTGTATCAATGTGTAATACTATAGGGACGCCTTATGTATAAGTATTTTAGCACAATAATTGTCAAAGAAAGCAGTGTGCATACTAATATAGCCTCCCTGGGTATTGAAAAAGAAAAGCGGACTCCGCTAGCTTGGCCTCACAGAGAATCGAACAAAGAATTAGAAACTCGCACACTGGATATTATTAAACATTGCTTCTATTACCTCCTCCTCGTCACATATTAGAAATGTGCAATTAAGAGTAATAAATTTTAGAAGTGCTTATATCGTGTCCAACCTCCTCTGAGTGGGTCTTATGCACAATTACATCACAAGTTTAAATGGTGGCGATAGTGTGTTGACTTTATACAGAGAGGTATATTGGATGACAGTGTTTCAGCGCATTGTATGCTTAACTTCCAATGCAAATGTGAGTATCTGTGTATGCATTTGAGAGTTGAGGTTTAGCTCACTAAAGTTCCATTTTGCATTACCTCTTACCTTCATTATCTAATGATTCATGTTGCAACTAACATAACTGATTTGCATTCTGTTGGCAGTGACTCAGATGGTGAGGAAGTGCTATCCCACTAGGAACCTGTGAGAAGGCTAGTCATGTAAATATTGAGAGTCAGAAACATGTATACTGTGAAGAATGTAGGGGGAAATGCCAGACCTAGTGGTGATTTGATCCCAACATTGCTTGCTTTTTTTAATGAGCAAATACTTGAGTCTGGTGCAAAGGTGATGAAACAGTGGGATAGAAGATGGTGTGGAGACTCAGGAGAAGCAACTGATGTAAAGTGTGGCCCTTCATGCAAACTACCTTTATTGAAACAATTGTTGTTAAACTACACCTTGGCTCTTTTGCTGGCTTGTAGATGTGGTTTGTCACAGTCATTAATTTCACAACATGGATAAATCTTATGTTCCACAGCTTAAAACTCTTTACCGATCTCCCCCATGGCATATTGTACAGTTAAAAAGTACAGAACTTAGGGGACTTTTTCCAAACAGCCGGATAATCATTGATGCTACAGAGTTTGCTGTGGAGAGACCTTCATCCTTTGTGACACAGTCAAATTCAGTACTGTAAAGGTGCTTGTCGGCATCATGTCAAGTGGACCTGTAACATTTATATCAGACTGTTACGAGGGTTTGGATATCAGACAAAAAGTTAGTACAAGTCAGTGGGAAAAGTTGGAACCAGGTGATGAGACAATGGCAGACAAGATTTTCTTTACCACATACTTAACACCACCCAGTTTTCCCAGAACATCATCCAATGCATTGATTTGTTTGTTTTCACTGTTACAATCTGAATATCCAGGGATACTGTTTTAGTTATCTGTGGTTGTGTAGTATTACAAAGAAGAGCTATACCTTGGAGTGAAAGATTTACCACCACACAGATTCAACTGTTGATAACTGAATGAAGTGGCCAGCATAGGATAACATATCATCAGTTCTGGCTTGATTAAACGCTGTATCAGCACCAGCACTCTGAAGAGGAAATGCAAAACACTCCATAAGGCAATCGATAGCTTTGACTTCACTGTCTACATAATCGTTCCCTAGGTCCACATCAATTGTAACAGAAGAGCTGCTAGACTCTGTGGTTAAAATACTTACTTTGTCTAATAACTTTTACCATCCTTGGTTACCAAGTGTGAAAGTGATATCTCGGATGGTGTGTAAATCTGACCACTGTATTCTTGCCTTCATGTGTTGACTTTTTAGCAATAGACGGAATAGTTGTCTTCTTAGTATTACTTTGCTTGAGAGAAGCACTTCAGCGATTGACACCAATACACTGGTTCCCCTTTATCTTTGCTTATGTTTTGAAGAGTGCTGGAATAAGTGCTCCATTGTTCTAATAGTTTTGAACTCAGTTTATTGGTTTCTTTAGTAGTTCTGATCAAACAGGTAAGAGCTCCCAGTATATCTAAACTGTCACTCTGCGTGGTCTTAGATAGCATAGCACAAGGGGTAAGAACTTCAACAAAATATGGTACACCCAAGAAGGTACTTAGCATTAATCCACTTGCACAAGCATCCTTTCAATTTTTGTCAATCTACAGACTTCACTTAAGAACATCCGATATTGTAGCCAGGTGAGAAGTGTAGGCACCAGAACCCATTGCATGGCATTAAGTATATGTCATACCCACCTGGATCCACTGGCTCTAAATGTTCTCACACCATCATCAAACTGGAAACAATCCTTGACAATCCCTTCTAGTTTCCTACATTTTTGGGTGACTTATCATGAATGTAATAGCATTTCATCAACTAAATTCATAACTTGGTCCTTTCAATGCATCTGTGATAGCCAATTCCAGTGTGTGTGCCATATACCGCATCCAGTATACCCATGGTACCTTCTTGTTTCTAAACCTTTAAGGCCTCCTGGCACAATATTTACTGAAGCACCATCAGTTGCAATACTGATTTAGACAGCAACAATCTTCTTTGTTAATTTCATTGATGCTACTGCTAAAGCCCATGCCTTAGTGATAGACCCTCAGCATTTGTAGTAGTCAGCCAGTCAATGGCCAAACTTCAATTCTTGTTCATCTTCAGCAATTGTATCACACACCATTATCAACTCATTGTCTACATTTCCTTGAACCATCAATAAATATAGAGAAATACTTCGCTTCGGCAACTTTTGAAACAATATTGTTCATGGATTTTGCAACAAAGTGAATGAAGTATTTCGCCCCTTCAATCCATTTGCTGCTAAAATTTCTTCATCCAATAATTCCATCCTTGTACCTTGTACAAATTTGAGACACTTTAGCTTTGTCGCGTACTTAATCCCAGCTACCGTCTCCGTGTCACAATCCAGCCACGACATACTTTGCATCTCTCAATCTAATGAACTAACCCAGTTCTTGAAAGTGTCATATTTAACTTTTCTTCACTTCAATGACAGCTGGGGGTCTTTTCTTGACAACAATGTACTTCCACGTTTCATTGCAGTTTAACCACATAATCCAATTATACTCTGTGGTGGGCATTAAAAGGGTTCTTCAATATGTGCTGTTGTATGTACGTGCACTTATAAAAAGTTATTTATACAGCAATACAATCTTAAAAATTAATGATTTGTTGGACATTTTAGGCAGTTTTGGTTGGAAAATGTCTGATGTCTGACCATTATTTCAAGCACTGTGATGGATGCAGTTATCCGTAATTTTCATTCACTGTACCACGATTCTGATGTTGCTTGCTTTCAAGTTTGCTGTTCTAGCTCTGCTGCTGCTTGTGAATTCAAAGCCACGTTGATATTCATATAGCAAATGTATATGAGGTTGGCAGATCACTTTCAAAATTTACAATTTCTGCTTCCTCCATTCATTCTTGGCTTGCATAAGTATGGTCATGGTTAACATGACGTAATCTAGCTGCTAGCTAATTTAACAGTCTATTCTTTTGTGTAGCTGATCTAGTAAGCCACTCTTTCTTGATTTCATCAAAATGAGTCTGTAGTGGAGCTGGCTCATCATCCTAAAAAAACATGATGATCCATATCTTTCCCTTTAGTCTGAGTTGCCTTCTTCTTTTCAGAGGTGGTTTGTGCATTTCTAGCAACATGGTGAGCAGCAACAATTTTGTTCTGTTCAATCCTGAGCAAAGTTTCTCTCAAATTCCTTGTCTTGTTAGGATAAACTAATCTTCTTTTAAGAAGTTGACAATTCCATTCATTGATTCTATGTGCTTTTAGCCTCTTGGTTACTCCATGCTGCTTTCTTATTAGTTGTATGCTGTCTATTGCTCTGGAATCAGCATCTAGCTTCATTGAAATATTTTAGGTTTGCAGATGCTCTTTACATTCTGTTCATTCATCTTCCTGGAGACCAGAATGGATATAATTCTCCAAACAATAGAGGGTGGCTGTAAGGATGGCTGTGACAAGGTTGCAGCAACCAGTCGGACATGAACAACAGGTTTTAGCAACACGTGCAGATTCCTTACAATAATACTATATGCGTGGTCTTTCCTCATGGATGGTAAAACAATGGTAGTAATACATACATGGTCAGGGACACTAGGTAAAGGATAGTATTTGATATTTTGCACGTGATCATCTTGAAGAAAAAAAATGTTAAGCCTTATCCAATGTCCTAGTGTACTCAATAAGTACACCATCACCACTTGTTTCGAGCACTTCTGTGTGTCCATCTGGCTTTGGCTATTTTTGTCAACTATACTCTCCAAACAGCTGATCTTGTTAAGTATCACTTTACTATCTACCAGATAATCGTAGATGGTGCCAAAGGTAATATTTGGTGGTAGATTGTACGGCCTGTTGGTCCAATGAACGTCTTTGGTCTTTGGGACAGATTGGAACAGTTTTGTATTTACAGAAAATGCATCTGGAACAGAAGCCAGTTTTTGTTGACAGTTCTCACCATTGTCTGGACCCACCAAGAGTTTGTCCCAGCCATGTAACTCAACGCTGAAGCAAGAAACATATAAATTAAATGTTTTACAGATCAATGCAGGGGGAAAAATCTTAGAGCCAACAAACAACTTAATAAATGCAGATGTATGATACAGAAGCACAGATCATGTGCAAATTACCTTTCAATTAGCTTGGGCTTTTTCCCTGTAGTGTGTGTGTGTGTCACAACAAGCTAGCCATCGCCTCAGTTGTGCAATGTTTAATTCGGAGGGATCTTTACTATGCAGGGACGCACCTGAAATGTCGCTTTCTGCAAATCATTCTGAAGGATATCTATATCTACGTCTAAATCATCCAGATATTGATCAATGCCTATATCATCATTAGACCACTCCTCTTCTCTCACTTCCTCTTCACTACACACACCTTTATGCAATAAATTAGGTAACTACAAGTAGGATCCTGAGCAATTAACTACTGTACCTGATTGCTGCTGTTCATAATTGTGTTCCGCACAATACAAGGAACTACTCTTCATTTCCATTGGTGCCTATATTAGAGTCTCCCCAATACAAATGCCACTATTATTTTGTGACATCATTGCAAATAAAGCTCATACTGCCAAGCTGTTTTTTAAGGAAATGTGAGCCTGTTGAGTAATTTTGGAGGGCAAGAAAGCCCAAAAATATGTGATCCCTAATATTCAGTATTACCATACTGTATGATAAGGTCCTTTAACTGGGCACCTGTAAGTAGCACAACACTAACTTGTTCATTTCATAGATATTTGTTGATTCTGCAACTGGAGAAGAAATGCCAGTAAGTCCCACTGTTGTCATTACACAGTGTTCTCACATATTGTGGCATACACTAGGTGTGGTTACCTCCAACTCCTCCAGCAGACAACATTATGGACTACTACACTGACTTCTCACTACAAATGTTATATGACACTACCACCGTTATGCCTGAGTCTGCCCTGCCACCCATAGCAGATTATGTGTGAGTTCTTTATGTGTGAGTTCTTTATGTGTGAGTTCTGTGTGCTGCTGCTGCTGCTGCTGCTGCTGCTGCTGCTGCTGCTGCTGCTGCTGCTGCTGCTGCTGCTGCTGCTGCTGCTGCTGCTGCTGCTGCTGCTGCTGCTGCTGCTGCTGCTGCTGCTGCTGCTGCTGCTGCTGCTGCTGCTGCTGCTGCTGCTGCTGCTGCTGCTGCTGCTGCTGCTGCTGCTGCTGCTGCTGCTGCTGCTGCTGCTGCTGCTGCTGCTGCTGCTGCTGCTGCTGCTGCTGCTGCTGCTGCTGCTGCTGCTGCTGCTGCTGCCTGTATCTGTCATCCTATGTGTGTGTAGTTGTGTGTTGTAAGTTTATTGGTAGCTATACAACATGCTTTCCTATTTGGGAAGATTTTGCTGGTAAATAATTCCGTCAAAATCCTACTAGACATACCCCCATCAAGCTTTAACATTCCTCTGATTCTCAGTGCTACACTAGACCACAAGTGGTTCATTGAGTGTTGTACAGGACAATGAGGTATAGTAATGAAGTGGTCTACCTTGGATGTGGGTGGATGATGTGTATATGATACCTTCATCTGCAATGACCATACATTACAATAGTTCACTATTTACAATGTGGTGGCCACTGGTAATACATGGATTCTGCAACTGTTTATTAATCTGTTCCATTGCCTGTAGCACTGATGTGGATATATTTGGGTTGAATAGACAGCAGAGCGAGATGAGAGATGGTTTGTGCCTATTACTATCTTGTGTATTTTTTTATTTTGCTTCATCACTGTAGGAACCAAGAAGACATCAGCAAAGTCGCTTCATAAAAGGAGCAAGTAAGATCAAACATTATGGAGTTGCAACCCTACACATGTACACATCATCACTGTATGACAACAGCAATAAGGTCCCTGTGTTTGGGTTCCACCGTAAATACTGCCAAGAGTATTTTTTATTCTTGACACTAATGAAATCTTGCTTCCCTGGTTGGTTTGTTGTTTTTTTTATGTGTGTCAGGCATTTGTCCTGTTTTACTTTACTCAAAGATTTCTACTTAGGCTTCTAAGCTAATGGTAAACACCTCCTACAAGCTCTGCCTTCTGTATTCACCCAACTGGTAAAGTGTATAACTGGACAAGTATCGTGATTATCTGCATTTCAGTGTGTTTGTTTCTTTAATGGTATCACCTCTAAATGATGATCACATTGTTTAGGGATAGACCACAAATCATTGAGACTCTGTTCTGGCAGAGGCCAATGGTAGAGATGTTGAGTCATAAGATGCGCAAGATACCGGCACCAACAAAGAAGATCAAAGGAACCAAACTAGATCAGTTCACACCACTACTAGACCACATAACAGTAAGATCATCTGTGTGACTGAAACAGGTGACAGGGCCCAAAGCATTTGGGGATGAAACAAATTGAAATAGGGTGCTTGCTTGAAGTCAAAACTGATGTGCTGTACATAAAGGCTGCAGATCATATATAAGTGACATACTTTCACCAAGTGAATATTAGCTACGACTAAAAGTACTTCATCATGGTCACGGCACTGATTTGAAACTGTTAAGCGTAATAGATTGTTAAACAAACTATGCTCTACTATTGTATAAGAACATTACATACATTATTACTGCTGTACTGTACATTGTTGTTATAGGATCACGTAGAGTGGACCTACAATGAAGACTGGCTATTGTTGAGGGTAAGAGAATTAATGTTGTGGGGGTTCGTGGTAATGCAATTGTTGTATACCACAGGGAGTGACTCATATTATGGAGATGCCTATCAACTTGACAGTTAGTGTACCTGGGCAGGTACCGAACTGGGATATTCTGGCTGACCTTGTGACTGCTGCTGGTACCAGTATTAGATCATTTCCCCAGGTATGGCTTCTGTGTCTTTTTGTAGTGTATGTCTGTGTGTTTGTTTGTTTGTTTGGACAGTTACATTTACATGTGATTGTCCTCACTCTACAGTGTAGGGATAGATACATCAACACAGTAATTCCCAGAGAAGAAGCCAAGGTGAGTACAATTCGTTGTCAGTATTGTGTCACTAACATGTGTTCCATAGAGTGATGACCACTATGACTCAAAGAAATTCAAAACTAAGGATGGCTCACATAAGAAGGTAAGCCAATATGTGTTATACAATACTAGAACCCTTTTCCCTGAATTTGCCTCCATAGTAAGACTAAGAGCTTGGTAAAACCAAAAGAATTAAGTACCAAATGGTCTAGTTCTGTACATTTAACTCCTTTCCTTTAGGCCAAACTTCTCAATTCTTACATGCCATATACACAGTACCAGGTACAGCTCTAGGACAACAGGTATAACATTGCATGTGGCTGGTTTAAACTTCATTGTTAGCTTCTATCACAGCATCTTTTGTAGAAAACATGTTTGTTCTTGTCTGTTATTATTCAGCATATGCAATTCCAAGTTTGCTTTAGGCCTACATGTTGAGCAGTGGTGTGATAACTGGTCCGTTAGTAACCCAAGGTAGTAGGAATAGGTATAGCATGCCTGCTATAGAGAAATTTCAGTATATTGCTATCCACCATTCCTCACAGTACATGAACTGTATTAATTTGTCTTGTAATTACATGGATTTCTCTCAACTAGTCTCGTTTGAAATCACTACGTACCAAGACTCAGGTGATCCATGATGGCGGAAAGGCACACACTAGACACTTTTCAAAAGTGTTTGACCAAATCACTATGGCCTCTCACAAGAAGACCGCCCATCCCAGACACATGTTAGTCTCAATACACTATTGTGTTCTTAATAGATGAACTGTGTTTAGAACTGATGGCACTCACAAGGCATCACTACACCCCCAGTTGCTCAGTGACACTTTGTAAGTGAACACCAACTGTACTGGTATGGTGATGGAGTATGGTTGTCTTGTTTCAGCAACATCCATTTTGATACTCCAATGAGTCCAGTACTGCTGGCTTCTCAGAGAGCAGAGCGGGTACAGAATGAAAAGGTCAGTAAATGATTGCTGAATTATTGATTGTGTGATTGACTGGTTGTGTTCCTCAACAGAGTCAACAAGACATTCCTAAACACACTCTACATAACCTCCTTAATCAGGGGCAATCTTATTCACAAGTGTCACAATTGGTAAGCCTGTACCACTAGTATATCTACTGCTCCCACTGCGTATGTGTGCAATGTATCTCTGCATGTGTGTTGGAATCTGTGTGGAATTAATATTTCTCTATCTTATTTTTTAGCCACCTGCTAACCTTAAGCCTTACCAAGGAGGTGCATCAGGTCTACCTGTTGGTGGTGAGTGATGTACAAAACTGTTGAAGTGATAGCATGTTACCTTCTTGTGTTAGGTGGCAATTTTGTTGGACAACCAATACCTAGTCGAAGAGTACCCGGTGCCACTAGTATAGCTGCCCCCATTGCTACTAGTATCACTGTAAGTGTAAAACATTCTGTGCTGCTTCTTTAAAACATCGAACCATTCCATTGTTCTATTTGTATGTGCCTGTGTGTGCAAATGTAAGTATGTGTACATTGTTCTGTTAAAAGCACAGCCATGTTTGTACAATGTAAGGTTTAATGCAGTGTTCACTGTGTGTGTGCTCATATTTTCAGTCTCTAGCTCGGAGTAGTTCACTATCAAGCTCACAACTCTCCTACACGAAGACAGCATCAGCTGCTACTGCTACTGCTGCTGGTGCTGGTACAGCCTCAGGAGACCCAACTGCTACCCAGTCCATACCAAGGAGGCAGTCAATAGATGATATGCCACAAGTGAGCAGCTCGTGTGTTTTGTAGTTGTTTGTGTGTTAAGAGGATGTATTCCATGACTTTGTACTTGAGTGGCTGCATATTCTGGGCTTATTTTATTAATATAACTACTATTTATTGGTGCTTTAGTATTGTATGTATGCAGTGAGTACAACTGCTTAATTTCATGTCCCTTAGCCAGCATGTAGTTATAGAGTGTATGATATTTCATAAGGAAATAGTACTTCTCAGTTTGAATTTTAATTCACATACTCTTTACTTAATAGGCTGTTAATCCTCTGCCAGCTCACTTAGCAATGCCATCAGTCCGATCCAATATTGGTGGTAATATTAATCCAACCAATGCTTCGCCTATTGTAAGGGAATATTTGTGTTGTGTGGTGATCATCTTGAATGTATTTAGGTGACGAAAACATTTCCCTCAACGTCAGCAATAACTCAAAGTAAGTATTATTTTGTAGATTGCATTTTGTTTGCCATGAGACCAGATACAGTAAGATTTATCTAACCACTTACTGGCCTGTGTAAGCAGGTAGCTGGTAGATTAGTTCAATAATTTCTCAGTGAATGTATATTGGAGAGGTACATTTGCCCCCTAATGCAAGCTCCACTGTGTATGGATGTGTTTAGAAAATACATTTCTGATAGTAGTAAAGTGTGGGTAAGTTTTTTTGTAAAAACATTTATGCCTGTGACTTGTATATAGGTACTCATAATCTGCTGCAGTCCCGGCTTTCATCTCAGCAGCAGATGTTACTTCTGCAACACAAGATGCAACAGCAACAACTGCTGAGGTCCCAGTCCGCTGTCGGAAAGTCTATTGGTGGTCAAACCAAACTAGGCCTTCCTGGAGCACCAAGCCCAGGTAGGTACTACAGCATGCTGTCCTTGTGAAGGATTATAAGGTACATCCTCACTGCTGTTAGGTATCCCAAAGGCACACAGTGTTGCTGAGGACATGGTGGTGGCTTTACTAAAACAACAGCAGCAGCAACAGCAACAAGCTGCCAGAGTGAATAGCTCTTCTGTACCAATGAACTTTGCTCAACAACAAGCTTCACAACTTCTCAAGAGACCACTAGTACCACATGATGACCATAGCTCCTTACATGCTGCCTCACAACTCTTCACTACACAACAACAACAACAACAACAACAACAACAACAACAATTATCTGATCCTCATGAACACACTGCTAATGCACCAACGCAACAAAGTACTAGTAGTGATAGTATGGAGACCAACTGATTGTATTGTTTAATAGAGAAAATGTTTAACCGTGGTGTATGTATGTACCTTGTGATTTTGAACATGAGATTTTGACTTTTAAAAAGAAATAAGAAGTTGTACTGTGCAATAAAGGAACTTGTCTATGTTTATGACCACCCATAAATCCCCAGGTGATGAATTTTATGCAGTAATTTACCAACTGCCTGCCAACAGTAAGGTCAAAATATGATCCCATGGCTAGACAGGTTATTTTGTGCTAACTTGATATGTGAAATGGAATGTGACGAAGGGGATTTTTGTATTGTTCATAAAGTTAAACATCACAATTGTTTGTAACTATTTAATGACTGTTTGTGTAGTAGAGCCATCTAGGTTTATTACGGAATGTAAAGGGAAAATCTGGTGGTGACATGTAACCACAATTAAACCACTTGTGGTTACAGTAAATTATTTGCTCTAATTTGTGTGTATATGCATGGACATGTAAATCTCCAATAGTGTATGTATATTATACTTCATCACTGATGAGTTGTAACGCCGCAGTACTCAGCATAGAGAAGGCAAACACAGTTGATGGATACAAATATTGTCTGTCATGCACAAAAACTACAGCATCACATGACGTATAAGCGTGTACATGATAGGGATTAGGCACAGAATTCCAGAGCACACACCCTATATATATATATATATATATATATAGAATTATTAATAAGCATTATAGTTGTTTCACATAGATTTCAATTTGTAGTGTTTGAAAATTATGGATGAGCAAATACGTCTACTTGATGTGGATTTCAACTATGTTCTGCCTGTTACAGATAGAGAATGGTACATGGAGTTAGCCTAAAACCACTGTTTACTTTGATTGCTGGGGTGTGGTTCAAAAATTCAAACACTAAACTATGAGTATGCTATTGCGAAGTCATGATGTGTTATTGCAAATTGAAACCTTGTGCTGTAGGCAAAACAAAATGGACACAAAGGAGAACAAAGGTTAAGTTCAGGATGTGTGCAGCATGTACTGCAGTACACCAATGCAGAAGCAACATCTAGCAGCAAAAAAAAATCAAGCCTCTAGTCATAGCTACACTGGTTTAAAGGCATCAGACAGGTAGTTAGTCAGCAGAGATATTGACCAGAATACCTACTTTAATAGTATAGTAGTCAATATTTCTTCATGGGATGGTGCAAACATGGTAGTATTGTGTGACATACATCTTGTGACATGAACCTGTTATATATCTTGCTGCAGGCATTTTTTCAGCTCTATAATGACCAGCTTAGGCTATTAAATCAACTTGGTGATGTGAACTAGCTACAGCAGAGAATGTAGATCATTAAATAGGTGGGGGTTTGTGTATTGTTTACAAACCAATAGGTCAATTAATTATGTAATGATTTTAATGACTCCTCTCACTGTATAGAGCCATCCCTCATGGTTTTATGCTGGGAAAAACAAACAAGTCAAAGGTACATGATGATTGTAATGCAATCTTCATTGCTGGTGTAGCATTAATTATGTGGGGGATTGAGTTTTAGAAAATCATGATTTGTTTTCCCATGTAGCCACAAACCACATTAATTTCCTCAACTCTATTGATTGCCATCTAGTGCACATGGCTAGTTCAGCTGCTGTATATAGCAGTTAATTACATCATGGTAAGTTAAGCTACTATATGGTAAGTTAAGCTACTATATGGTAAGTTAAGCTACTATATGGTAAGTTAAGCTACTATGTGGTAAGTTAAGCTACTATATGGTAAGTTAAGCTACTATATGGTAAGTTAAGCTACTATATGGTAAGTTAAGCTACTATATGCATACACATTTAGTTATATGTATGGTGTTTTTTCTAGTGCACAAAGTTACATCATAATTATGCAATGAAAATGGCCACTTTCGTGTAATGAAACATAGATATATATTGATATTAAGTTTCAAATCAAACCACACATTTCCTGTGAATACAATGTATAGTCTGGTACAACCCTTTCCTAAACTTGTGATAGAGCCAAACCACACATATCTGCACTTCATACTTTTACTATCATCACTAATAATCTAGCTGATTGAATTTTATAACTGATTATTTCTCAAGATAAAATCCTTTTTAGCCATATTTTTGTAAATGTCTGCAGCAGTAAGTGGCACACAGAACCTTAATTAATCATCTCAAAGTATTTTTTAGTGAACGTTAATCAGCAACATCCATAGCGTGTTATGTGTACACTCTCATGTAGTAGGGCTGCACTAATACTTACAGTATTAATCCGCTGGTTGACTGTGGATGTTTTCAGTATATTGTGTATGTGAGCAAAAGATAGTTGATAAAATTTAATTACAAACTACGTGCTCCCTGTTTATCTCATCGACCAGCTCATCATGACAAATTAAATCATTAATTGTATATAGTATTTAAACAATTACAATACTATTAATACAGTCGTAGCTGTAACACAGTCAGTTAAAATCATGTGTGTTCTTAATCAGACTTGTACCATTTGAAGAATTGGGTAAGGTATTTCAACAAATCAGACACTTCTGGTTCAGTCACTATATAGAAGAAACACCATACATAACTAAATGTGTACATGCATATAACTTTACTTACCATCAACAAACACATCCTGTGTCACAGAGCTTACAACTTTCCCATCAGTAGACATCACCATACATGTATAAGGAGCTGACTCTGTCACAGAATGAACTGTCAGCTCATAAGTCTTAGTATTGTCATCATGTTGTGAGAACCACAAGGAGTGGTTGTCATCAATACCAACAAACACATCTCCCTTCATCCATAATAACTGATGGTAGAGTAGGTCATTACTCTTCACTGTACAACTAACAGTGACTGGCATGCCACTGTGTACTGTTGTATTGTGGGGCTCTGAGGTGATCTTGGTTCCTATAAATAATAGTATTTTTTAGTTAATATGGATAAAAAAATTAATATACATACCCTGGTCAGTGACTGGAGTAATGGTTTTAAATTCCACTGTTTTAGTAAAAAAACATTGGACAACACAGGTCCCATTAACATTTATCAGTTCAAATATTGTTCGGCCACCACTCCCACCGGGCACTCTTTTCTTAGAAACAATTTGGCAATTGTTTTTATAATCTTTGTGCACTTTAACATGAGGAGGAATTGCACTATTCTCAGCAACACATGTGCCTGTCAGCCCTTCATTATAGATAACACTTCCTGGGATATCCAAAACTAAGTGGGGTTGATGTCCTACATAAATCACAATTGTACACAGCAATGAACCCATCGGAATATATATGTTTGCTTACCTGCCAACACAATAGTAGCAAATGCCACAATAGCAAACCAGTACTGCATGGTAATTATTAGCTAACTAGAAATGCACTTTAATTCAACTCTTGATGATGATCTAAATAATAGTGAAAAAGAAGAGATGATTATATTTATAGTGTAGCTATTATGATTGATGATGTAACAGAAATCCCCAGGATATATTTACATCTGACATCACTGCTACCATAGAATGAGGTGAAAATTGTGGTCAACTGTACTCATGCATGATCACATGATTTATATACGTTGATCAGATGATACTGTAAAATATATTGGAGCAGTATCATTGTAAATGATTGGTGGCATGTCATACCAGGACCCAGGTGCAGAGTGTTAGCTTTGCAGAGCAGAGCAAGTGTATGCAAAACTGTTTTGCCTGTGCAGTAGTATATACCTACACCACCACTTGTGTACACAATAACAACAACATGCAACAACAGAAGCCATCAGATCCTCATGACCTCACTGCTATTGTATCATGTACTATAGCTAGTGTTGTTTAATAATAAAGAGAATGTTAACCATCTAGTGATTTTTAATATCGTGATATTATATCATTGAAAGCTAATTTTACAAGGTATCGATTATAGTTATAAAGTAGATAAAAATTTCATTCTTTTACAATGCCTGATTCAATGTTTTCATGTAACAAACCACTTTGCCCTTTAGCACTGTAACATAACACTAGTTTGATATTGTTAAATTAGAGTTCTATAGAGGGATTTTTCTGTTGTTTGTAATGTATGGTCAACTTTACATCAGTGGTTAAAGGTTACATCTTTAAAAATAGTATCAAATACAGTCCAGCCTTTGAAGAATTTTCCCTTTACACTCAACTTCATCACTGAAGTATGTGATATATGCATGAAGCTGACTCTTTGAAAATTGTAACCTGGCCTGTAACATTGTTCTTGGCTACCGATTTTATCATGTGTAGTTGACCATGTGACTGACTGACTGTGTTACCATGCAATATAGAGACTTGTTTTAGTTGTCATGTTATGGGTGAGGCATATTGTGTAGCGATTTACTCCCTGTCAAAAACTACACTAATTTTCTATGTGAAATGGTTACAGTCGAGATGTGGCATGTTGAATAGAAGGGGATACATTTTATTGCTAATAACACTAAACAAAATAAGTGGTCATCATTTGTAATCACTGTATTTTAATGATTAACTGTTGTGCACTGAGCCACTCTCCAGTAGATTGAATGTAAAGAGCAAAGCAATACAAGTACAGGGTGCAGTTTGTAATGGAGTATATTGATAACTTTGGTGGTGACATAATGTGGAGAACAAAGCTTTGGGAAATTATGTGTTTTCCCATGTAACCACAATTAAACCACTTATGGTTACAGTAAAATTTTCCCTTTTAATTGATCTGTTCCATAGGCACATAGGTTAGTATCTACTTGTCTCATTTTTATCACACCTCATTATTGATGAGATTTTATTTGTTGTCTCAAGATACTTTATGGAGAACACACTATCCAGATCCTATCAGCTATATGGATACACAACATTAATCTCTCATAGCACGTCTATTTTTAGAAGTCATTTGTGAATTCAGTGATCTTGTGATCTTGAAGTGTCACTCAGATGCCAGTGACAAACATACATAGTTCTCAGTTACTGTACTTGAACCCATGACATGTATTCCACCACAATAGCAGGCACTCAGGGAATGCAGTGGAGCCTGTTCTTGGTGGTCACCTTTACCACTACTGGCCTCTCAACTAAATTAAAATTGTATCCAATCACTCAGTGTTAAATTTTGTGTAGTGATCAACTAGTCAGGCAACCCTGTTTTATACTTGCTGCCAAGTATAGCTGACAATTTTTTTTCATTTCCATGTTCAGCCATATGACTAGCTTAGACTACTGTAATGGATAAAACAAAATTTATTTATTCATTTATTAAGGCTTTACAACACAGTGCTGAAGGTCTGTAGGACACCTGGTCCTACAGCCTGTTTAAAGTAGAGAAAGGAGAAAAATATCCATAACTGGACCTGGGCAGCCTCAAACCTGCAGCCATCCGATTAACGCTTGAACGCTTACAGGAGTCTGCCAGGCGGTCAGGATGTTTTCTCCTTATCAATTTCATAATTGTTTTGGTGCTTTATAGTGGAGTGTTCATAATGATCAGATGATTGTTGCTGTTGCTGTACACAAGAGGTAATAGCTACTTAAACTAATCACAACTTTCATTTTTAAACGTGATGTCACTTGTTAAACATCAAAGTAATTTCTATTACACTAATACCAGTTCTCCATTAGACCATCAAGAATTGATTTAAAGTGTTAATTAACATGCAGTACTGGAGTGCTATAATTATTGTGGCATCTGTGCTGGTAGGTAAGCAAAATCACTGTGATAACTTCATTGCTGTATACACAATGTTTATTGATATAGGGAACCAACCTCACTTAGTTTTGGATATCCCAGGAAGTGCTATCTAGCTATAGCTATACTGAAGGGCTGACAGGCACATGTGTTGCTGAAAATAGAACAAATCCTCCTCATGTTATTGTGGTCAAAGATCATAGAAACAATTACCAAATTGCTTCTATGAATAAAGAGCAAGATGAGAACAGTAGCTGTGTGATGTTTGTACTGGGAAATGTAACTGGGACTTGTGTCATCCGATGCCATATTTTTCAAGTACAGATAGAAAAAAACTGTTTTTCCAGTAATTGACAAAGGGTAACATTAATTATTTAAATTAACTAGAGTCCATTTGGTTCTACTTGGGGTACTTAGAGATAATGAGTCACTCTCTAGAATGCCTATGGATATAACTACATGAAAATATCAAGGAGAAAACATCCTGACCACCTGGTAGACTCCTGTAAGCGTTTGAGCATAAATCAGATGGCTGCAGGTTCGAGGCTACCTAGGTCCAGTCATGGATTTTTTCTCCTTTCTGCAACTTTTCAAACACACCTTAAGTAGCTAATGTCTTAGTGTCTAATGTCTTTGCGCAGGCTGTAGGGCCAGGTGTCCTACAGACCCTCAGCACCTGTGCTGTAAAGCTTTAATAAATAAAAAATAATAAATTTACAGGAAGAGCCCCACAATACAACAGTACACAGTGGCATGCCAGTTACTGTTAGTTGTACAGTGAAGAGTGATGACCTACCCTACCATCAGTTATTATGGATGAAGGGAGATGCGTTTGTTGGCATTGATGATATCCACCCCTTGTGGTTCTCACAACATGATAACAATATAAGACTTATGAACTGATAGTTCATTTTGTGACTGAGTCAGCTCCTTATACGTGTAGCTTATAAACATAGGGATCGTTGCACTTCTAAAGGAATTTAATGTGGTTTGTGGTTACGTGAGAAAAACAAAATTAATCCTGATTTTCTAAAACATTAAATTAATGCCACACCAGCTATGAAATTGCTAGTTGAAGCATTATAATCATCATACTCCTTTGATTGTTTGTTCCCATTGATTTGCCATTTATGTTTAGCATAAACCATGTTAGGTCTATTGGTTTGTGAACAATACAGAAACCACCACCTATCCAATGATATACATTCTTTACTATAGCTAGTTCACATCACCAATAATTAGTCCTTCAGCACTTGTGCTGTAAATCCTTAATCGATAAACTAATATCCATCTGGTTCCACATGTAATACTTTGAGATAATAAGTTACTCTCTAGAGTTCCTATGGATACATATAATGAAGTGATAGTAGTAACAGAATGGAAACCAACTGATTGTCGTTTAGTAGCTAGGGAAGTACTTTTAAAGTTTTAATTAATTTTTCAGACTGATAGAAGAAGTCATTCCTTTGCTAAGTCATTGTCTGCTTCATCATCACATTGTAAACCATTTTGTCCTTTAGCACTATGAACAAGATTATTACACTGGTTTGATGATGTTGATATGATAAGGAGAAATTCTGTGGGTTGTTTACAGACATGTGACATGAACTTGTTAATAACATTACATCAGAGGTTAAAGGTCACATATTTAAAGATAGTAACAAACAAAGTGCAGCCTTTCAAGAATTTTCCCTTTACATTCAACTTTAGCAGTGAAGTGTAAGAGAGTAATTTTGTACATAGTATATAGTGTGCAGCTGGCACAGATATAGACTCTCCCTAAAGTTTGTTCTGAAGATATACATTTACAATTTTACAAACACAACTAGCACTTGTCTTCAGCTCATCAACACTGCATCCATTTTGTGTTCTTCATAACATTATAAAATTTGCATAGCAGAGGCTAGCCTGACATTTATACCAAAAGGAGTTATCTTCTGTTTCTCATATCTTTGCTTGGAAAGTATGATTCTTCATAATTCAATGTCTTCTGTAAATCCCTTGCAGATCAGACATTGTATCTTATTGAAGGAAATCCTCCTTTATGACAGGAGAAAGAATGTTCAATAGTAAACTTGACACCGCACGAGCAGTGCTGGGGAATACTGGCAGGATCCCATGTAACCATATCTAAGTGCAATGGTATCATGAAAACAAGTTTTATGCAAGGCAAAACCATATTCCTGCCAAGGAACTGCAAGCTAACTCAATGCTCTCTACTCTAAGGTCAACTCAACAAATCTCTTCAAACAGGAGGGTGACTAATCAAATACATGTGGAAACAGCCCAAGAAGACTTAAAGCACTTTATTTTCTATTTAATTGCTATTATAATTATATCGTTAACATAATAGAAGTTTGAGGCAGAATCAGTGATGCAGGGGCTAAGCAATGGTACCAGAAGCAGAGAACTCACTGATGACTAAAGGGTGGGATTAGAAATTGCCAATCTTCTATTATAGCAGGGAGAGTAATCAGATCTCTCAAGGTAACCACGAGGTGAGCGTCCAGTCACAGATGGTATAAATTGGTGGCAAACACAGCACTCCAGTGACTGAAAAGGAAAGCAGTAAAGCACATGAGGCTATGTAATTGAGAATAAAGCCAGTCATTTTCCCAAGAGGAAACTTTACCACATATGTAATCAGCAGCATAGGATTGAGACCCAATAGCATCACCTTGATAAAACAGCAGTAATATTAACTCAGGTGTATCAACACCTATTGAGCATGTCCTAAGAGATGCTCCTTCACAACAAACCAATTTTACAGCCTCAACTGAGAAAACGTGTCTCGCATCATTAACATACCAAGCCTGAATCACAATATTTCAGAGGTACAGTTGTGAAAGTACAGAAAGGTACAGTCAGAATCTCCTTGTGTGATACTCTCACTGAAATAGAGACAATCACCACCCACAGCAGAGGACCAATATGTGTTAATGAAGATAATGGAGAAAGTCAGACACAGAGCTATACAGCACGGTTAAGGAAATTAAATGCATAACTACTATCCACAAGCAGCTTACCTTCATCCCTAAACCTAGCAATTCACAAGCAATTTTTTTACAGAATTCCAATTGCACAAATTATTAATTTTTACCTCTCTAAATAATATGGTAGTGCACATGGTCAAGCTACTTCATCAATATGATTTTAAAAATTGTTAGCCGCATAGTTGATTATTTGGGTGGGATGGGCACCCAACAAATAGTTTCCCTAATCAATGCACATGAAGTGACTATATAGTTAATGTTCTGTCACATTTGCTGTATGGGTGCTACATGCATGACTTTTCTTAAATCTTAAGTTTCGAATTTCCAGTTATTTGCAAAGAACAGACTGATTTGAGAGAATTGCATAAGTTAAGTGTGAAAGTTTTTCTTGAAAATAAGCCTAAAGCAACAATTATAGACATCTTTCCAATTTATTTTTACAGGGATGACAGCATCGGCCAAGGCTGTTCTTCAACTGTGTCCTGAACTATTATAAGTTACATCAAGATACGTTTGGTTCAGATCAGGTGCAGAGCTTTCTTGAACTGTTAATATTCTTACATATAACAGTTATGTATATAGGAAATAATAAAATATTTGATAATTGTAAGAATTCAGATGAAATATATAATGCTGAAAATGATATGATGCACATAATATTACACTGTATTACACATGTCGAATGTACAAGTATAGTTAATGTCTTTAATCATACATGCCACTTGAAGAACTGAGATAGGTATTGGAGCGTTTCTGATACTTCTGAATCATCTGTTGTGAATAAAAATGGTTAATGTAACAAATACAACATTACCTACCTAATTCTTCAACAAACACATACTGTATCACAGAGCTGACAACTTTCCCATTAGTAGACACCAACATACAAGTGTAAGGAGCTGACTCAGTCACAGAATGAACTGTCAGCTCATAAGTCTTAGTGTCACTGTCATGTTGTGAGAACCACAAGGAATAGTTATCATTAATACCAACAAACACATCTCCCTTCATCCATAATAACTGATGGTAGAGTAGGTCATTACTCTTCACTGTACAACTAACAGTGACTGGCATGCCACTGTGTACTGTTGTGTTGTGGGGCTCTGAGGTGATCTTGGTTTCTGAAATCAATAGCATCATATTATTGTTTATTACTCATCACTTGCATACAAACATACCATTGATAATTGGAGTGACAGTTTTAACTATCTTGGATCTTCCACTGAAACATCTAACTGTACAACTGCCAGTGATATGTTTTAATACAAAGTGCGTACGAAATTTAGGAGCTCTTTCTTTACTAGTAATGTCAAGTTTGCAGTTACTGCGATCCTCCATAACCACACTAACATGTGGAGGAATAATACTACCCTGAACAGTGCATGAGCCTGTTAGCACTTGATCATAGAAAACAACTTCTGACATCTCCAAGTGTAACTGAGGTCCTACATTATAAATGTTACAATACTGCACATCATTGCATTGTCTCACCTTTGGCCATAGAACATGTAACAGCAAGTGCTACAAAAAATGTTATAGTGACCAAAATCTTCATCTTGATAAACAAGTATATAGTAAATATTAACTTTTTAACTTGCTAACTTGTACCGTTAGCTTTGATCGTAACATTTATATAATACTATTATAACTATGTAACTCAATATGACATAAAAATGACATCATAGGATATTACTGCATAACCAGACATGGATTCAACTCATTAGTATCCTTACTATATAACTACAATGAGATGTTAAAAATAATGACCTCACTGTATAGCAATGTAATTTCAAACAGAAGGGATTTTTTTCTATTGTTTACACTACATGACACATATGTGTCAGTATCAGTTCATTGATACATTATGTACCTAACCTTAATGTTGACAATACCTGCATGGCATCATGTGGTTATGGTGTAATTAAGTTAGGGACAGACCAAAGGCAATATCATATTGGAGACTTCTTTAAGATGGCACAACTACTGTAAGGGTGATTTCATAACATACAATGTAACATTTGTTGTTTTGTTGTTGTCTGACAATAATCATATGTACTAAAACACAGTAGAGATACAACAGTGAGTGCACACACATCTTGACATTTTGAGGCTGTATATAGGTACATATTGCATTATTAATACAACTACTTCATACAGGACATTTTACACAAAACATATATTGTATGCAGAACCACAACCACCTTTTGGTTTCCTTTGTGACCACAAAATTATTTTAAATTTTTCTGTAAATACATGTAGTATACTAGCAGTAAATTATAATCGTCTGAAAAATGTTCTCTATTTTTTAAAAAATATGGCTATAGCTATACCTATAAATCATGTAAGATCATGTGGCTCACACCAGCTGAGGCCACAAATGCTGTGAATGTCTTTGTTGGTAATCAAGAAAGACCGCAGCAGAGAGAGGAATCCCACTCAAGGTAATGAATAAACACCCAAGAAATCATCTCAGCATACTTCACAAAGTAAGTCACAAATACTGCAGTGGCATGTGCCCTATTTAGGTATGGAGACTACATTACTAACACTTTACAGTGACCAGCACTGAAGGTCTGACAGCAACATGTGCTGCATGAGACTAGAACGACATGAAGACAGCCACAGATAACTCCATAGCAACAATCAGACACCATGAAGATTATAGGTGATTATCATAATCATTATTCAATGTTGCTCCTTTAATGTGCTATGTTAATTACACCCCACCTTAATAGTGCAATTAGCTACCTTAATTTGCTGCAGCTATTTTTGTACAAAAAATCAAGATAAAAATTATTTTACATGACTGCTCTATTAACTATAGAGTAATTATGTATATGCATATCTCGGTCTTTTGCAGCCAAGCCACGGTAATATATATATTTTATTATACTATAGCCATGTTCTTGATTTCCATTGTGTCTTAGTTGAAGGCTAGCTTTTAGTAGGTATTCCAGCCCAATTTTGGACTCATATAGGTTACTATTAATTCAATTGTGCCGTTTTCCCTTTACAATGTGTGGGGAGCGTTGGGATAAACGTGTACCTTTTTAGCACACTGTGCATGCCAAAGTAGCCAATTCCAACCCATCAAGCTATATATTTCAGAGATCAGCATTCAATACTCCATTCTACTGAATGGACTGTCTTGAAATTGTAGTTGCTTCTAGTTGCAAGTTTGTACATGCAATGAGAGTAACTTCAGGGTCTATTGGATCTCAGTGATCTTTGCTTTGTGGTGAGCAAATAATATTGTGTTTCACTTGATCAATACAATGGTGTACACCCATAAGCAAGTGGATACGTCAAAAGTTAGCAACTTAAAAAGTATCCAGTATAAATTTGAGATAATTATTAAGATTCTGCATGTCAATTAACTGCAGCATGGCTAATACCACGTCAAAAGCTTTACCTAGTATGTGAAAATGTACATTAAACTATTGATATACTCATTAAATGAAAGTAGTTGATGCATGAGCTTATAAACATAGGGACCATTACACTTCTAAAGGAATTTAATGTGTTATGTGGGAAAAACAAATCATGATTTCTAAAACATTAAATTAATGCCACACCAGCTATGAAATTGCTAGTTGAAGCATTATAATCATCATACACCTTTGATTGTTTGTTCCAATTGATTTGCCATTTATGTTTAGCATAAACCATATTAGGTCTTTTGGTTTCTGAACAATACAGAAACCACCACCTATTCAATGATATACATTCTTTACTATAGCTAGTTCACATCGCCAATTTAGACCTTCAGCACTTGTGCTGTAAATCCTTAATAAATAAACTACTATCCATCTGGTTCCACATGCGGTACTTTGAGATAATAAGTTACTCTCTAGAGTTCCTATGGATACATATAATGAAGTGATAGTAGTAACAGAATGGAAACCAACTGACTGTCACTTAGTAGGGAAGTACTTTTTAAAGTTTTTAATTAATTTTTCAGGCTGATAGAAGAAGTCATTCCTTTGCTAAGTCATTGTCTGCTTCATTATCGCATTGTAAACCATTTTGTCCTTTAGCACTATGAACAAGATTATTACACTGGTTTGATGATGTTGATATTAGTATGTTTAGTAGGAATACTGAGAGTTGTTTACAGACATGTGACATGAACTTGTTAATAACATTACATCAGTGGTTAAAGGTCACATATTTAAAGATAGTAACAAACAAAGTGCAGCCTTTTAAGAATTTTCCCTTTACATTCAACTTTAGCAGTGAAGTGTAAGGGAGTAATTATGTGTATATTATAGTATGTAGCTGGCACAGATATAGACTCCCTCTAAAGTTTTTCTGAAGATATATACATTTGCCATTTTACAGACACAACTAGCACTTGTCTTCAGCTCATCAACACTGCATCCATTTTGTGTTCTTCATAACATTATAAAAATTGCATAGCAGAGGCTAGCCTGACATTTATACCAAAAGGAGCCATCTTCTGTTTCTCGTATCCTTGCTTGAAAAGTATGCTTCTTCATAATTCAATGTCTTCTGTAAATCCCTTGCAGATCAACAGTCATTGTATCTTATTGAAGGAAATCCTCCTCTCAACAAATCTCTTCAAACAGGAGGGTGATTAATCAAATACATGTAGAAACAGCCCAAGAAGACTTAAAGCACTTTATTTTCTATTTAATTGCTATTATAATTATTTCGTTAACATAATAGAAGTTTGAGGCAGAATCAGTGATTGCAGGGGCTAAGCAATGGTATCAGAAGCAGAGAACTCACTGATGACTAAAGGGTGGGATTAGAAATTACCAATCTTCTCCTATTATAGCAGGGAGAGCAATCAGATCTCTCAAGGTAACCACGAGGTGAGCGTCCAGTCACAGATGGTATAACTTGGTGGCAAACAAAACACTCTAGTGACTGAAAAGGAAAGCAGTAAAGCACATGAGGCTATGTTATTGAGAATAAAGCCAGTCATTTTCCCAAGAGGAAACTTTACCACATATGTAATCAGCAACATAGGATTGAGACCCAATAGTATCACCTAGATAAACAGCAGTAATATTAACTCAGGTATATCAACACCTATTGAGCATGTCCTAATTGAACTGCTCCTTCACAACGAACCAATTTTACAGCCTCAACTGAGAAACTCCGTCCCACATCATTAACATACCAAGCTTGAATCACAATATTTCAGAGGTACGGTTGTGAAAGCACAGAAGGGTACGGTCATAGAATCTCCTTATGTGATACTTTCACTGAAATAGAGAACATCACTACCCACAGCAGAGGACCGATATGTGTTAATGAAGAAAATAGAGAAAGTCAGACACAGAGCTATACAACACAATTAAGGGAATTAAATGCAAAACTACTATCTACAAGCAGCTTACCTTCATCCCTAAAGCTAGCAATTCACAAGCAGAATTTTACAGAATGCCAATTGCACAAATTATTAATTTTACCCCTCTAAATAATATGGTAGTGCACATGGTCAAGCTACTTCATCAATATGATTTTAAAAATTGTTAGCTGCATAGTTGATTATTTGGGTGGGATGGGCACCCACCAAATAGTTTCACTAATCAATGCACATGAAGTGACTATATAGTTAATGTTCTGTTTGTTGTATGGGTGCTACATGCATGACTTTTCTCAAATCTTAAGTTTCTAATTTCCAGTTATTTAAACTGACTTGTGAGAACTGCTTAAGTTAAGTGTAAAAATTTTTCTTGAAAATAAGCCTGAAGCAACAATTATAGACATTTTTCCTATTTATTTTTACAGGGATGACAGCATCGGCCAAGGCTGTTCTTCAACTGTGCCCTGAATTATTATAAGTTACATCAAGATACATTTGGTTCAGATCAGGTGCAGAGCTTTCTTGAACTGTTAATATTCTTACATATAACAGTTATGTATATAGGAAATAATAAAATATTTGATAATTGTAAGAATTCAGATGAAATATATAACGCTGAAAATGATATGATACACATAATATTACACTGTATTTACACATGACTGTACAAGTATAGTTAATGTCTTTAATCATACATGCCACTTGAAGAACTGAGATAGGTATTGGAGCGTTTCTATCACTTTTGAATCATCTGTTGTGAATAAAAATGGTTAATGTAACAAATATAACATTACCTACCTAATTCTTCAACAAACACATACTGTATCACAGAGCTGACAACTTTCCCATCAGTAGACACCAACATACAAGTGTAAGGAGTTGACTCAGTCACAGAATGAACTGTCAGCTCATAAGTCTTAGTGTCACTGTCATGTTGTGAGAACCACAAGGAGTGGTTATCATCAATACCAACAAACACATCTCCCTTCATCCATAATAACTGATGGTAGAGTAGGTCATTACTCTTCACTGTACAACTAACAGTGACTGGCATGCCACTATGTACTGTTGTATTGTGGGGCTCTGAGGTGATCTTGGTTTCTGCAATTAATAGCATCATATTATTGTTTATAACTCATCACTTGTATCCAAACATACCATTAACAACTGGAGTGACAGTTTTAACTATCTTGGATCTTCCACTGAAACATCTAACTGTACAACTGCCAGTGATATGTTTTAATACAAAGTGCGTGCGAAATTTAGGAGCTCTTTCTTTACTAGTAATGTCAAGTTTGCAGTTACTGCGATCCTCCATAACCACACTAACATGTGGAGGAATAATACTACCTTGAACAGTGCATGAGCCTTTTAACACTTCATCATACAAAACAACTTCTGACATCTCCAAGTGTAACTGAGGTCCTACATTATAAATGTTACATTACTGCACATCATTACATTGTCTCACCTTTGGCCATAGAACATGTAACAGCAAGTGCTACAAAAAATGTTATAGTGACCAAAATCTTCATCTTGATAAACAAGTATATAGTAAATATTAACCTTTTCAATTTGCTAACTTGTATTGTTAGCTTTGATCGTAACATTTATATAATACTATTATAACTATGTAACTCAATATGACATAAAAATGACATCATAGGATATTACTGCATAACCAGACACGGATTCAACTCATTAGTATCCTTACTATAGCTACAATACAATGAGATGTTAATAATAATGACTTGACGTATAGTAGTGTAACCTCAAACAGAAGGGAATTTTTTTTCTATTGTTTACAACTACATGACACATATGTGTCAGTATCAGTTCATTGATACATTATGTACCTAACCTTAATGTTGATGTAATCAAGTTAGGGACAGACCAAAGGAAATATCATATTGGAGACTTCTTTTAAGAAGGCACAACAACTGTAAGGGTGATTTCATAACATACAATGTAACATTTGTTGTTTGTTGTTGTCTGACAATAATTATATATGTACTAAAACACAGCTAGAAATACAATGGTGAGCACAAGAATACCATACACCCATCTTGACATTTTGAGACTGTATATATTGGTATTGCATTATTAATACAACTACTTCATGCAGAACATTTTACACAAAACATATATTGTAGACAAAACCACAACAACCTTTCGGTTTCCTTTGTGACCACAAAATTATTTTAAATTTCTGTAAATACATGTGGTGTACTAGCAGTAAATCATAATCCCCTGAAAAATGTTCTCTATTTTTTCTATAGCTATACGTATAAATCATGTAAGATCATGTGGTTCACACCAGCTGAGGCCACAAATGCTGTGAATGCCTTTTTTGGTAAGGAAGAAAGACCATGGCAGAGAGAGGAATCCCACCCAAGATAATGAATAAACACCCAAGAAATCATCTCAGCATACTTCACAAAGTAAGTCACAAAGACTGCAGTGGCATGCGCCCTATTTAGTCATGGAGACCACATGAGACTAGAAAGACATGAAGACAGCCACAGATAAATCCATAGCAACAATCGGACACCATGAAGATTATAGGTGATTATCATAATCATTATTCAATTCTGCTCCTTTAATGTGCTATGTTACCTTAAAAATGCAATTAGCTACCTTAATTTGCTGCAGCTATTTTTGTACAAAAAATCAAGATAAAATATTATTTTACATGACTGCTCTATTAACTATAGAGTAATTATATATGCATATCTCGGTCTTTTGCAACCAAGCCATGGTAATAAAAGATATTTATATTATATTATAGCCATGTTCTTGATTTTCATTGTGTCTTAGTTTAAGGCTAGCTATTAGTAGACATTCCAACCCGATTTTTCATTTTTGGACTCATAAAATGTTACTACTAATTCAATTGTGCCAGTTTTTCCTTTATAATGTGTGGGGAGCCTTGGAGAAAAATGTGTACCTTTTTAGCACACTATGCGTGCCAAAGTAGCCAATTCCAACCCATCAAGCTATATAATATTATTTCAGAGTTCAGCAATCAATACTCTATCCTACTGAATGGACTGTCTTGAAATTGTGGTTGCTTCTAGCTGCAAGTTTGTACATGCAATGAGAGTAACTTCAGGGTCTATTGAATCTCAGAGATCTTTGTATGCTTTGTGGTGAGCAAGTAATATTGTGTTTCACCTGATGCACACTTGTCAATATAATGGTGTATACCTATAAGCAAGCGGCTACCTCAAAAGTTAGCAACTTAAAAAGGTAAACAACTAAAGTGGAGGTGTCACAATGATACAACAGTAGTCAAGGTAGAATTGTCGTTTCAATTGTGGTATTATAATGCAGATTTTGAAATGGTTTATACATTTGGGTTGGTGACATAGTCCATCAGAAAATTGTTGTGTAGCTGAAAATCGCAAACCTGAGCAAGTAACTATATGTACTTTGAAGTAAATACCAGTGAATACCTTCCATCTGAAAGTATTTGTTTAGGTTTCATGGTATAGCTATTCTGAAGCCTTACAATTACACAAAATCATACAAAACTTATGCACATGATAAAACTAAGATTTCCAAGATGATCAACATATGAACAAACCTATACCAAGTTTCATCATCTTTATAGAGCTCGGATGACATGTGTTAAATGTGCATTGTTATTTTCTGCCAGGGTTCCATTGGAACATACTATCTATCACTTCAAGAAATGATAAATGCTCAATTTATTTTATCATTATGAGTGCTGAAGGTTTGTAGGACCCTACAGCCTGTTAATATCACTGAAGTCAAGCCAGGTAATTATCTTTGAATAGATACTAAGTTTACTGAATAAGTCATAAAATAATAGTAAGCTATGGCTGTAAGGGCTGCGATACATGCAGCCCACCAAGTGTGATTCTGGGTCTTGCATCTCCCCCAAACATGGTTACTAATTTTTAGGAGAAAAATGCTACTATATGTTAGTAGGGATCATCTATATATCATTATTAGATGTCTGTGGGGGATCATAACTTCTGTCATTACTAGACATTGGTTGGGGATCATCAGGAAGAAATGTGAAGGGCCAAGTTAATCAATTGAGGTTGTGTTCACTTTGATTGCTGGGTGCGTGGCTAAAAAATTGGACAATTTTCAAGCACTAAACCATGACTATGCTTTTGCAAAGCCATAATATGTTTTTTCTCATTTGAATGCTCTGTAAGCAAAACAAAATGGGACACAAGGGAGGACAAGCTAGATATTGCTTCAGTCCAACTGATGTATCTTGGTGTATTGCAGTACATACAATGCACACATCATGGACTTATCTTTGTCCTCCTTTGTGTCCCATTTCGTTTTGCATACAACGCATTCAATTCAATAATACATCATTTCTTTGCAATAGCATACTCATGGTAGCAGTGAAAAAATCAAGCCCATAGTTAGTTACACTGGTCTGAAGGTATCATCAGGAAGTTAGTGGTCAGTAGAAAATCCCACTAAATATATATATTTTTAAATAGAACTTAATGGAAGCATTTCAGACTGTACTGATCATGAAAGCACTTTTGAGCTTGATCAACCACCTACTATATAGAGCCATCCCTTATGGTTTTATGCTGGGGAAAACAAACAAGTCAAAGGTACATGATGATTGTAATTCAACCTTCATTGCTGGTGTAGCATTAATTATGTGGAGGATTGAGTTTTAGAAAATCATGATTTGTTTTCCCATGTAACCACAAACCACATTAATTACCTACTCTATTGATTACCATCTAGTGTACATGGCTAGCTCAGCTGCTGTAGCAATTTAACTACAATGCAACTACATTATAAGTTACATCATATACACAAATATATCGAAAATTGCCACGATTAAACCCATTATTAAGTATTAATGCAGTCCTGGAAGTATAAACATTCAGTAAAATATACTTTGAGATGATTATAGCTCTGTGTGCCATTTACTGTTGGCTGCTGACATTTACAATACTTACATTCCTGAGAAAATGGCTATAAAATTAAACCAACTAGATGATTAGTGATGATAGTAAAGGTGCAAATAGCCGTGATTTGGCTCTATCACAAGTTTGGGAAAGGGTCATACCAGAATATACATTGTATGGCTTTGTGTAATAACCCTTTTTGTGTAATAAATCATAGGTATCTAGACAGTTTAATAATACATCCTATCAGATACATGCTCTGTACATCATACTAAAGCTGAAGTATTGCAATATCCAATAGTACATTCATTTTGATGAATAAAGCTACAAGAGTTTTTGAAATCTGGCTTAATTTATCCCTTAAGAAAATCTCTAAATCTTTATTCAAAGTTTGGTAATTTAATTTATTTATGAAAAATCAAACCACACATTTCCTATGACAAAGCCATGTGATGTATAGTCTGGTACAACCCTTTACCAAAGCCAAACAACACATGTCTGCTCTTTGCACCTTTACATCACTATAATCATCTAGCTAGTTGGTTGAATGTTATTTCTCACAATAAAATCCTTTTAGCTACTTTTCTAAGTATTGTAAATGTCTGCAGTAGTAAGTGGCACACAGAGCCTTAATCATTTCAAAGTGTACTGAATGCTGATCAGCAGTATCATTTTGTACATACACCCTCGTATTGTAGGGCTACACTAACGCTTATGGTATTAATAATGAGTTTGTATTAGTGTATTAATTATTAGTAGAAATTCCTTTGATGTTTAACAAGTGATGTCACAATTAAAAATGAAAGTTGTGGTTAACTAAATTATAAGTAGTTATTACCTCTTGTGTACAACAACAACAACAACAACAACAATCATCTGATCATCATGAACACTCCATGGCCACTATAATGTACCAAAATGCAACACAATGAAGTGATAGTAGTAATAGAATGGAAACCAACTGATTGTCATTTAGTAGGGAAAATGTTTAAGTACTTTTAAAGTTTTAATTAATTTTCAGGCTGATAGAAGAAGTCATTCCTTTGTTAAGTCATTGTCTGCTTCATCATCGCATTGTACACCATTTTGTCCTTTAGCACTATATGAACAAGATTATTGCACTGGTTTGATGATATTAGTATGTTTAGTAGGAATACTGAGGGAATTTTTCTGCTGTTTACAGACATGTGACATGTACTTGTTAATGACTGCATAGTCAACATTACATCAGTGGTTAAAGGTCACATATTTAAAGATAGTAACAAAGTGCAGCCTTTTAAGAATTTTCCCTTTACATCCAACTTTAGCAGTGAAATAAGGGAGTAATTATGTGCATATTATAGTATATGTAGCTGGCACAGATATTTAGACTCCCTCTGAAGTTTTTTTTGAAGATATATACATTTGCCATTTTACAGACACAACTACCACTTCAGCTTATCAACACTGCATCTATTTTTGTGTTCTTCATAAAAATTGTATAGCAGAGACTAGCCTGACATTTATACCAAAAGGACCTATGTTCTGTTTCTCGTATCCTTGCTTGAAAAGTATGATTCTTCATAATTCAATGTCTTCTGTAAATCCCTTGCAGATCAGCAGTCATTGTGTCTTATTGAAGGAAATCCTCCTTTATGACAGGAGAAAAATGTTCAATAGTAAACTTGACATCACACGAGCAGTGCTGAGGAATCATGGCAGGATCCCATACACCCATGGAAGTGCAATGGTATCATGAAAACAAATTTTATGCAAGGCAAAACCATGTTCCTGCCAAGGAAGAATTGTAAGCTGACTCAATGCTCTCTACTCTAAGGTCAACTCAACAGACCTCTTCAAACAGGAGGGTGACTGATCAAGTACATGTAGAAACAACCTAAGAAGACTTAAAGCACTTAATTTATTTTCAATTTAATTGATATCCGAGCATTTCTATAATAATATTGTTAACATAAGTAGAAGCTTGAGTGATTGCAGGGGCTAAGCAATGGTATCAGAAGCAGAGAACTCACTGATGACTAAAGGGTGGGATTAGAAATTACCAATCTCCTCCTATTATAGCAGGGAGAGCAATCAGATCTCTCAAGGTCACCAGGAGGTGAATGTCCAGTCACAGATGGTGGTAAACACAACACTCTAGTGACTGAAAAGGAAAGCAGAAAAGTACATGAGGCTATGTTATTGAGAATAAAACCAGTCATTTTCCCAAGAGGAAACTTGGCACAGATGTAATCAGCAACATAGGATTGAGACCCAATAGCATCACCTAGAGAAAACAGCAGTAATATTCACTCAGGTATATCAACACCTATTGAAGAGGTCCTAAGAACTGCTCCTTCACAACAAGCCAAAATAACCATTTTTACAGCCACCTGTCTTGCATCATTAACATACCAAGCTTGAATCACAATCTTTGAGAGGTACAGTTGCCAAAGTACAGAAGGGTACAGTCATAGAATCTTCTTGTGTGATACTCTCATTGGAATAGAGAACATCATCGATATGAGAACACTGAACACAGAGAACACCGATATGTGATAATAGAGAAAGTCAGACACAGAGCTATACAGCACAATTAAGGTTACGGGATACTGTAAACCCACATGTACACTATCAATCATTTTTCATGATTAGGGGTTTGATTTTTCTTAATGCATTGTTATCAAATATTTATACATTCTTAACTTCTCATTAATCGACATGGAATTCAAATGTTGTTATGGAAACATGAGTTGTCCCCATGCCAATTAGTGAAAACTATGAACCAAAAATCAGACCAATGAAGAACCATGAGAACTTACTAACAATTCTAAGGTTTGAAGAACATCACTTGTGAGGGACTGACAAGAGGATTTGTGAATAATGTGTATAGCTGCTGAAATATGACTACAACATGGCCTAAAGCAAGACACTGTGATCACAAAATTAATTTTTAAATTGATATCACAAGCACTATAAACATTATTTCTAACAAATGGCTCCGTCAGGACCTAGACAAGAAGCCAAACTAGTAGTCTGTTGATACAAAATGTTAACAACTAGTTTGACAGTCCTGATTTTTGGTTCAGGAAAATATCGCCATTAGTCAGCAAAACTACGCATGCGCTTACAGGTGCGCCAGTTGCTAAGTGTGCTGTATCTATGTTATCTTGTACTGTTACGTGTGTTTTCTTGTACCTTGTACCTGTCCAGTCAGCACGCTATGATTCTAAGCCTGTTACCAGATACACAACACAACAACACCAAGCCCGCCTTAATTACGTAATAATAGCGATTCCGGGAGAATTTTAAAATTAATGGAAATAGTTTTTATTTAGCATAGCCTTGTGCAGTACTCCCTAAGGATCTCATAAATACTTAGTTTTTAAAAATCCATCATAGGATGGTGGAGTTATAAGCAATTTTGTCCTGGAAAATAGGCAAAATTTTCTCCGTATCTTTCCATTGAAAATAGTCCCAAAAATGGCACAATTGAATAAATGCTTATAACTGAGCTTTGCAATAACATTTTGAACTTTTGTTTTCTGTTATCAATACCTTAATACATGGACCACAGTGTAACCTTACTTGTAAGACCCTCTGAATAAAGGTCACCTCCATAGAAAGCCACTAAATAGTTGCATGCATTTAGGATCTGGCGGATGGCAAAGCAGCATACACATGGTGAAGTGCAACCACTCTGTAGCAGTCACCTCCACTCAAAAATACAATGTGCATGCAAAGCAAGGAGTTGTACTGTTGATTTATAGTTACTTATATGATTATTTTTTCTCTTAATGTACAGCTCCTTGACAGCTACCAAAATGGTGCATCAAAGAGATGAGCTATTTGTGGTGCAAATTTGCTAACTTTTAGCATAGTAATATTGAAAACTACATGTACAAAAATGTTCACCTTGGTGTAACTAACATGTGCTAGGTCGTTTCTTGCAAAGAGAACATTACATTGTGGTGGCTATATTGCAAAATAATCTTAAAATTGGCATAAAAATACACACAAACATACTTGTAGTAGAAAACTAACTGCACCATCGTATTCCTTGCCCCCAGAAACCCTAGAAATGATCCAATTGTTTGATCAATCACTCGTACGGCAGCGAATTGATTGTGCCAACTCTCCAATGGAAGATTCACGGAGAAAATTTTATGCAAAATTTACGGAATTCCGGAATCGCTAGTAATAAAATTTTTGTTTGACAGTCGCTCAGTATCCCGTAAACTTAAGGGAATTGAATGCATAACTACTATCTACAAGCAACATACTTTAGTGCACAGGGTCAAGCTACTACTTATCAGATCACTTTATCAATATGATTTTCCATTATTAGGCTATATAGTTGATTATTTGGGTGGGATGGGCACCCACCAAATAGTTGCCCTAATCAATGCGGCACATGAAGAGACTATATAGTTAATGTTTGTTTGCTGCATGAGTGTTATATGCATGACTTTTCACAAACTTCAGTTTCTAGTTTTTCCAGTTATTTGCAAAGAACAGACTGATTTGAGAGAACTGCTTAAGTGTAAAAGTTTTTCTTGAAAATAAGCCTGAAACAACAATTATAGACACTATTAGTTACGTTTGGTTCAGATCAGGTACAGAGCTTTCAATATTCTTACATATAACAGTTACATATATAATTAGGCAATAATAAAAATATTTGATAATTGTATATTACAAAGAGTTCAGATGAAATATATAATCCTGAAAATGATATGATACACATAATATTACACTGTATTTACACATGAATGAGTTAATGTCTTTAATCATACATGCCACTTGAAGAACTGAGACAGGTATTGGAGCATTTCTGATACTTTTGAATCATCTGTTGTGAATAAAAATGGTCAATGTAATGAATACAACATTATACCTACCTAATTCTTCAACAAACACATACTGTGTCACAGAGCTGACAACTTTTCCTGTAGTAGACATCAGTGTACATGTATAAGGAGCTGACTCTGTCACAGAATGAACTGTCAGCTCATAAGTCTTAGTATTGTCATCATGTTGTGAGAACCACAAGGAGTGGTTATCATCAATACCAACAAACACATCTCCCTTCATCCATAATAACTGATGGTAGAGTAGGTCATTACTCTTCACTGTACAACTAACAGTGACTGGCATGCCACTGGGTACTGTTGTATTGTGGGGCTCTGAGGTGATCTTGGTTTCTGCAATTAATAGCATAATATTATTGTTCATTACTCATCACTTGTATACCAACATACCATTAACAATTGGAGTGACAGTTTTAACTATCTTGGATCTTCCACTGAAACATCTAACTGTACAACTGCCAGTGATATGTTTTAATACAAAGTGCGTGCGAAATTTAGGAGCTCTTTCTTTACTAGTAATGTCAAGTTTGCAGTTAGTGCTATCCTCCATAACAACACTAACATGTGGAGGAATAATACTACCCTGAACAGTGCATGAGCCTGTTAGCACTTCATCATAGAAAACAACTTCTGACATCTCCAAGTTTAACTGAGGTCCTACATTATAAATGTTACAATACTGCACATCATTACATTGTCTCACCTTTGGCCAAGGAACATGTAACAGTAAGCGCTACAAAAAATGTTATGGTGACCAAAATCTTCATCTTGAAAACAAGTAGTAAATATTAACCTTTTCAACTTGCTAACTTGTATTGTTAGCTTTGGTCCTAACGTTTATATAGTATTATTATTATGTAATTCCTTATGACATCATAGGATATTACTGCATAACCAGACATGGAAATCAAATAATTCAACTCATCAGTATCCTTACAATGCAATGGGATATTAATAATAATGACTTGACCAATGTAACTTCAAACAGAATTTAAGGGAATTTTTTTCTATTGTTTACAACTACATGACGCATATGTGTCAGTATCAGTTTATTGATACATTATGTACCTAACCTTAATGTTGATACAAGAATAACTGCATGACATCATGTGGTTATGGTGTAATCAAGTTATGGGATAGACCAAAGGAAATATCATATTATATCTAGGGAGATTTCTTGTAAAGAAGGCACAAAAACTGTAAGGGTAATTTCTATATACGTATGTAACATTTGTTATTGCCAGACAATAATTGTATATGTACTAAAATACAGTAGAGATACATTAGTACAAGAAAACCATACACCACCTTGACATTTTGAGGCTGAATATAATAAAGGTATGTGTATCATTGATACAACTACTCTATACACAAAACATTGTTGTGGTTACAAGACAGAACCACAATAATGTTTTGGTTTCCTTTGTGACCATAAAATTATTTTTACAATTTATGCAGTGTACTAGCAGTAAATCATAATCGCCTGAAACTACCAAACAGTTTGTATTTTTTTAAAACTTGGTTATAGCTAGATCTTACGTGCAGCTCACACCAGCTGAGGTCACAAATGTTGTGAATATCTTTGTTGGTGAGCAAGGAGAGAGGAGAGAGAGAACAACAAAACCCATGCAGGTCATGGTCAAATTTTTTCACACAGAGAAGTGATTCATGGAATGTTTAAGTTGTCAATACTGATACTCAGATTCATTCAAGACCTGCTGGACAGTCACTTAACTAAATTTCAATATAATAAGAACAATAATTGTATGCATGTGATCAGATTTTCACTCACAGAGCCTTCTATATACCCTGTATCCACTAATAACAATAAATAATAAGCATGTGAGTCCTCAGTCAATGCGCAACCACAAACAGGACCACATATGAAACCATTGTAGGCATGGCAAGGACAAAAGATAGGAAAAAAGCAGACAACACAAAATAGTATATACAAAAATTATAAGCTACAATATTAAGTCAATAGTCCTGGAGTCAAGTGAATAAAGTTCAATAACCAAACACCTAAGAAATCATCCAGCTATACAGCATAACTATATCTTTGCAAAGCAAGGTGCAAAAACTACAGTATCATGGTGAACTGTACACCATGTGCTCATGGGTGGTAAAGATTAAAGAGTAGGAGGGGGCAACTTTGGCAATGAAAAGTTTGAAGCATATATCAATAACAGACATGGATTCCATCCTGGAGGCATGCCCTAAGGAAATTTTAGAAGTTTTGAGATAGCTAGTACTTTACGCCACTGCATGTTCACTATAATGTTACAGGTAAAATAAGTAACTATTTTAAGAGATACAAGTATAAGAAAAAATTAGGGCACCTGCAGCTATACTATATAGTGCACAATTAATTATTTTGTCATATATGTATAATATAATGCATCCTGTCAATAGTATAGCCATGACCAAAGTAGGGATTAAATGTTCACTAGTATAGCTGTAGGTGTAGATGACCTTCCTCGTTTCATTACTTTTAATTTCTACTGTAGATACTTCCCTTCCCAAATGTAAAATTTCTACTTTTCTTGCACTTGTTTGCTTACTATTTTTGTAATTACACAATTCATTACTGGTAAATCATCACATGTCGCATCAAAGAAAAAGAATGGCACTAGGTAGACTATATATAAGAAGGCCGAGGCTATTGACACTAGTGGACTAAACAATGTAAGCAGAGAGTAAATTGAAAAAAGTTTAGGTTAGGCACCATTTTTTCCATTATTGTGGAGCACATGTGCTAGCCCACCAGTAATGAATTGTTATTGCAAAAAAGAGTAAACAGGTAGGTAATATTGTACATATAAGGAAAAATTAGAAATTTTACAATTGAATAGGGATGATAGAAATAAAAAGCAATAAAACAAGGGAGTCCTCTAGCCCTACTTCAGTCATGGCTAAATTACTGTATATAACTGAAGGAGGGATTAAATGTCCACTAGTAAAACTGTGTTTCATTATGATCCCTACTCAAATGTAACATTTCCTTATAGCTACTTGCCACAAAAAAAAAAGAAACACACAAAGTAACGTCTTGACTGTTTTGCAGTAGTTGTACCATGGACCCTAGTGATTTGCCTGATATGCACACCCAAGCATGAGAGCTGCAGGCCTGAGGGCTGGGTGTACATATCAAGTAAATTACGAGGGCACGTGATACAATTAACTGATATGTACCATGCCAATTGCAGGCTAATAGCCCTCAGGCAATTAATCACCCAAGCCTAACCGACCACTGAATTTATTACATAGGCCAACTTGTAATCACAAACTGTGGTATATCACTTATACACCACAGCTTGCCGTGGTATATCAGTTATTTAAATACATTATTAGCCTATATATAAGTATATGTTATACTACAGATATCATGGTATTCGAAATATATACCAAAAGATATACATATTTAGGAAAGGGTGCCATAGTGCGAGGCTTCGCCTCGCACTATGGCACCGGGGCTTCGCCTCGCACTATAACATCTTTTCTAAGTTTGTATATCTTTTGGTATATATTTCGAATACCATGATATCTGTAGTATAATATGTTAATACAACATCTCTTCTCCCACTTGGAAGCAGTAACAGCAATTTCTAATGTTTTTACACCATTATTAGTACTGGTAAGTAATTCCTTGTGATTAGCATGCTCAAGGAGTATGCACATGTGTTGCAGCCTGCAATCTTTTTGAAAATCGGTCCAACAATCCATAGCAACTGTTGCTAGGCAACAAAATGTAAACCTGACCTAGTTACATGCTTTTTGGTGGTTGCTTAGCAACCGTTGCTATGGTGTAAAAATCATTTCTGAAATCAGTAGTGGTTACCTAGCAACGGTTGCTAGGCAACAGTATTGTTGCTAGGTAACAGGTATTGGTTACTATGGTACCACTAGTTGTCAAGTCGGACATGCCTAACTGGTAAAACAACTAAACACTATCAAGAATTTTTAGCCAATCAGATGCGTATATCAAATGTACAAGTGATATACTGATTCTATTGGCTAGTTTGCTGTAGTATATCAAAAATATACCACAAGCTGCTATTGGAGTTTTTGTACAGGACACGATATTGATGTTGTATTAATTTATATATAAAGCACACATATGGATATTAATGACATATATGAGAAAGTTAAGCTTGTAAATACTGGTATCAGGATCGTGATAAAAGTTCATAAAACTATTGAATACAGACGACCCAGTAGCTATGTTATACATGCAGGGATACATGTAGGAGGCTTTGCAATTATACTAGGTAACTATTGTATCCCAGCAAGCAAACTCTTGATGTATCTGTGTTCACGACTAATATTTTAGGTACACAGCACTGGCTGCGTTGACCAGAAGGACAGGCAAGGTGAATATAGCACACGTTATATCTATAGCTACATTTATCCTTGCAACATAATTATTAAGATGAGTTATTTGTAAAGCACTCAGTATTTGTAGGAAGATTATCAGAAATGATGATACAATTAATTCATCTGTTTTCTGTATTGGCAACAATAATAAGCAAGAACAGACATTCATTCATTACTGGTGTAGTTTGTTAGGAAACAGAGAAGTGGTATAAAACCCAACTTGGCAAAGGACAAAGGTGGCTGCTGTGGCATACATTGAACAACAAGTAGCTTGATGCCTTAGATATATATATATATATATTTACCCTAACACACTGAGTGATAAGGAGCATTACCTATAGTGTTCAGTATTTTCCTAGTATAGTTCTGGATGTATATATCATTGATACATGCAGTACTATTATTTTAGTTACTTCAGTCATGTCATCATGTCCACATAACCAAACCAACAAATAGACAATTTTATTTTAAAGCATCAGTTAGAATCGTAATAAAGTGAGTTTGGATCACCTTCATCCTTAACTAATTCTAGCTGTACTAATGGATGGCCACCATCTAGTCATGAAAAATGAAAAGTTATGCAATAATACACAATCATAATACGCACATAGTATTACATTTACATGTAGTTTAACAAGTTAGTTTGTTTACTCATTTGGTACATAAAGAATATTCTCAAGGTTTTTGTATTCTATCCTATGCTACATACATAGCAACACCACGCTGGAAATTAGGCTGGATAAAAATGTTTATAAAATAGAAAACACACTACTATGAAATGGTACATAGCTAACGTTATTTTGAGATTAGTAGAGATTTGGCCACTAAAATCATGAGACTAAGAATCATCACATTGCTAAGAATCAAATTTATTAGCAATAAAGCATATCAAACAAAACTGACCCTACTAATTGGGTACAATTTTCAGTGGTTGATCCTAGGGGTCACAAGGAGGAAGCTTAGTACAAAAGAAACAGAGGTCACACCTAGATATGCCACTGGCAATATTAGTATTTGCCTTCATGGACCACATCAAACGAAACAGATAGCATACATATAACAGTGACAGTTCTCTGGGATATTCTTTTATACTCACACAGTCACAGTACATTACAAAGCTACATCTCTCCTATAATACTTACATTTTTTTCGCAACTTTTTAATGCAACAATATATCAGCAACACTGCTATTAACAGCCCAAGTGATCCACCTGTTACACCTGCTATAATAGCAATATATGGTATCTGATCTGACCCTACAAACATAACGTTTTAAACATAAAAAGTGGAACAGCATTGCAATATTAAATGCAGAATATTACAATCACAAGCTAGGTAGAAGGGGAGGTATAGATACAGTGAACTCTACACCAATGGTCATTCTAACAGCAGAGACGTATCCAGAAGGTGGTTTCCAGATTTGGTAGTGAATGTGCAGGGGTCTGGGGGTGCAGCTCCCCACAGATTTGAACAGTGCTTCACATTTTACTGAGATTCATGATTTTATGCACAATGTAAACTAATTTCAATATATATGTATGCTCGGTTCCCTTTAAGCCTTAGCTAAATGTCACTATTTATGGCTGGTCAGGTATTGTAGTAATCCAAAATACATATCTAATTAAAATGAAAAATTCAGCTATTGAATCACTCTTTAAACTTCAAGTTAGCTTTTACATATATAATTGTATTCCGTTATGAATGTTCTATTAGAGTAGTTTTGACTGCTCTATTAGAATACACCTGAGTCAACCTGACCGCTCTATTAGGGTATAAAGGTAGATACTGTAGTTAAATGCATACCTGTGTGGTCTTGGAAGAATCTTATTGTAATACTTGTAAATTGTGTTGCCAATTATGGTGGTGTTCCTGCTGCAAACTTCAAATTTTAGAGGGGGTTTCTGGAACCCCAAGAAACTCCCCTAAAACATGTATGCCCCAAATGGTTTGCATTAGAAAATGGCAAAATTATTTACAGAAGCACCAGTAGGCCTGAGTCAAATAAGCTCCCCAAATTGTTTTCAGGAATTTACCTCTTTGCTCCCATTATGCTTGCATCATGCTCCTAGGTTACCAACATTTCTTACAACAATCTTGGAACATTTTAATTTGTGAATGCTCTATTAGAGTATTTCACTTTTCATTGATCTAAAGAGCTATGTACAGCGCTTATTGCAGTTTGCATTTGCTATATCAATCTAATTTTTAAGCTACATAGTTTGGAGTATCCACCTAATATGCTAGCATTATGCTGGCATAGCACTCTAGCCAATTATGCTTTTCATTATGCTGGCATACTTGACGCAGGTGTAACCAGATTTCATATTATGAACTCTTGATAGTACTTAATAGCAAGAATACAAGACAACCAAAGGACACATTCAAAAAATACACATTAAAACAGTAAGGTAATTGAGAACACATTTGTACTGGATTGTTATACTTGCAAACAGTAGGCAGTAAGTGCCACTTGGCACCTTATAGCATTTAAGGACTACCTCCAAGTCAAAAAATTCCCATGCTTGGCAACCAAAATTCAAATGTGATTTAGTGGCATGCACGCATAACTTAAACTGTCATCAACTTAATAAAATTACAATATACTTGGCATATTGTAATATCATACAGGGCATGCACACACCAACTGCTATAATAAACAAGTTACCTATATGTAAGGTAATATTTCCATAACTTGACACAGCCTTTGATCCATTAATGATAGCAGTATCATATTGTAGACTACAGTAATATGTTCCAGAATCTTTTGAACTAACTTCTTTGATTGTCATTTGAATTAACACATTATCAGGTCCATGCCAGGTACTATTATTTGTTAAAGTTCTTGGGGTTGGTATAATTGGACTACCACCCTTAGACCTTGTCCACAATGGAATGATCAAGTTAACATAGTTACTAGCTTCAAAGTAGCAGCCAAGGTATGCTGCACCATCTTGTATCTCAAGTGTTTTGTTAAGTAAAGTAGGGTACTTGTGCACCACTAAACAACATAAAAATACAATGCATTAATCTGACATTGTATAATTTATAGTTAAGTCCTTATTGAATTAATCACCATGTACCACGGATTGTAAACCATGGATAATACCAGCATATATGCTGCACATGGATTGGAAACAATTCCGTAAATTACATGAAATGATGTTGTAATAAAGTTTATGGGGCAAGGTGAAACCAGCCATTTATTCAGGGGAAGACAACATTTTAAACTAAAATGATTCTAGTATTTATTCTTCTAGTGAAATAAAGAGCCCCCACTTGAGTTTCTGTGAGTGTGTATCGGTAGTTTCCTTTGCCAGGTGCATAGTTGTCTGAATGTTTCACTGTGGTGTAGCTTCACATGATGCCAACTCACCACGTTGTGTTGCTAAAGAAACAGAACAGGTACTGCTCCTTCGTGCGTGCCAAGTGTGCGTAAGTACACGCTCCCACTGCCATGATTTTCCTACACAAACATTCCGTGTGTCTCATCCACTCAATAATTCACTATTAACTTAGGTTTTACCAGCTAAAGAAATAAAACACAGTTATTTTCTTTAAATTGAGTGGCTATCCTTTCTTTCACTATCACCTATCAGAGATTAGCCTACATAAACATACCAGAACAACATACTAACCACAAATGGCGTAGTTAACTGTTAAACTATGCAACTCCCAACAACAAAACAACTTTAGGGACGATAACAAGACACTACTATTTGACAAAAAGGCCCTATATACATTTCAAAAATATTCTGCAACTGTGAGAGAATCGCATTATTCTACACTAGTCTTCACTACCAAATCCATGAAACATTGTGACATTGTATTACAAGGACTGTATACCATTCGTAATACATTCCATATGCATGTTTCCAATCCATATATATTATCCGTGTTGTAAACACTGAGTAACTATGTAACTAATTGCATACAAGCCATACATGTTGTGATAAAGTACCTATGCAAACATACATATTGAAACCAATAAGATTAACAAAATAAGGATATTGAGTGGTGTACAAAAAAACAGTTCAAAATTATATAGATAACAAAGGTATTAGATTAGAAAGGTTGGTTCCACTCTGTGTATGGGTGTATGTGTGGGTAGCAATGTGATGTGTGCATGTTAGGTTTAACTTCAAAATCTTCCACTGCGATTGTTTTTTCATCACCTATTATTTGTGCCAAATGCAAACAAACTGGCTGGATTGTTAAATATGTGATTGCTATATTGAAATTATAGCTCTATTAAGCTTTTATCCATCAAATAATTGTTACGTTACATCACAAATAAAATTGCTTCTTTCTAAATTCTTCCAGCATTATTCCCACCCTAAAATTCATCCAGCATATAAGACACATGTCAATAATCATGCAAATTGCAGCCACAGATAATTAATACTACACCATAGTAAGAAAATTCAGCAACAAATAAGTCACCCTGTAGAGAATTCAGCCACATAACAAGGCACCCTGTAGCTACAAACAGGTCACCCTATAGAGATTTCAGCTACACTACAAATCACTCTGTAGAAAGTTCAGCTACAAACAAATCTCCCTGTGGTAGATTTCAACTCTAAAAAATTCACCCTGTAGATTAGTTGAGCATTCAGCAACATTACAAGTCATCCAGTAGAACATTCACCTGAAGGAGACCACTTAAAAAAGCCACCTGTAGAGTATTCAGTATATAACATTCAGTTCTGTAATTTATACAGTTTGAATTTAAGCAATCAAACAGGCATATAGAACACACTTCTTTCTTCCTCATTCCTATATATAATAAAGAAAAAAGACAAGTACAAAGAAAGCTTCAAAGCTGGCCATATAGGCTGGCTTTTGGATTTGCAATAACAAAAAGAAGTGATATCAATACCAAATCAGCTAAGCTGTTAAAAGTGTTGTAACCAAAAAAGTCAGGGTGTGAAATAGAATGTGGTGGCCAAGAAATGGTTGCAATGATGTTTGTGCCAATCTTTTTGATATAGCTTGGCTGTTAGTATATAAACAGTAAAAGGATACATAAAATTAAGAGAATCAGTTTTGAACCAGATTTCAACTGTCCTGTGCAAATGCACTATAGGTACATGGTTCAGATAAACTAAATTATCAAAACAAAGTTATATATGGTATAATCAAATCCATTAAATGTGACCGGATTCTACAAAATCAATCCAAATCACACATCAAATCAAACTAACACCACCAGTGGATAGTTACACTACCAGTCTATTGGTTTTGACCCTCAGCATTACCCAAGGCTGGTTTAACAGACTTCTTTTCTGGGTGGTGTGGCAAGCTTGAGTGGCGGTCTCTGGCCTTGTGAAGGAACTGACTTCACAAGAATCAGTGGTGCACAGGTGGATAAACTAATATGGTGGTGGTTTTTGCTACATATCAGCCATTAAGCAGCCAACATAGCCCTGTAATCTTGTGTCTGGACTACAATCGTAGTATGCCTCCATTTTGAAGTCAAACCTCTTGCCCACTGCTCCAGCCCCACCCCCCTTTGTGAGCACTCATGACACTACTTCACTTGTCCAACTGCTCAGATTTTCTGGCGGGAAACTTTACAAGCAGCTATACGTACAGGAAGTAATAATAAATTGATGTATATAATGGCCTAAAATCATTAATACCAATTATCTCAAAACTTCTAATGTGCGATTTGAATCAGTTTTCTAAAATTCAGTCACAATTACTGTGTGGATGCACACGCACACACACACACACACACACACACACACACACACACACACACACACACACACACACACACACACACACACACACACACACACACACACTACACACACATGTGCTGAGTTAAAATATTTCTCATGGACACAACTTACTTAAATGAACTGTTTTGTGCACTCCATCAGTGCTAAATTCAGGAACTTTACTAGGATAAGCAATGTAATCTCCTGTATAATTTAACTTTACATTTAAAAGTCTCAGTGTTAATGTACTAATGCAATGTTTGAGCTTTTCATTCTGCATATTAAACTCATACATAGGTGCCTGATCATGTAATGAAAATCCATTAATAGCCCACCAATTAGAAACATTTATTCCATAGCAGTCATATGATATCTCCACATCTCTTCCCACCACAGTATGATAATGAGAGTAACTGTGTAGTGCTCCAGGTAGAAAATGTACGGTATCATTACATCCAGCTATAAAATTGCACTCATAATTTCTATTTTTGAAGATACTCTCCTTCTAGCTGGTTACAAACACTTAAGAATTTATACAAAAGCACTTTGATAGATTAGCATATATCATATATTATATCATCCACCATGTACAATGCAAGACAAAATGAGGATATGTAAATAGGGATCATAACAATCTAAAAGGTCAACATACATATGCATACTACAGTATGCCAACATACTATAGTATACATTTAATCCATAACTTCCTTTCAGAGAGGACAATTAAGGTTGTTGATATCAAGACTGAGTTTAGTTTAAGTGGACATGTATAGTCTTCTTGGGAGATCTGTGAGCATGCCCCCAGGAGAGTTATCACACAATTGAATTTGGGGACACTTTTATCCAAATTTTGACTACAGTGGCTAGTGCTATGCTATGAAGACAGAAATTTTTATTAGACACTTCAGGAGAAGCATGGTCAATATCATGGGTCCCTTTGCTCATTCCCAGTGCTTGTCAATGTATAGCCATGAGCCCATGACTGTTACTCAAACATATCAATGTACTGCACAATAGGAAAGGAGCCAAACATATCAGAATATACATGTGACTAACAAGTGCCCCAAATCTTAATCAAAGTGGCCATTTTCACTTCAGTTTCAGTTGTCCAATACACAGGAGAACAATAGTCTGCTCACTTAATTCAATTGTAAGACACATGATGCAAAAGATAAATCATCATAGAGATTGTCCTACAAGAGCAGAAAAAAAATTTATGAGGTACATCTGACTGCATTTAAGCTCAATGTTTTATTTGTGACCAAGCCACTAGAGGCAGCCATCTTGGTTGTCTCAATTGTACCTGCTTTAATGGATAGGTAGAAAATGATCAAGAGTCACCAGTTGATAGTTAACACAGCTAATTTAGTAGTAGTTTAGACATAACTATGTAGCTTTTCAGCACAAATGCATGCAGCATCAACTCTTTGGTTAAAATGCATAAATAAACTCACCAACTATTATCACCACGAAATTAAGGTTTGCAGTAGTCAGAAACATCCCAAAACCTGGGCTTTCAAAATAGTGATAAAAAATAGGCAGAGCTTTTAGATATGAAATCAAAGATGGCAGTCAAGAAATGATGCTGTGGACCACTAAATATTTTGGCAAACAAGTATGACACGTAAAAGTGAGCGGTTGAGTCTATGTGCAACTGTAGTCCAAAGTTGATATCAGAGACTAAAAAAAATTAAAGAATGCCTGAAATTTTCGACTACTGTCATGCAACCAATAACAATAATATTTTATTTTAGTAACGGAACACAGACCTATATGTACGTACAAAAAATTGCTTTACTTCAACTGGCACATGACCTTTTGGGCTGTACAATTGACACCACATAGTCTCACCTTCTATGCTTACACCAGTAGATAATGAATTGCACATATTTTCAACAGTGAGAGAGTAAGTACCACTGTCTTCTTCAGACAAAAACTTTTCTACTGACAAGCCAACATAGAAATGATAATAATAGTTAACTTGTGATAAGGAAATAATGGTCCATTCTGTAGATCTGTAGAATGTTTGCCACTTTTCAGGTAAATCAGAGTTGTTAAAGGAGACACGTGGAACTGAAGCAGGAGAAGGATAACTGATGACCTCAAAATAAAACTCAAATTTTGCTTCATCAATAGCCTTCAGAACACCACTGCTTGCATTAACCACTAAAATTGATGGTGGCGAACCTACAACAAATAAATCAAAATACATACCCAACATTTCATGCGGCTTTTGTATAAGAACATGTCATCAATATACGCAGCTAATAGCTGCTTATTCCCACCACTTGGATACATTTTCAAGCATTAACAATGTTCTCAGATTGGAAAGAGGGTACAGTCATGATGAGGATTTTGCTCAGAAAGTAATGCACGTGACACATACAACTAGCTATACAGCAACAATCGTATAGCTCAATACTCACAGATTAGCTACACTATACATGGGAATAGTCTAGCTTAGCTACAGCTAGAGGTGTCCCTAAAATCATTTGAAAGCCACCCTATAGATAGTTCAGCTATTCACCCTACATGTACAGGAATCTACACATCACAATTTAAGTCACCCTAAGAGCTATACGGTAATTATTTTATTCAGCTTTAAACTTACAATAGACACATAATTATAGTAAAGAGAGAAAAAAATAGGGAAGCCTCAGAGCAGGTCATAGACTGGCCTTGGGTTTGCAATTACAAAAAGAAGCGATATCTATACCAAAACAGTCAAGCTGTGAAAAAGGGTGCGGCCCTCCAAAAAGCCTGTGTAAAATAGTTGTGGAATCAAAGGTGGCAGCCAAGACATGGCTGCACTAAAAATGATTGGCATTAGCAGTAATGTCTTGGCTGCCACCTTTGATTTCACAACTTTTTTCACCCTAGCATTTTTGGAGAGCCACACCCTTCTTTCACTTCACAGCTTGGCTGTATTTGGTATAGGTAATGCCAAGAGTACATAATAAAAATAGAAGAGGGAGGAGAGTGTCTAACTCTCAATATAATCCTGCGCTCAAACCCTCCTACTTCAATCCATAAAACTTCTAGTAATAAATCAATACCTTTAAGTGAACAGAAGACTGTTGATGTTTCCTAATTGAAGCAGTAGAAGTGCTACAACCTCCTTCATAGAGCAAGCCATTTGTCACCTTTGGTGGCTATAGTTGATTGCACAAGGTCTGAGCACAGTGAGTTTGGTGAATCCACTGAAGTTAGACACTCTCCTCCCTACTCAATTATTATGTACTCTTGGTAATGCGTACCTTTTAAAATATCGATGGAGCCACTTCCTCCTTCACACTCACTTGAAGAGTTAACATTACAAATATACTTCACTGGATGTTGTGTGCTGTTAACATATATCCACAATGATCTACCTTCACCAAGATACTGTGTGCTATTGTTAGAACTCTTGTACCATTCACCATTCCACTCCACACAGTGCCTCAGACAACACTGCAGTGTCACTCTCTCTGATATCTGGTCACTACATTTTGTTATGTATGATGAAGAGGGTTGAGTGTTTTTGTCACAGTCAGCATTTACAGCAATAGGGATTTCTGCAGATAGTGCTGCTACACAGAAATAGTATACATAACAACAATCATATAAAATCTATAAATCATAGAATAGGGATCATGGAGGTGTTTGGGCTTTCTTGTCTTGCACAAAAGTATCACCCAAAAACCAGCCTCACTTTCCTTCATGCCAGCTTGGTAGTATTGGTTAACCTAAATCTGCCTTCAGAGCAACCCAACAGTCTGCCTTCAGCCAAGCATAATGTGACGGTGGTTTAGCCAATGTAATTAACAATAACTGACAGGACTAAAGAAGGTATTAAATTTTCACTTCAAGTGATGATCCCCTTTGTTTATTTTAATGACCCCTACTAGTTCTCGTAAAATTCTCTACACTTGTTTGTTAACTTTTTTGTAACATAATTCATCATTATGAACTTCTATAACACCACCACATTATAGGAAGAATGACACCAGTTGTGAGGTTATAGTTGTATGACAATCAAGTATCCCTATACTAATTAATGAAAGGCAATGTAATAATTTTGAGTAGTTTGACTATTTTCTCCCTGTTACACAGCCCTATACACAGTACACACAGATAACAGCAATAGGGGATTCCATGAATTTACTAGGAGCCTCATATTAACCCGCATGCGCCAAAAATTTCCCGGATATTTTAGAAACCGTCTTTACAGAAGGTTTTAAGAATAATTTAAAGTTCTGGGATGGTTAGTGGTGAAATTAAAGAGTGCAAATCTTGAAGGAAAGTTGATAAGAAGGTATGATATAATAGTCTTAATTTGCGAGACACCTTGGTTCAAAAGCCATGATTTGTTCTGTAAGTCGTAGTTTCACAGTTACAATCTGGAAATTCCTTACACAGTATCCCTATGAACCTGTCAACAATATATGTGTGTTTCGGCCCATTAGCATTGCTCATTTTCGAGATGCTATGAACAACTCCCCATGCTTCAGGATCAATCCCGGTTAAAGTATGGAGCGTAGCGTTAACATCTCAAAGTGAGCAGTGCAAATGGGCCTAAACGCACATATTGTTGACAGGTCCACAGGGGTACTGTGTAAGGAATTTCCAGAATGTAGCTGTGAAACTACGACTTACAGAACAAATCACGGCTTTTGAACTATGGTTTCTTACAAATTAAGGCTATTTTAGCATACCTTCTTATCAACTTTCCTTCAAGATTTTTCCACAAGTACTTCACTACTAACCATCCCAGAACTTTAAATTATTCTTAAAAACTTTTGTAAAGACGGTTTCTAAAATATACGCGGAAATTTTGGACAACCAGTCTCCTCAAGCAGGAAAATTTTTTGTAGTGTGTGGATTCTAGTAAATTTGTGGAATCCCCTATATGTGAAGCTATCCCCAACCAATCTGCTTACTTGACTGTTTTGGTGGAGGTGTATCACAAATATTACAGATGGTTTCAACACAAAGCATGGGTTCACTACCACGAATTGCACTGTCAGTGAAAAGAAATGGAACAACAGAAAGAAATGGGACATAAAAGCACAAAGGAGAACATATATATAAGTCTATATACCACACCTATGGTTGAGATCAAGTGCCGCGCTGTGGTATATAACTGATATACCACGGCAAACTGTGGTATATAAGTGATATACCACGCTTTGTGGCTACACTTACCATATATGGTGTAACTTCACACATTCCGTGAAATCCTAATCTAAACGGTAGTAAACAAGTCTCTAATAAAATCAACCAAGAATTATTCAACTGAGCAAGGAGAAGAATTTTCTATGAGCTCTTGTCTCCTTCGTGGATAACTCACTAATCACAAGTAGATGAGCGTGGCACCGCTAAAGAGTCTAAAACATCTGATCCATCAAGGATTTCTACTAATTTCGATCTTCAACAGGTGCTGTTTCACTATCTAGAATATAACAGTTATAACACGATTACTCGGGATATGACAAAATATATGCACTCGTGCCCTGAGGGCACTTGTGCATATATTTTTGTCATATCCCTCGTAACCATGTTAAAACTATAAAATGATGCATGAATTGTGCATATTATAGCAGTATACTATTACAGGAGGACCAACACGTTCACGTAAGCCATAAGGCCAGGCAAACTTGATTACTTGTTTCTCATCCACAAAACTTCAGATTTCCATGCGGGCGGGGGAGGTCATTTTTCATTATTCATTATTTTTAAAAAATACTCCAAATCAGGCTGTCTGTTACTATAAAGGTTAGCTAAAGCCTTTTAAAAACTACTACTTATGTTTTACCACTGTTTATGAGGTACAAGTGACATTTGCTGTGCTGTAAAATGATAACCAGCCTTCTTAGTATCAAAATACGTGTGCACGTGATCGAAAGCAGCAATAATATTAGAGGCGGTGGGGTAAAAAGGGATGTGGGTGGGGATGAGAAACAATTAATTAAGTTTGCCTGGCCAAAGGTTTGTACAGAGAATCTAAGGTATTGCTAAAAAAAATCCAAGTCAATCAAAAGTCTCATGTATGCCAGTGTAATCAACGCCACTCAAACCTGATGGTTTGATTTCAATATACAAGAGACTTACTCATGTGATAAAGTGCAAACAGAGGACAAACATCCTCCAAATGTTCCTTAATTATAGGGATGTTCACAGAATTATGGACAACTGTTCGTATTATAAAAGTTTAATATATTTTGTCACGCCTGCAATCACATTGACAGCTACAGAGTTACAGGGAGAAAATCAACCATCGTGGGGTCCAAATACTCTAATAGAACAGTTACCAAAAACTTTTAAAGTCATGAGAAACACCAAAAAATTGTCCACGGTAAAAACAAGCCCCAAAGCCAGGTGGATACAATATAATAAATGTGACCAGGCCTGCGATAATAGGGCATGTGGGCACATGATTTTTGCCAAATTTTTCACACTTTCATCACTCTTAACTTTTTGTACCATTATGCTATGGCATTGCAATTTTATGCACTTAGTAAGTATTTAATTGGTATCATGATGCAAGTTACAGAATGCAAATACACTATTCCAATACTGAGATATGACCTATAGAGTGATGGGGTGTAGTTTGTGCCCACATGCCCTGTTTTCGCAGGCCCGGTCACAAATAATAATGAAAATGGACTCCATCCCACTGCATGTGGTCAAGTTCTTGTGCCCATATTTGAAAGTAATAGATTTTTAAGCATTACAATTTTGAAGCATTAATAATTGTGCTGAAACCTCAGTGCATGCTTGCATCTATGCACACAGAAAAGAATCTTGTAACAGCTGCTACATCTTGTTTTCGTGTTTTCTCCAGCTTCCAATCAGTCTTGTTATGCACCTATTAATGTCAAGCCCCACCCAGGGATCCCCACACACCTACTGGTTGCCCCACCCTGGGGCTTTTGACGGCAGCTGTTTGCTGAGCCAATTCTTTTTTTAATAGATAAATCAAATCCCCTATAGAAACCCCTCTTTTGAGGTGGGGACATAGTGGAGTTTTTACAAGCTTCTCAGCCCCAGCACTGGGGAATTTGACACTAGACTTTGTCAAATCTCCTGTATTCCCCCACCTTACCCGGGGGTGGAGCGTGACATTGATAAATGCATTACGGATGATTCTAATGCCAAAGTGATGAATTCAATTGCCAAAGTGACAAATTCAATTGCCAAAACGATTGTAATACTCTATTTTTGAGGACTTCTAATAGAACACACATAGAATGTTCTAGAACAATCTAGAATTTCCTTTCCATTGGTAGATCATGGTTTAATATTATTCTACTACTCCAATAGAGAGCACATTTTTGGAGACTTCTAATAGAACATCCATAGAATGTTCTAGAACAATCTAGTACTTCTGTTGCCAGATCTATGAAATTACAAACGTTAATTTATAAACTAGAACTTAAATTTATAAAGCAGAAATTAAGTGAGGTGATCAGTCAAGACAGTAGTGGTTAAGTGGTTAAGGATGTGGGTGTTAGGTATGGAGGTCCCTAGTTTGAAGCTCTGGTAAGTTCTTTTTTGACATTTGTGACTGGATCTGCGAAAACCGGTCTTATCGCCCAAGACAGGAAGTTTGATTTTTTTCACACAAACACAAAGCTTTATGAATGCACTATCAAATTTCACTGTCACAGTCGACCAGAGTAAAGTGGTCTGCTTTTGCTAGCTGCTTTTTTCAAGCACAGTGGCAAGCCGTACGAGTGGTCTGGGGTCTTGATGGAGCTCTGGCCAACCAGGAGATGGCTGTGTGTGGCTGTACAGCTCCGTAGTATTGGAAAATGACCTGTGCTGTAAATTTCCTTTCATTTTAACCAGTTTTGAGCCCTGAATGGCCCACAACTTGGCCTAATTCATCCCAACACGTTCCTCTTCAATTTTTAAACAGCATCTTTCCTGCCTTCCAGGCCCCCTGCCTCCCACTCCTTTTGGAGCTCGCCTGATACAGCCAACCTCGGTTAAAAAACTATATAAAATGGCGGGAAACTTAGATAAAATGGCAGGAAACTTAGCTGTTGACTACTTCTTCAGTGGATAATCTGAAAGGTAATAAATTGTTGCAAAATGTGTGAAAGTTTGGTATGTGTAGCTACCACCATTGGCAAGCTACAACACTCTGAATGTTTAAAACCGGCGTTTCTTGATACTTTTAAATGGGCGATAAGACTGGTTTTCCCAGAGACAGTCGCATACAACTATAAATTTATAGCCAGGTAGGTACACTAGAACAGCCAACTTACCATTTTCAGCCTAGCTACGTGTACCATGTTTTACAACAATTCATTACATGTTTTACAACAATTTATTAGCTTCCAGATCATCCACTGAAGAAGTAGTCAGCAGCTAAGTTTCCCACCATTTTAGATAGTTTTTTAAACCGAGGTTGGCTGTATCAGGGGAGCTCCAAAAGGAGTGGGAGGCAGGGGGGCCTGGAAGGCAGGCAAGATGCTGTTTAAAAAATGAAGAGGAACGTGTTGGGATGAATTAGGCCAAGTTGTGGGCCATTCAGGGCTCAAAACTGGTTAAAATGAAAGGAAATTTACAGCACAGGTCATTTTCCAATACTACAGAGCTGTATAGCCACACACACAGAGCCATCTCCTGGTTGGCCAGAGCTCCATCAAGACCCCAGACCACTCGTACGGCTTGCCACTGTGCTTGAAAAAAGCAGCTAGCAGACAGACCACTTTACTCTGGTCAACTGTGACAGTGAAATTTGATAGTGCATTCATAAAGCTTTGTGTTTGATACTGTTTGTGTGAAAAAATCTAACTTCCTGTCTTGGGTGATAAGACCGGTTTTCGCAGATCTAGTCACATACAACTGTGCCACATGAGATCATGTGATTACACTAATAATTCAAAGCTGTGATCTCCCTGCTCTGGCTGCTTTAAGTAGCTATCAGTGCTTCTTGGTGTGTTTCACGTGTGTTTTGATATATCTGCATTTTAATTATTCTCATCCTGTGAGTTCTACACAGTAATAAAAAAATAAATTTGATTACAGAAAACGTGAATGTACTATTAATTTATATGATGGAGGGAGGGACTGAATGGCTAAGTATTATAAGGTACTGACCTGTATTAAAAATCAAGATACCCTAAAAGAGCAGTCATCACTTCATTATCTAATGCATGCTTGGCAGGACTGTGCAAATAATTCAAATGTTATTCAGTGTATATACACAAAATACAATCACCTCCTGCCCAGGCGCATCTGTTTTGCTGCAACTGGGGACAGGAAACAAGCAATATTATGATTTGCAAGTTTGTAAAAAACAGTGGTGGATCTATAGGATTTACCAATCGCAGTAAATCCATTGAACTGTGAAATAAACAATTAGCTGCAGAACAAAAGTTGTGGCTTGAGGCTCTGTTAGAGCAGCTAACTACCTATAACTGTTCTATTAGAGCATCTTTTTAAATGCAGTGGGAGGTGAAAAGTATAGTGATGCTAAGGACAGGATTCACATGCAGAATTGTATTTTTTTTTTTAATTGTAAGGATTTGATAGCTATATATGTGCAATTGCACAATTGCAACTGATACCTAGCCGTCTAATTTTTTTTTTTTTTTTTTTTTTTTTTTTGCTATTTCAAGGTTCTGTCAAAACCACTGAAATCCACTTAGATCCACCACTGAAAACATGGTTAAAGCATCAGTGCCACCACACTAATGAAATATTTCAAACATTTGTGCATAGCTAGCTATAGTTACATGCATGGGGCAATATCATATTAGCAATTTAAAGCCCTTCTGCAAGCACTATAGTTTAAGCACACACAAAGGAAATACTTTATAGCCTAAATATTTCGAGGGGCAAATAGAGCTGAATGTTACTAAAAATAAAAATTTCGCGGATTTGCAAATCATAACTACTCCCAAATTGTATTAGACTAGCTATATGGAGCCTGGAGGTCTAAATATTTCAAGGCTGATTTTCGCTGATAACCCCCAAAACAGCACTTGTGCTGTAAAGCCATAATAAATAAATAAATAAATAAAAAACCCGAAATCAGCGAAAATTTCCCCCTCCAAATATTTAGGCTATACGGTACTAAAATAAAATTAACAAACTATTTATATAATAGGACTACCCAGAAAACCACATTGCAATGATCCTGGTATTAATCGGCAGCAACCCGCTTACTGGGATCATAGTGCCCGAGGCATATTATTTACTAGCCGGGTGTTAACAAGCATTATTATTATTATGATGATGATCTGGCAATTTATTTAGCTGCTAAGTGATCCACCCTCGGATCCACCCTAGTCCCCTTCGGGCTTTTAATACTCCACGACATATGCATCCTTACTTCGAGTCTCAGCGAGAATGAAGAAAATGATTGTCCAACGTATGCATCTTCTATATGGGGTCTTCGTGAACTTCATCCCGACGCCGACTTCCTGGACTTAGCCGAGCCGGCTTAGCTCGCGCATCAGCTACGGATATTACCTTAACGCCTATGATAATAATAATAATAATTATATTAAAGGACGCTAGAACGATTGAAGATGACAGAGCGTCTTCCAGAGGAAATTATTCAGAGAGGGTCTCAGGAAGAAGTTTCTGATGCTATTGAAAATGACTTGAAGTTATTGGGTAAGATAACAATGGTGGCTTTACTCTTAGAATGTGTTGCAGACCACAGCAAATAAAGAGGTCATTTGATTTGATTGGTAACCTCTAGGCAACTGCCCAAGCCGTATTTCCTTGCCAGGCACACATAATAAAATACAGATGCAGTTTAACACCATTTGTTAGGGTCCGCAACGCGAAAAATTGATATCCTCCAATCAACTACCTAACTATTGTCATGTATTAGGCTAAGTGTAACTTGAATAACACCAGCGTGGCAGCCAAGTTTGTCACTTTTTTCTGGTAGAAAACGATACAAATGTCTTAAATCACGTGATTTTTCGTTGCAGCAGTTCGTAGGGTTCTTCGTATGCCACGATATTCACTCTCAACATTGTTCAGGTAGTCTATCATCAACTCAAAGTATTAGTGGTTTGATTTTAATGGTCAGTTTCTGGTGGCAGCACGATCTGTGTGCCTTTTTGGCAACAGACAAAATGTTTCTTGCTCTGGAGCACAGGACAAGCAGAGCAGCAACTGCGCTGTGGGTCAGCAATGACCAGTACTAGGTAAAGTACCTGCATGCGGAGTATGGTTATAACTGAAGCTTGTTAGCCATCTGGCTGAGCCATCTATATGCTGAAATTCGGCCAGAATGACGCGATTTTTGCAAACAAATACCAGAATGGTTAATACATCAGTGAGACAGTCTCCAACAGCAAGGATACGAAGCTTATAAACACCTAACAATATGGCTATCTCGCCCAGTAAACGCATAGAGCAATCCAATGCATGAAATAGGTACTCATATGATCGATATTCAAATCTCGGAAAATACAACCATAATCTATTCCAATTACATTAAAATCACTTGGAATCAAGTAACAATCAGTTTGTGTGCATTAGGTTCAACATCTCGATTAGCCCAGTAGTCTGAGACTCTCCCTATGATGCCATCACAGCATAAAACACACCTGCACTGGCCCAGACCATGCCTGAGTGAACAATTAATGCAAATATTTACAAAAGGAGCACACTGCATGGTTCCTATTCAGAAATGAAAGCGATTTCATGGGTATTTCTGCAATTGAATTTTGATCACGTGAGTGCCTATTTCATGCATTGGATTGCTCTATGTGTCTACTGGGCAAGATAGCCGTATTGTTAGGTGTTTATAAGCTTTGTATCCTTGCTGTTGGAGACTGTCTCACTGATGTATCAACCATTCTGGTGTTTGTTTGCAAAAATCGCATCATTTTGGCTGAATTTCAGCATATAGATGGCTCAGCCAGATGGCTAGCAAGCTTCAATTATAACCATACTCTGCATGCAGGTACTTTACCTAGTACTGGTCATTGCTGACCCACGGCACAGTTGCTGCTCTGCTTGTCCTGTGCTCCAGAGCAAGAAACATTTTGTCTGTTGCCAAAAAGGCACACAGATCTTGCTGCCACCAGAAACTGACCAATAAAATCAAACCACCAATACTTTGAGTTGATGATAGACTACTTGAACAATGTTGAGAGTGAATATCGTGGCATACGAAGAACCCTACGAACTGCTGCAACGAAAAATCACGTGATTTTAAGACATTTGTATCGTTTTCTACCAGAAAAAAGTGACAAACTTGGCTGCCACGCTGGTGTTATTCAAGTTACACTTAGCCTAACACATGACAATAGTTAGGTAGTTGATTGGAGGATATTGACTTTTTGCATTGTGGACCCTACATTTGTGTAGGACACCAAAACTCATTTAAAAGGACACGTTGATAAGGCCACCCCAACTTGATTTCCTGTTTCCCATCCACTGCCTGCATGGTTTTTTGGCCAAGCCAGAAAATTCCATTATTCCGTATTCTAAGTATCATGTGATTATTTTAGTCCGGATTCTTAATTAGACACAATGGAACACATGGCGCCAGCAAGTGTACTGACTTTATGATAAATGCTACAGGAAATTGTTCTTAGTTGAACTATATTACAAGTTAATGACGAGAATACAGTCAAGGATTATTTCTCACCTGTGTCGAGTGATCTTTGTGTTTCAGCCACAAGTACACATTAGATGCTGCAAGTGCAGCTGTAGTAGTAGTTAACATGGCTTGTCCACCTTATGTACAAAACATGTGTAGCTGTGTTCATGAGTAGTAGTGTGCATAATGGAATAATGGAATTTGCCACCCACCCGCATTGCAAAGTTTAGGACGGGAAACAGGAAATCAAGTTGGAGTGGCCTAATCTTGACAGTTAAACTGTCCCTTCTCCATGCAAAGCCTTGCTTTCATATATAAGCGTCCACATGTAAGGTCTGGGGAATCTGGACTACTATCTGTGAACTTTATTCTAGAATTTGGGTATGCTAATCAAATTATATGTGGGTGGGAACCACATCAAAAGAAATTACATGGTCATTTTCTGCAAATGTTGGACCAGGTCCCCATACATGAGCTTACATCAAATGGCACAAAGCACTATGCAGAAAAGGGAATGAAGAACATTGTTAAAGTGGCAATAAGTTGGCACTGATAGCTTTTAAAAATGAAAATTGCATCTAATATAATAGAATGTGTGTGTGTGTGTGTGTGTGTGTGTGTGTGTGTGTGTGTGTGTGTGTGTGTGTGTGTGTGTGTGTGTGTGTGTGTGTGTGTGTGTGTGTGTGTGTGTGTGTGTGTGTGTGTGTGTGTGTGTGTGTGTGTGTGTGTGTGTGTGTGTGTGTGTGTGTGTGTGTGTGTGTGTGTGTGTGTGTGTGTGTGTGTGTGTGTGTGTGTGTGTGTGTGTGTGTGTGTGTGTGTGTGTGTGTGTGTGTGTGTGTGTGTGTGTGTGTGTGTGTGTGTAAAATCAGTTATCAATTATACAACTTGTGATCACTCTAGCATCTGGAGAGGAAGTCAACCACTCAGAGATGTTCTTTGCATCTCTCCTCCAGGTGACTGACAAATATCCTGTCTTGATTACCAAGGTTACTGAGCTCATAGCCAACTTGGCTCGTCAAGGTGTGTTTGTATAGCAATAAAAGACTTAGTATTAAAAAAAATTTGTGTGTGTCCATTCAGTGGACTTGAGTTCCTTTGTTTTGTTTCCTTTTATGGGCATACTTTAACTATAGTGTATGAGAACTTCAAAGAAATTCCAGAATCTCGGTGTAGTTCAACTAATGATTTGCCTACCACCATCTAATACAAATTGTTTGATGTTACTAGCATGCAGTACATTTAGCATTGAAATGGTGGCAAGGATATCTACGCCATTTTAAACTCTCAGACAGATATATCAAGTTTATAACGTTTTATAAATTGCAATCAAATGTGTTTTTTTTTTCTAGATGGTCTTGCTTGGTATAGTGCATACTGTCCACCAAGTATACTAGCATAGTATATAAGTCTCAGACAAGACCTGTAAACACAAAAGCAAGAAGTGGTTATGTAGCTAATGACTTTGATTTGTTAATGTGTGACTGGATTTTGAAAAACTGATCGGTAGCTTCAAAATACATACTCAAGTTATTATAACTTGCCAATGACAGTGAGCACATGTATGAAATATACACTGGAGATGCACCTGTTCAGAGCATTCCCTGTACCTGTAGATTGTACAGTTTCCTGCCTAATAATATAGAATATTTTACAAGTTTAGTGGGGTGGTACTGGTGGTGGGCAACTAAATGTACAGGGACCATGGTTGAAGTCCAAATATGAAGTTACTGGTTCCTTAGTCACTGCAAAGCAACAGAATAAACAAGAGAAAATGTTTGTTCAACAGTAACAAGCCATCCACAAGTGCACCACTGATTCTCATCCAGCCAGGTCCTTACAGAAATCAATCACCATTTAAGTTTGCCACACCACCCAGAAAGGGTGGATGTTTGCCTGATGTGTTGTTTGGATTGGAAAATTCCATCACAGATGGTGTTAAGAGTATTTTTTAGCCCAAAGAATAGGTGCATTGTGTGATAGACTCCATATACATACTGCCATTATTAAGGTCCACTGTTATTGAAGTTGTGAAGTATATTTTAACTACTGTATTACCACTATACTGAGATAAGTAAGACTTCTGTGAAGCTCAAATAATTTTGTGACATTGTAAAGCTACAAATAAATTGTGTAGTTGTACTGTGTTTGTATGATAGTTGCTACCCACTAGTAACAGTATTATTTTATTGGATATTAGATGATGAAAGAAAGGCAGCGTGTAAGGCCAACTTGTTGCTCCCAATGTTGTCCCAGTTGAAGAATAGTCCACACGATGTACAATTTCAGACACTACGAGCAGTTGGCAACCTCACCTATGAGTATGGTCAGTGTGTGTGTGTGTAGTGTAGTGTGTGTAGTGTAGTGTGTAGTGTAGTGTGTGTGTGTATGTGTGGGGCAGCATAGCCAAGTGGTTAGGGCGTATCAAAAGGTTCCAGGTTCGATTCCCAGCTGGACCACTTTGGTGTTGTTGTTGTTTCCTTGAACAAGAAACTTTACTCACATTACTCCAGTCTACCCAGCTATTAAAATGGGGACCTGGTGGCCTGGTGCCAACTGGGGAAGCAGCCCACCCAGCTGTAACATCAATGGGTACTTGGGGAAGCAAATGCTCAACTGTCCATGTCTCATATAGCAGTTGAAGGTCCAGGTGGGACTTTGGGTGCCCACACCCTCAACTGTGAGATATGGTACAGCCTCCTACGGGTTACTAGGAGGGCATGCCAGTGCTGACTCATAGCACCTGAGTAGCGCACAGGTGCCCCAGTGCTGGCCACTGGGCAGCGTGGCTTAGCAGCAGCTGAAGGTTTTGCTTTGTGTGTAGGTGGGTGGGCATGTGTGTGTGTGGGTGGGTGGGCGTGTATGTGGGTGGGTGGGTGGGCGTGTGTGTGGGTGGGTGGGCGTGTGTGTAGGTGTGTGGGTGGGTGGGCGTGTGTAGTGTTGTGTGGTGTTGTGTGGTGTGCACGTGTGTGTGTGTAGTGTGTTGTTGTGTGGTGTGCGTGCGTGCGTGTGTGTAGTGTGTGTGTGCGCGCGCGCGTGTGTAGTGTGTTGTTGTGTGGTGTGCGTGCGTGCGTGTAGTGTGTGTGTGTGTGTGTGTGTGTGTGTGTGTGTGTGTGTGTGTGTGTGTGTGTGTGTGTGTGGTGTGTGTGTGTGTAGTATGTAGTGTGTGTGTGTGTTGTAAAAATATGTGTTAATATTGCAACTTACTTACATATAGTGGACTTAAATTTTGTTGCCCTAGGATGTTTGCATGTTGTACAAGATATATCTGTATTTGCTGCCTACATATTATTTGGTCTGACTATTGTCTTCAATTTTATTCATTGCTTCCATTATTTGTATATGTGCGTATGTTTTATGTATGAACTCTTAAAGTAATCATTAGGACTTAGTCATTTTGTGCAATTTCATGTAAAACCAAATGTACTTCTAGAGGATTCCCGTACTGTATTCTTGGAAAATGGTGGTTGTGAGCAGCTGGCAAGAGTGTTGAATAGTTACAGTGGATTGCCCGCATCTCCAGATAATGAGAGATTGAAGTGTGTCATTTGTGGATGCCTTTCAAACACCTGCTCAGAACAGAATGGTACATAACATGTTGTTGTGTGCTACACTGAATAATACAGTGGGATGTCAAACACTCAATTATCCAAACGACTGTTCTATTAGAGTGCCTCTTTCAAGTGTGAACAATTTTGAATACTTACGTAATTAAACTGGCACACAGTTATTTGGATAATGGAGTATTTTCTACCACAATACATATAATATGATCAAAGTAATTATTGATACTTTAGTGGTGACCAGGAGCTATATCCTGAAGGAACAGCGCTACTAACCGACTTGTAAATGTATTTGATGCTCATTTTTTTCTTTTCAACAATATGTAATATGACATTAGCCTGTATCTTTACATCCCTACTGTACAATTGAACAGCTAGTCTGTAACTTAGAGGCACACTAATATTTCAATAGTCGACCATAAATAGCATTATCAAGCCTATAAATATAGCCAACTCCATTATGGTAGCTTAGCAACCACAATTCATTCTCTAAATTCAGTGTGGGACTATCATAGCATGCAGTTGTGGTCAAAGAGAAGATATGTGGTGTGACTAAGTAACTGCTCTATTAGAATATTTGGTTGGTGTGTCCTATATACGTATTAGAATATAAAATGTAATGATGATGGTGGTGATGTCTGTTATTATTAAATGTTTATGTGTAGATAGTCAATCCAAATTATATTAGCCCAGGGTGTGTGTGTGTGTGACTTTGTTGTTATGGTTGTGTGGTTGTAGACAAGATTGGGAAGGAGTACATCAGACTTGGAGTACACATTGCTATTATAACCATCCTTCGTACACCTGAGGAGACTGCTAATGTTATCACATTGTCACTACAGGCACTGTCAGCTCTCATCACCTCAGGTTTTATTGTGTGTAGTGGAGTGAATGACAGTCATATTTCAGTGTTCAAAATGAATACCAGTGTAATAATTTTTCTTTACAGCTGAACCCTCAACAAATGCTCTAAAATGTGGACACCTTGGTAATCAGAACTGGTCCCATTTGTATTAGTGTGCATGTATTTTATTTGTAAATCACCAGAGAAGCAAGTGTACGTGCTAAAATCACTGCTTTAATGTCATGTTTATTTTGACTCTGTACTTGCACTTAGTGGTACGAGTATATATCAATATTGTAGTCTACATGGGATGGGTATATGGTCTTTTTGCAGAAAGCACTGTTTCAATAACTGCTGTCTACACACAGATGTTACCCTGAGTGATGTCCTGATCGATACAAAACTCCCATCAATTCTTACATCACTGATCAGCCAGTGTGCTGAAAAAGATGATCTACCATTCACTGAGCCTTTGGTTGACATCCTCTCTACGTTCATAGAAAAAGGCATGTACAACATGGAGTCATTTTATATGTGTTATGCGCTGTTTGTTACAGACAAGTGGAAGATGACGATGTTAGACTGTGGGTGTGTAAACCACTTGCTGTCTGTAAGGAATACTGCCGAATATGCACAAAAATTTGTTGATTTAGTGGTGCTTATATTAATGGAAGGTATGAAATAAAGTGTTGATAGTGAACTGATGTATGTGCCATGTGTAGACCGGTGTATGGAGAAGTTGTTTGATGAAGGAACAGTACTGAAGAAGGCCATTGAATGGATGGGAGAAGGAAATGATGACCTTTCCCTTAAGACCACCGCAGCACTTATTGTGGCCAACATTGCCAGAAATGGTTTGTATCTGTCACAACAACAGGTGGTGGTTCTTTGTACAATGGCGGCCAAAGCGGCCGCCACTGTTTGAAAATGACCAGTGTTCTCAGTTTCTGACCATAACTTGTGTATGCTAGAATATTTGTGCACTAAATTTCTTTATGTTTTAGCCAGTCAGAAATTTCTAGGCAGAACCCTGGCTCTGCACTATTCCCCAGTGACATATTGTTCTGATTTGAGCCTTTTCTTGTGCCATACAAATACGGTACAATTAGGAACCCTAATAAGGATATGATAATATGACAGTTTCTGGGTTCTCCACATTAACCAATGCACTATTTTGACTTGCATGATTTTGTTTATTCTAATAGAACAGTTAACATACAGTATTACTGTACTAAATGGCTATTAAATGTGACTATGCACAGAGTTACTGGTACATGTCTGTGAGCAATGGGTGTACTAGATATCTAAAGGAGAACTCATCTTTTAGTGGAACAATTCACATAAACTTGCATTAAGACTAGAAATTCTCTGCCAGTTGTTTAATGCATCAGACTTTCACATGCCTATACAATTGATGTCATAACTGCTCTGTTTCCTAAAGATGCAAACTGCATACGTCTGATTGAGTCTGGTGTGGTGCCACACCTTATTAAACTAACTCAACTTCCTTTACCAGACCAGGTAAGGATATTTACCATATCAAGTATACAGTTTCAGTATCTGTTTTATTGTAGCAAGTAGCAAAGGTGTATCATGCTGCCTTGAGTGGTCTGAGAAATTTGGCACTGCCTGGTACGTTGACGAAACTAGTATTGTTTGTGCTTCTAACCTCTTCCTTGCCAGAGCAAACTAAACCACAACTGTTCAAAGATGGTGTTGTGGATGCAGCAGTCAAAATGCTAAACTGCACTATGTCGTTTGTCCAGTTTAAGGCACTTGGAACACTGAGACTGATGACACAGAAGCAAGGTACATCATCAGTTATATACCATTAACACTGGTGTAATGCTATTAGTGGTAGACATGTTAGATAAAAAGGTATCTCAAAGCTTTTTTGCAGTATAACACGATACCTGCTGCACTTTACAATGACATGATATATAGAATGGCGATGACTTTTATTAAACACTGCTCTGTGTCATTTGTAGCTGATGTATGCGTGCACATCATAAAGTGTGAAGGTGTGGTGAAGAAGCTGACAGAGCTGTGTGCTGATTCCAGTACTGGTGGACACTTAACTGCAGAAGGATCTCGACTACTGAGCAATTTAGTTAAATACAGTCAAAATGGTGGTAAGTTATATGATATTATTGCTATTGTGTTGTGCAGGAGATGAGATGTTCGTACTGTAAGTGTAATGGAACACACACACACATACACACACACACACACACACACACACACACACACACACACATACAAGCAAAGCAAGGCCTTTGGCTACTGCTGGCGCGGTCACGCGTACCCAGACCTGTGTGCTACTCAAGTGCTAGGAGTCAGCACAGGAAAATTCTCCTGGGGCAGGAAAACCCGCAGGAGGCTGTACCATGTCTCACAGATTGTAAGTATGGACACTGAAAGTGAACCTTCGCTTGCTATATGAGACATGGACAGTTGGCATTTGCTTCCGCAGTTTACACCAGATGTTACAGCTGGGTGGGCTGCTTCCCCAATTGGCACCAGGCCACTACTAGGTCCCCATTTTAACAGCTGGGTAGACTAGAGCAATGTGAGTAAAGTTTCTTGCTCAGGAAAACAACAACAACTTCAAACATGACCAAAGTGGCATGAACTTGAAACCTTTTGATTACCAGGCTGATGCTCTAGCCAATTGGTTATGCTACCTCACGCACACACCCACACACACACCCACACACACACACACACACACACACACACACACACACACACACACACACACACACACACACACACACACACACACACACACATATTACATGCATGCATGCATGCACACACACACACACACACACACACACACACACACACACACACACACACACACACACACACACACACGCACGCACACACGCACGCACATTACATGCACATTACACGCACATTACACGCACATTACACGCACACACACATTACACGCACAGCACACACACAACACTACCCAACTTTCTCTTATGATTCCATGTTGTACATCATTAGATGTAATGAAGCAAGTAGCTACTGGTGGTGGGTGCAAGTGGATAGTGACACTACTGGACTCAGACCATAATGTAATGGTCAATGAAGGACTGATAGCTACTAGTCTGTTGATTGCTTTAAATTCAGGCAAGCTAAATAAATGGTGGTGTGTGTCTTATTTAATATCTGCCACTTTAGAAGATGTAACTAAAATAATACTGGAATGTGATTTGCTCATTAAGATACACAAAATACTTGAAAATGATAAAGCAACTCCAGAAATTCTTTTCAATTCAATCAGTCTACTGGAAACTCTCTTAAAGACTGGTATGTATACTCATGAGTGATGGAGCATAGTGTAAATGGGTATTATTGAAAATGTATTTAACTGACTGTATGATCAACGATTATCATCCACCATCTCTAATGCTTTTTAAAACTTTCATTGCAACTTGTTGAAAACGTTTCGGGTCGATCTGAAGGCTTGTTTGGGCTTAGTTTTACCTAACCATTACTACCTCATCATCATCAGGGAAAAGTGAGGCTGGTTTTTGGGTGATGTTTTTTCGTGGGCCATAGTCATGGCCCAAACCTTTGTGGTCCCTACTATACAGTACTATTGTACTGTATGCATAGGCGATTCTCAGGGGGGGCCATGGCCCCCCCTGTTAAAAAATAACTTTTAAAAAGTCTTGGGGAAAAGTTGCTGTATAGATTGGCATTGTTATTTTTAGCATTTTTCATGTTTTTAGAACAAATTTTAGGCCATTTTCAAGCCTTTAAATTGCAAAAATCCTGCAGCTTCTGGGGGTTGCACCCCCAGACCCCCCTTAAAATTCTACTTTATACTATATAGCCAAACAACAATAGTTATGCTGTTCCCTACTTGGCCCCCCCTGTAGGTCAGGTCTAGAATCGCCACTGACTGTATGATTCTTTGTGCCTGTATATTTGTACTGTACAGTACATAGCTTGCTAGTATGATTGTGTATTTGCTTATTATAGGTACTCAGTTGGCCTCCCAACCGAATATTAAGGAAGCCATAGGTAAATTACAAAGTCATTCAAATGATGCAGTGAAAACCAAAGCTGATTCTTTATTTAGTAACATATAGGGATAATTATATATAGCAAGTGAACTCTTTGCTAGTATTTTTGTATTAAGTAAAAGTTATGATTTTATAGCTACTTTACAAGATGAACAGCTTCTATTTATTGAATAAATCATATTCATGTATGTCATATGTATACAACAACAACATGCAGGTTAGCTGCTATAAACTCTTTAGTAGTTCTACTGTCACTGCTTTGCTGTTTTGGTATAGATTATCTTGTCGGGATCACTTAGATGTTGAAGTGATGCCTATTTTTCATTCTAGACTAGTTGTGCTATCACATCATGAGATTACATTGGATGGCTATATCAAGACACACGATAGTGTGTCGTGCGGCCCAAGAAGCCGGCGCGCCACACCGTGAGTATATTAACAGGAAGAAAGAAAACGCAATTTTCACACCTATGTAGCTCTGTGATTCCTTATCCGATTGGAACCATATTTGCTAGAGACGTGACGTCCAGTTAGGGGAGTCTACATACCAAATTTGAAGAAAATCGCTCCAGCCATTTCCGAGATACGAGCGAACAAAATTTCGTTTTAATTTCTTCGTTTTTTTCTTCTTCATTTCGCACACTTCGCAAAATTCGCCATAAAACACGAATGCGTGCTCGGATTGGGATGAAATTTGGCACACTTAAAGGGCTCATTAAGGCGGATCTCCGTACCAACTTTGGTAGGAATCCGATGAACATTCACGGAGTTATGACCGATTATTTGCGTAAAATGAGGTCGAAGGTCTGTCACGCCTATAGGGTGAACCCCTTGGAGGAATCAGTTGAAAATTGATATGTAGATGGAGCAACCATCGTAGGAGTGCCTTTTTGTGGTTTGAAAGGAATCGGGATAAAGACCATGGAGATATGACACAAAACCCAACCTGTGTCAAATTTACGCGATCGATTTTTATGAATAAAAAAATTATTAGTTTTCGTGTCTACTAGGCAAACCGTTTAGAGCAACGAGCTGAAAATCAGTATGTAGCTGGAATAATCATCATAGAAAGTTCTTGCAGTAGTACAGAAGAATCGGATTACAAATCACTGAGTTATGATTCGAAAGACAACTACGTGCAGCATGGGCGGCGGAAAGGGGGGGGGCTAGGGACTAAAGCCCCCCCTCAGAATGATATCACACCGAAATAATCTTTCTTGGAGTGGAGCTGAAAACCGTGATAAAGATCGAGATACTCTAATAGAGCAGTCACTCTAATAAAGTAGTCAGTGTGTAGCGAGCTATGTAAGGATTTTTATGTAGTTTATCAGCTAGAAATGGTAGCTGGTGAGGTGGAAAGCTCTTATCAGTTGGTTGTGACCTTTTTTTTTTTCTCACCTTACCAAACTATAGAAATAAGTCTGGGTCAGCCCAGCCCCCCCTCATATCAACTACTTCCTCCGCCGCTGACGTGCAGCAAATGCGAGATCGAGATACTCTAATAGAACAGTCACCCTAATAAAGCATTCAGCTGCATGTATAATTTACTCAGTTATATTACATTGCAAGTTATTCTGTAGGGAATTCAGCTACAAACTAGTCACCCTGTAGTCAGATCAGCTAGAAGAAGGTACCTAATAGAGAGTTCAGCTACAAAGAAGCCATCATGTAGAGAGTTCAGCTCAAATAAATCACCCTGTAGAGAATTCAGCTACAAACAAATTGCCCTGTAGAGAGATCAGCTAGAAGAAGTTACCTTGTAGAGAGTTCAGTTACAAAGAAACAATCATGCAGAGTTTAGCTGCAAACAAATCACCCAGTAGAAAGTTCCGCTATGAACAGATCACACTGTAGAGAGTTCAGTTAGAAACAAGTCATCCTGTAGATAGATCAGCTAGAAGAAGTCACGTTGTAGAGAGTTCAGCTACAAAGAAACCACCATGTAAGAGAGTTCAGCTGCAAACAAATCACCTGTAGAGAGTTCAGCTAGGAACAAGTCACCCTGTACAGAGATCAGCTAGAAGCAAATCATCCTGTAGAGAGTTTAGCTAGAAGAAGTTACATTGTAGAGAGTTCAGTTACAAAGAAACTACCATGTAGAGAGTTCAGCTGCAAACAAATCGCCCTGTAGCTACAAACAAATCACCCTGTAGAAAGATCAGCTAGAAGAAGTTACCTTGTAGAGAGTTCAGCTACAAACAAATCATCCTGTAGTAGGCATTCCAGTATCCAAGATTTTTTAATAAAAAAATTCTCCGTATATTCCCCAATAGAACCCTAACAACTCGCGTTTAACTTGGGATTGCTCCGTAGTCCGAGCTCCAATGAGGATGAACTTCGCTATGGGGTTTGTCCACACGATAATCATCATGAAAATCTTAGTTTTGTCGTGCGCGTTACATATAAGTAAGTTTTGTGTTGTTTTGTAATCTTTTCAAGCCTTGTAATGTATGTAGAATACTTTAAAACTTTAAAAAACGTAGTGTCGGGTGGAAGGTAGTCACTGGTGCTTACTTTAAAGTGCGTAGTTACTTCGCTCCGGTTAGCGATTTTCAGCTCCAGAGCAATTTTCTGATGGCTGTGTCATCAGCTCAAAAATGCAAACCACTTCAAAGTCAGCAAACCGGCAATGCCATAATTGAAACCACAACTCCACCTTAGGTATTGTTGCATCATTGTGGCACCTCCACTTTAGTTGTTTACCTTTATAAGTTAACTTGATCTTTTTACCAACTTGAGATAGCCACTTACCTATGGATATACACCATTGTATTGAGAAGTGTGCAGTAGGTGAAACATATTTGCTCACCACAAAGAATACAAAGATCACTGAGATCCGATAACATCTGAAGTTACTCTCATCACATGTAAAAACTTGCAGCTAGAAGCAACTGCAGTTTCAAGACAGTCCAGATTGCTAGATGGCTTCCTGATTCAATTGTGCTATTTTTCCCTTTTAAATGTATGGGGAGCCCTGGAGAAAAAAATGTACCTTTTTTCAGTTTTAAAGCACTGTGCGTGCCTAAGTAGTTAATTCTAACCCAACAAACTATATATTTCTGAGATCAGTAATCAATACTCTATCTATTGAGCATGTAAAAAGTCCATTTTCCCAAAATTTAAAAATCGGGCTGGAATGCCTACCTGTAGAGAGTTCAGCTAGAAACAAGTCACCCTGTAGAGAGATCAGCTAGAAACAAGCCACCCGTAGAGAGTTCAGCTAGAAGAAGTTACATTGTAGCAGTTTAGCTGCAAACAAATCGCCCTGTAGAGAATTCAGCTACAAACAAATCACCCTGTAGAAAGATCAGCTAGAAGAAGTCACCTTGTAGAGAGTTCAGCTACAAACAAATCACCCTGTAGAGAGTTCAGCTACAAACAAGTCATCCGGTAGAGAGATCAGCTAGAAGGATCACGTTGCAGAGAGGTTAGCTACAAAGAAATCACCCTGCTTCATCTTTTCTTCTTCCTGTAGTAAAGAAAAAATGACAGGTTAAAAAGCCCTAAGGCCAGCCATAGGCCGGTTTTATGGCCGGCTTTGGGGTATACAAACACAAAAAGAAGTGAAATCTAATCCAAAACAGCCAAGCTGTGAAAAAAGAGTGCGGCCCTGAGAAAGGCTATGGTGAAAAAAGATGTGAAATCCAAGGTGGCGGCCAAGAAATGGCTGTGATGGTAGGTTAATGGTAAAAATTTTAATAACAACAATTCAGGTGAATTTGGTACCGCTTGGTCTTGGCACAAAATTCACCTGAATTGCCATTATTAAAATTTTTACCATTAACCTACCATCACAGCCATTTCTTGGCCACCACCTTGGATTTCACATCTTTTTTCACTATAGCCTTTCTCAGGGCCGCACTCTTTTTTCACAGCTTGGCTGTTTTGGATTAGATACTCTATATCATTTCAGAGTTACTGAATATCATTCATATATGGACCATACTGTACATGGATGAATATTCAAGCTGACTTAATATTCTTGAGCATAAAGTGTTGCTTCAAGATTTTTTTTACAAGAATTCAAGCATGAAAATGTAGCTTTACTTTAAGTACAGTAGTACACGCAACATGCAGTAAAGATACAATTAATAGTAATTCCAGGAGCTGAAGCAGTGCATATGAGCTCCTAGTAATGCTTATTATCAACTCTTATTGCAACTTCTGTATGTCAGTTTGATGGTTTTTGGTGATGGAAAAGTGTTCACATTACTAAATGCCAAGTAAAAATTTTAATTTTATGATTTTTATAAAATGTGTGAAAATAATGAGAAAGAAAAACTAGGCCCCATTAACCCCTTAGAAGAAAAATGAAACTTTGGCCCCATATATCTTGGGAATGGCTGGAGTACTTTCATTCATGTAGCCTTCCCTCCTTGGCAGGAAAAAATAGTGTAGCTAACTGCATGTACACCTCTTGCACTTATTTTATGGTGTAACTAACTCATGATCAATACCACATGAAATGTTGAGTCTAGTGAAGTAAGTATATTATAGCAATAGTGTGGGAGCTTTAATTTTTAGTGTATTGCTGTTTGTGGTTCCCATGTGCAAAAATATAATATTATGTATAGCAGAGATTTTATTATTATGTATAGCAATTATTAACTCATTGCTCAGATCAGCACCACAATGGTAGGAACAAACAACACATCAAAGACTCACACCTATATACACACTTCTCATAAAAGTGTTGGTGAAGCCAAAGGAATGAGGAAATGGTAAAAAATGTTTTAAATTGGCTTCTCTGTATAGTATTATGGGATATTTATTGTTTTGTGAACAATATCTACTTTATGTCCCAATCTTTTTAGTATAGCCATCCTTTTTCGTGGACAAATATTATACTGTTGTTGCCAGTACAGTATAACAGACAACAACTGGATGACTAGGGACAAAAAGTTGTTGCCTTTATTAATCACCTAAATATCATATACTAAGAGTTTCCCAATTGTGTGTGTTAACCATGTACAGCATGACAGTCACAGGTTGAGTTTCCACTCAATGGTACAGCAACCTACAGTTTGCTCATTAAATGTTATTACAGCAAACTGCACGTGTTAATGGTATCCACACATAATATGTCATTGATGCTCTGTATACGGCAACAACTCATACCATTCACATTATTACTAGATCAGTATTACTGAATGTTATATGTATAGCTTAAACACTACACTGTCTATTATGTCATATTTGATTGTGTGTGGCTTTATTTGTGGTTCTTCACAAACATGCCTGTACCTGCCACTTTTGAGTCAACTTATTAGTCTGGTGGCACTGTGTGACAAGTAGGATACTATGTAAACATTTGCTGATTGGGACTTAACGGGGAGGTATTGTATACATGAAAAGTCCATGCAGTGAATGTGAAGTAACATGACTTCCAAGGAAATGATGTTTTACTGCTTACCATGAAAGATGAGGTGTTCACCTGAGATGTCTTCAGAGCCACAATCATAATGGTGTACCAAGTAAGATATTTAGCACACTCAAGGACCACAACGTGTTTTGTACGTAGCTACGCCAACAATAATCATGCACTTAATCATATTTACATTTATACCAGGTAGTCAGAGAGACGGTACACAGCCCATAACACCACCACAATCATCAATAACTTATCAAATAACACTCAAGTGCCTCCAGCCACAAGAATGCAACCACAACCCTGTGTGGATAGCATACTAGCTACATCTTGTAAAATATATATATTTCCACATGTTCATACACCATATTTGCTTATTTGCTTCAAGATGATTACCTCAGCTACAGCCCACAATTAATAAAAGTAATTTTATAAGTATATATTTAATAATTTTCTTGACGCTGGATAGTACAATCCGTTGGGATGAGCTAACAGATAAGAATTTAGTATCATTATCATCCATGATCAGTATCCTGAAATCTACACTGATCAGTATCCTGAACTTACTGTGGCAACAGTACCATATTGTACATATAATGGTATGCTTGCTATCTGCAGTCACTTAATTAGTATGATGTAATACATACTTCTGTGAACTTCATACTTTTGAATTTACAGTACAGACATCGACATACCTGTCAATGAAATAGCTAGCTGGTGACTAAATTGTCAATACTTATTGCACTATATAATAATTATGGTCAACGCAGCATGAAATGTTGAGCCCAGTGAACCCAATTTTAATGCTATTGTTGTGATATTTTAATGGAAGTTGTCAAAGGTGTGAAGCTTGCATTCCTAAGTGTTGTTGTATGCAGTGCAACATTTATAATGTTTTGATACACAACTGTACATACTGATGATGTTATGATTCCCATGTACAATAATGCCAATTATGTAAACTTGTTAAAAACTCATTAACAGGTCAGCACTAATGTCGCCACAATGGCAGGAACAAACAACGCTTGCATGAATAAGTGTTACATCTTGCTGTAAACATTGGCTTATCATTATCACTAGTATGCATATGATAATATGGGATGTTCATTGTTTCATAAACAACGTCTACTGCAAGTCCTAATAGTAGTGCTATAACAGAGTCCTCAAAAATATTATAATACTCTTGGATGGAATTACACAAGTTCTGAAATATATAGTAACACTGCTTGACCATGTATGTTATTGAATAGCAAATTGCACATGTCTGTTCTTGACACTGATATCACTAATCATCTGGTTGGCTAAAATGCTGTTTCTCCCAGAAAAACAAGTTTTCTTTCTTTCTTTAGCTGTTTTGCTCAACATGTATATAAATAAGTAGTGTTTACAATATGTAGTGCTGTTGCCACAGTTGACCAGAAATTGTTCGGAGCAAAAAAGATTGTTATTGATGTACATAACTTGAGAGTTTCCCAATTGTGTGCTAAATCAAATGTTTACACTCCTTTGACTATCCAATTGCATAACTTAATTGAATAATTAGCCACACAACAAAAATTAATGACAGTTGAACTAACACTTATTAGTAATTCAAACTCAAGGGTGCAGTAATCAGTTTAGTAAAGACAACATCAATAGTAGTAGACCAATTCACCATTACAGTTTACTTGTACTCATTAAAGGTTATTACAACCTTACAGGTTATTGGTATATACATGGTAACCACGTGTAATATTGGATGAATATATGTTATGCATAAGTTATTGCTCAGGCTGATTTGTACATACACGCTGCATCAACTCCAATTATATAGTCCTTGTTTGCATGGTGTTGGCCATTCCTCCACTTAAGTTGAATGCTCTTTTTCTACCTTTATTTGCTTTTGTGGTGTATATACTGCCGTCTTTAGTTTCATCTCCTTAATTTAAAATCATCTTACTTTGTTAGCAACTCTCCATAAAACATGTTTGTACTTGTCACATTTGAGTCAACATAATTACGTCGGTGGCTGTGTGGGATGGGTGGGTTACAATGTAAACATTTGCTCATTGGGGAATTAACGGGGGGTGCTGCTCGGTGGCCACTAAAGCATAATATATGCAAGCATCATGTATAATCCAAAATACTCCCAAATGAACATCTAACAATTTTAATGGTGTCAGTATATGCTGTATGTATGTGCAGTCCAGTGTTTAACATAACTACCATTGAAAGGAAGTGATGTTTACTGTTCACCATGTAGCTAAGACATCGCTTGTATCTGTGAGCCTTTATAACCACAATGTTCAGCTATGCACATTGCTGAACACAACATTTTTTTAATACAGCTACACCAACAATAACCATGCACTGCCAAGTTTATTTCTTTGTCCCATTCACATTAACACCATGTATTCAGAGAGATGGGACACAACCCAAATGTAATATGATACCACAGCAATCAGATAATAATTAAATAACACTTAAGTGCCTCCAACGCAAGAATGCAACCACATCCTATACAGTATGGAGCTGTCTCACAGGCCTGACTCTCTTCTCATTCTGTGTAGAGCCTAATCGCTTTTGTATAGTGTAAATGTTTGCATGGAAAGGTCTAGAGAATCTGGAGGACACACTGTGAACTCCACTAACTAAATTTTGCAGAGCTTACTTGATGTAATGGCAATATTAATTTTGTGTCATAACATTGGTAGATATATAAGCGGAGTGATACTGAAAGTGATTAGGGTCCGTACAGAAAAGGGTGTAGCCTTCAAAACTATATTATATATGGAGAAACCAAATAATAGGCTACATTGTCATGCATATATGTATACATGGTACATGCATGTTACTTCAATATGACTTGTTGAAGCTTTAATGTATAGTGGAATAATATGTACGGATAGAGGTGTCGTGATCACTATTATGTATTTCTGGTGGGGGGTTAGGTGTACAGTTCTGCTATGATGATTCTCCTGTACAGATCTTAAAACTGGCCAAGTACAGGTTGAAGTAAATTGTGGCAGTTTAATGCATATTAAAAATGGCAACTTCTAGGTCCCAGAGGAATGTATGGTGCTTTTCCAACTGGTACCTAAATTGTTTGAATCATTATCAACTGCATAACAACACAGTATCTAGCTAGTAATCAAAATGATCTTTCTATTTTATATATTACAGATACCTAGTGGGTTTATTTATAAGCTGATTCAAAGTATTTGGCTACATGTGACTTCAAAACTACATTATGTACAGCATATACAAAATATACTAATAGCTATATTTATAGCATCATGAATGTATGCCATCCTAGCTCTACCTTGAAATGCTCTTAACTATGCCAGCTGTGTTAGGGAGCTTAGACTGGAGTTTGTTATTTCCATTGTCCACCCGGGTCACTGATAAGCCACAATTTACTATAACTGAGTGCAATATGCTAAGAGTTGGTGCAGGAAAATTCTCCTGCAAGACTATTACAATGAGTCACCATGTGAATCTTACCTTTTATGTGTGTGTGACAAAGACAATTGGCATTTGCTACCCCTTCAACAGGCTAAAAAAGTATACTGGAACAATGTGAGTGAAGTTTCTTGGTTGAACCTGGAACCTTACAGCACACAAATACATCACACATACTGCAACACACATGCACACACTCATGTTACAGTCACTTAATTATATGCATTACAGTTTGTATTCAGATAGCAGTGCAAAATATGGACTGGTGCACTGAAAGTCTAGTTTGTAAGCACAATTAAGGCTTACAGCCAGACAGGTGGCAAGCTAGCTGGTTATAACTGATTGCATATATTACATTCAATTTGAGAGGCACTCTACAATTATTGCTAGTAGTAGCAGCAACAGTCTTTTAGAGTACTGTTATTAATAATGAAATATATACATTTAATTATCATATACACAAGTCAGCATGTGATAAATATTTAAGTAACTCAGATACGTAACAGCGTAGGAACACGTTTAGGAGTCCATCGAGCAGGTAACCTTTTCAGGCACCATCCTCCATGAGTGTCACTTCTGTGTAGATGGACTGGTACACTACTACCGAGACAATCAGAAAATGGTTCTTTTGTTTTCTCTTTTCTCTTATTTGTTTGAATTCCTGGAAATTTAGACCATCCTGAAGTGCCCTTGGCACTGGCAGGTTTGCTGGCTAAAGGACAACCATATTTCTCATCTATTACATCACAATAAATAGCAGAGCGATACTGCAGCCATTGGATTCTTTCTACATATGTTCTCTGTAGTGTTGTGATGGAAGGATATCTGTGGATCAATGTGAACTAGTCATGTAGTTATACGAAAAGTATTCTTTGATCAAGTAAACCATTAAAAGCATTTCACATGTTATCATAACCACTTATAATACTGATATCCTATGGCAAGTTGAGAAGATCCAGTAGATAAATAACAGCTCCCCATTTAAGCATTATATATTTATAACCTTTACAAATATACAGTATGACCACCTTACATAGTTAACTGATTTCACTGTAGCTAAAACTCAAGCTACTCAACTATAGGGCCAGTAAAAAGGCTAGTAAAAGTCTGTGTACCAGGTAGTTAGGAACATTAATAGAGTAAAGTATCAATTATCGGACAATATGATGTTCGGACAGCTGCCACTCACTTCCTGGAAATCCTGCAGCTTAGGTTATTGTACCAAAAGGTAGGCTACAGTAAGCAATAATTATCCTCCAACAATTAGCTTTGTGTGATTAAGAGCTTAAGAGTTACAGCCAATAGTATGCTTAGTCCGATAAAATCTATGCTCTGACAAAACTATCAGTTTTCGGACTTTGATTTTTACTACCAGTAAACAATGTCCAATTTATTTCAAATTTGTATGCAATATACCTGTACTCATTAGCTATTAATGGCCAAAAAATGGTTTCATTATCTTTAGCATAGAGGGAGTACGAGCCTCCCAATTTTTAGTGGTATAGTCGGACACCCTCCGCTTTAATTTAGCCATGCCCACCGACAGAGTTTATATGCTTTTTGCAACAAATGCACCAGTGCTAAACCACAGAAGAAGGTAAATAAATATCTCTCAAGAGTAGAGGTGTGCAGTATTTTTGGCTCCTAAATGAAGGAGATGCACACAAGGTGGAAAAATGAAGTTATGCAAAACGACCTCCTGACCACCTACATATGCTAGTCTTGGTGTCCTATCACAAATACTGTCATGGAAATTGAAAGGCTTTTCTTTCTCTACCTTATATGGGTGAAACAAAAAGGATGAAATGTTGCTTTGTGCATCCATAGAAGGTAGAAAATGGAACATCTTTTCATTTCTAGGTGGTATTTGCGATTGAGGCACCAAGACTAACAAATGTGGTTGGTCAGAAAGTTGTTTCTTGTAATTTCATTTTTCCACCTTGTGTGCATCTCCTTCATTTAGGAGCCAAAAATACTGCATTCCAATAGAAATATCCTGAATATCAACTTTAAAATACACCTCTACTCTTGAAAGATATTTATTTATCTTATTCTGTGGTTTAGCACTGGTGTATTTGTTGCAAAAAGCATGAACTCTGTTGGTGGGCATGGCTAAATTAAAGCGGAGGGCGTCCGACAATACCGCTAAAAATTGTGAGGCTCATACTCCCTCTATGCTAACCATTCTTTGGCCATTAATAGCTAATGAGTACAGGTATATTGCATACAAATTTGAAATAAATTGGCAATTGTTTACTGGTAGTAAAAATCAAAGTTCGACAACTGATAGTTTTGTCCAAGCATAGATTTTATCGGACTAAGCATACTATTGGCTGTAACTCTTAAGCTTTTAATCACGCAAAGCTGATTATTGGAGGATAATTATTGCTTGGTGTAGCCCACCTTTTGGTACAATAACCTAAGCTGTAGGATTTCCAGGAAGTGAATGGCAGCTGTCCGAACATCATATTGTCCGGTAATCGATACTTTACTCTACTATCCCAGTGCAGGTGGTGACCTGATCCTATAGCAGTATTGCTTCCCCATATTTCCAGTGTTCAAATATGGTTAAGTTGGGGAAAAAATTGTGGCTTACCATTCAGCTACAATTTGTACTGGATCTGTGTTGTAAAGGATTATCCCACAAATCTTATAATATTACGCTATAGTATCTTGTGTGTATGTATGTATACCATGTGAATTACCGTTTAGCCTCTATTGACTTTTGCATCATAGCTTTCCAACATGATTGAGTAGCTAGTGAACGTATGTGTAGTTTGGGTATTCTCATCACTTCAGCTCCTTTGCTAACTATCCTCAACCCATACTCAACATGATTTCTGTCATCAAATAAACACTGAGGATGCTGAAATATCAATATGCAATAAAAATAGTTGTTACATAGATTGCAGATCTTACCACTAAGGAATAAGGTGTTACGAAGTCAATACTGACCAAACCTGATTGTGGTCTGATCTTGGACCAGCTTCCATTTATTAAAGTTGGATTAGGGTGCTTCAATTTAGGTAAATATTGTAGTTCTGAGTGGTGCTTTGCACTGTGGCTTATCCTTAGATTTACAACTTCATACACCATCTCTACTCTGCCCTATTAGTGATAGAATTTGATCCATGGCTGACTTCATCAGTGTTTACGTACCTTGGTCACCAGATATAAAAATTGAGATTTGATCGAGTTATCATGAATACAATGTCCAAGGTTATGCTACAAAATATAATGGTGGATGGTAACATCATACACACATACCAATTACAAAATTCTGTACATCATGTATGAAATCCAAAGGATATAGGTAATAGCACAGGTAGTACCACAAAATTTACGGCAGCCAATCAAAGATATTAAAACGTAGAAAGGAAGTAATACTGTTGCATTACAGGTGTATTATACACTGGCTGGGTACAGCAACGTCACAAATTGATGGTTGCAATGGGCAAGTAAAAAGAAGATTGAGTGACACCAATAGTATTATGTGGCAAGCATAGCATATGCAATCAGAAATTAGCACTCTTTGTTACTGTGATCACAGACCCTATCGTCAGTTCTGAAGATCACAACAGATATTATCCATGTTTGCAAGTAGCAAAAGGTAGACTAAAACAGTTAGGCAGGCTAGGTAATCACACACACATATATAGTACAAAATTAATTATGTAGTTTGTGTACAGTGTAATTTTAAATCGCTGTAGGCATAACGTACACAAACAACAACAACAAAAAAACACAATTGCTGCATGTCAATTACCATATGTTTACAATGCTAGTGATTTGCTAGTATGATTAGTCAACGTACAGATTGGATCCTTGACATGATGCACAAATTAATTAAATTATCAGTCAGCCAGCTTGAGAACATCTCAGATCTTCTACAGGACAACAACAATGAATGACAATAAATCTGCTGTGCCAATGTAAAGTGTTTGTGATGGCAAATTTCTTACCTGATTGCTGACAGTTTAGTATTCATATCATCTTGAAGTTTGTCTGGGAACAATTGCTTAGTCACTTCTTTATCAACATAAAGTACATCAACGTTGCTCTCACACACAACTGTCGCTGATCTTGGGATATCATATAAGAGACTTAGTTCCTAGGTGAAAACATTGAACATTCAATACTATCATGCATGTAGATTATATTGAATGGTCTGTTATGCATGTAAATGTAACCTCCCAATTGCAACTTATTGTCCAATAGATGCTGTAAAAGCTGTTTTATCTAGTCAATAGCTACTATTGCACAGCACTCCCTATTTTAAAATGCATTGCTAATATGCACACGTACATCATCAGTTTACAACATACTCCAAAAATAGTTCCTGGTTTCATAGTTGCATTGGCAACATCATCCACGATATACTCTATCGTCACTGATGCACTTCCATTGTATACAAAATATACAAATTCTCCTTTGTGTCCAGCTCGTATAATGACACGCCCCTTCTCATACCTGTGGAAGATGCAACCACACTGCATAACACAATACATGCTCTTTAATATTTAAGTTTTTAAAATGTATACACATCTTGTATACATGTCCCTTACCAAGTATGTCTGCATTTCCTACAGAATGTATCACGTTGAGTGCCATTAAACTTGCTCAAAAAATTTCCTCCAGGTTTTTTCTCTAAGTGTAATCTCATTTTGTGGATGTCACTGTCAGTTCTTTTATGGGGTGGTGTTTCAGTGAGTTTTACAAACCATGTTGGCAAATTTGATGTCTAATAACCAAAAGATGCAGAACATCACATTATGTCATGTACATATACACATTGTTATACCACACCTTGTTTCTTTTTACAAGGAACATTTGTTTTAAGCATGAGTCACTTAGCAACGTTCTCCCACCACCATTATAACCTTCATTATCCTCATCATCTCCAAGAGGATAGTAGTGATATGACATGTTTCGTAAGCTAGGATCAAATGTGGCGGTGTCTTCGTCATCATTGTTCTTGGGTATGTAAGACTTCAAGCTGAGTTGCAAACGTACAATGGTACGCAAAAGGCAAACTTTCTTGTAGAAGAACTATAATCATTGTGAAAAAAAACATACACACTGGTATATAGCCATATTAAGGAATAAGTCACATGCACCATCTTCGATAATAATATTTTATGGCAACAACAGGATTTGTGAGAGGAGTATATTTTGGTTGCTTGGTATGTTGTTTGCAATCACAAATGTGGTGGAGAAAATATGATGTGGTTATAAGTTTTTAACAAGTTTTAATTGCTCTAGACTATTATGGGATATATAACAGTCGTAGTTACGTAATTGTACATAATGAAAGCACATGCAAAAACTAGCTACATGTCTTTCTGTAATTGTGGCAACTTTTGCATGTGCAAAGGTTTTGATAGTTATGTTTAGTTTTACCCTTTGTGAGAATCATTTTACTGGCCAGCTATAGCTACTGTATAAACACATGCTCATCAGGTATAACACATTTCTGAGTCAGCCATGTAAACATTCCAAGGAGAAACAACACAATTTCATATAATCAGTGTGCAACGGAGGAAGAGGGATAGAGGGGTTGGTGTCACAATAATTGCATGATGTAGCAAAGCATCAAGTTGTGAAGTCATACACTACATACTTTTGGTGGACAGTTAATGATAGTTCACTACAGTTTATACTGTGTCTCATCCCATCCCAGTGATATGGATATCAAGATATCACAGTGATGTAATAGCATATAATTTAAGCTATTATTGTTTCCGTTGCTTATTGAAGGGTATTGTAACTTTACAAGTTATACTAATAGTGCAGCTATATAATGCTTTGCTAAATGATAATTAAATCACCAACCCTTTTGACTTACTAACTAGAGTTAGACCAACGGTCAATAATAGATTGTTTTGAAGTTGACCCTCGGTAAGAGCGTAATTTGAAGATAACAAGTGTAAAAAAATCTAGCTATTATAAGGCCATATAGGTGTCATAGATCAAACAAGTGCCATCCAACCGAAAATATAACCACAATTTGTTTTTCAGTTTGTAGCTATATACATGCTCCATGGCCAATGTCAATGTTTTAAATATCTAAGCTGTGATTATAACATGTGCAATGCCAGGATGTTTACTAACTATTTAGTCATTGGGATAGCTCAACTGTAACACTATCTGACAGTTACCATAATTAAGTGGTATTTAAGTGCTTCCTGCCACAACAATTTGACCATAAAAGTAAATTAAACTTTTAACAATGTATTGTTTGGTTTAGCTATAATATATTAGCTGCTTGATTCTTGGCCATGCATGCAATCTAACTTTTATATATATATATATATATATATATGCATTATTGCATGTTATACTCCATATAAACATCTACTGTGTATCTACAAAAGCCTCGTGGCTAGCTGGTAGTATAACCACAGTCATGTCGGCATGAACACAGAACAAATTATGATTTACATTATAGCATGCTGGCAAATCCTTAAATTATTACTGTAGTAGTCTCGCAGGGTGTAAGGCCTAAAGGACAGTCGAACATGCATGCATCATACGTATATAGCAGCTAGGCTACACACACATGCATATATACAATTCAGTGGAATTTAATTAATTTGTAATTAAATACATGCACGACAATATGGTTAGCCAGCTAGTTAAGTAGTTGAACATGATGCAAGCTGTTATTTAGCTACATAACTATCACATATGCACATGCATGCTACAAAAGCTAGTATATTCAATGACAGCTACATACCTTAACATGCTCTCCATTGTGTTTTGCCAGTAATGTACTGGAACCCTCGTTGGAATGACCTACACCAGAATCCGAATCTAAATCCACCTTCACCTCGCCTGCAGTCTTATCGTCCATGCTGCTACTGCAATCTACTATCTGTTGGTGAAACGATCACGTAGTAAACTATGAGCTATAGCCATTTAAAAACTTCAACTAACCGACTGGCTGCATGGTAGCTAGGCTAGACTACCCGGCATGCTGGCAAAAAATGAAAAAAAAATTCCGCATACAGCGGCAAATTGCTATCCTATCATCTAGAGGTTTGACAAACTAGTTAGTTAGCTAGATACCACATACACTAATGAATGGCCTAATAAGCTGTTTTGCTGCAGCTACAGTGAGCTACGTCAACTAGCCGCCTAGCTGGTGACAGCCGGACTGAGAGAAGGAACATAGCCGACTACCATGCAAGTCTCACCTTTTTTCAGAGCTCCTTGACAATACAAGCTTATTTCTCTCATAAATATACGGTACAAATTCAGCTAATAATTAAGTACTTCCGATTCTTAAGTGAAGAACAGAGAAAAACTGTCGATTGTGGTTATCGGTTTTGTGGAACAGTTTCCATGGTAACATCGCCTTAACACCTTCAGAAAAGACCTCGCAAAACATGACCATCAAGTGCTATGGACAAAGTGACAATTGTAAATTCTACTCCTAAAAAGGCTAAGTATGACGATAAGCTGAAGGCACTTCCTATTTCAGGTAGCGGTATTGGAGGGCGGGGTGCCGGTGTCTTGCGAACCAGTGATATTCCACTGTTACCGTAGTTTGAAAAAATAAATGTATTTATTATTTTTCTACAGAGAATGCAACCAGCAAGCGACAGCTGATAGTAAAAGAAATATTTGAAACTGAATTCAACTACATTTCGCAGCTAAGCACCATCAATGATGTAAGTTTTGCTTTAAATTCCGTCGTATATACGTAGCTATTCAGTTCTCGTTTTGAGCGGCGCATGTTTGTGCTCCTCAGCCATCTGATATACTAAAGGGATGTGGCATGTGAGCCTTTACTGCTTTATTATGAAACTGTTAACTGATCGCTCAACATGACTATTTGGCATTGCTTGAACATAGTCCACTTGGGGTGCTTAGAGATAATAAGTCACTCTCTAGGGTTCCTATGGATACAAATACATGAAAATAGTAAGAAGAAAATATCCTGACCGCCTGGCAGACTCCTGTAAGCGTTCGAGCGTTATCGGATGGCTGCAGGTTCGAGGCTGCCCAGGTCCAGTCATGGATTTTTTCTTCTTTCTCCTACTTTTCAAACATATACATAGTGCAGTTAATATAAACATCTTAGGCCTTTATAAGGGCCTTCTGGTATACAGGCTCTGCCTTTACCAAGTACTTTTTTATTAGCACTTTACAGTGACCAGCATTGAAGGTCTGACAGCAACATGTGCTGCAGCCTTAGGATTACCTAACCTAATTTCAAGGACTTAGACCTAGTGACTTGACTTACTGACTGATAAGGTGTAACAGAAAAGGGGCCAAAGTAAGGAAAAAAATTCCTCCAATCATAATCAAAAAAATCCCCTTAATCATAATCATAATAAGGCAGAAGGACAAAAATCAAGAACTTAACTTTTGAGGCACTTATCAACATTAAAAGTTGACAAATTTAACTGATTCAAAGTCATAATAAATTCATCAACTTTTCCTTCCATCGAACTTTCCTGTTGCACAGCAGCAACGCACTTCTTGATGTGGCATGATGTTCTTGTATTGCTACATGGCATGTGGAGAAGTTCTCTTGATATTACCCTATTATTCGCATTAAAACCAGATTCTGCAGTACCATGCCTGTCCATTCCATCTTTATGCCCAACATAACATGTATACTGTGTCCTGAATATAATAAATAAGTAGCTGGTGTAATAGTTTAAATTAATGTGGTGTCATGCACAAGATGGAGTTGCAAGGTAACACCACATGGATATTAGCAAGCATATATTATTGCATGTAGCTATAACTAGACCGTACAACTTTACAGTAGTATGCACATGTGGCAGTAGAGTAGAATGAGTACTAGTATAATTGCTATGTATATGGTTGATCTTGCAGTTGTTTCTAAAGCCAATCCGTGTCAGTTGCATCCTTCCTGCTGAAGTTGTGCAGACAATCTTCTCAAACATTGAAGGGATCCTCTCTGTGAATCAAGAGCTGTTTTCATTGATGAGAGAAAAGAGCCTTGGAGAAGCGTTCAGTCATTTGGGACCATTCTTGAAGCTTTATTCAACATATACTAGCAACTATTCTGCTGCTGTAGAAACCCTTGAGGTAAAGTTTGAATGTGTAATGATTAGAAACTGAAGTACTAATAAGTTTAAAAGGATAATGCCTTTTTGAATATTATCACTGGTACAAATTGTAGAGAATTGCTTTATTTGTAGGAATGGGAGAGAAGAAATGGAAACTTCGCCAAGTTCAAGACAGCACAAGAGGCTAAGCCAGAATGTAATGGACTAAATCTCACCTCACTCTTAATCATACCAGTACAGAGAATACCAAGGTGTGTCTGCTAAGGGTGTACTGGACATTATGCATCACTAAATGGACAGGTATAAATTACTGCTCAATGACTTGTTGAAATACACTAAAAGGACACACATGGAGTACGATCGATTGGAAAGTATGTTTGTGCCAATTAATGAGAGTCAGTGATCATAATGATTTGCCAATTAGCTGCCGCCTCTCATATTGAAAATGTTGCCATGCACATCAACGAGAGTATACGCAAACAGGACAACTTCAAGAAGATGCTATCTATTCAGAATAGTCTGACAGGACTAACCGCAGTACCAAGTATCATATCACCAGCAAGATCATTCATCAAAGGAGGAAAGATGATGAAGGTAAGCATACGTTATCACCATAGTATACTACTTGTACTAGTTACTGAACATGGTGTGTGTAACAATTTTGTGTCATTCAATTCTCATAGGTATGTCGTCGAAAGGCTAAGGAAAGGATTGTATTTCTGTTTTCTGACATGCTACTTTATGCTAAACAAAATATACTTGATAGAAATGAAACAGGGTGAGTTTGAAATTTTTCCGTTTGTGTTTTATTGCATATTGTAGTAATACGTATGAATGTCGGTGTGCAGTACCACTACTGAACTCCAGTGTAGAACTGATTTGTGGTGACACACGAGTACCCCAGGTATCAACACTACTCAGGGTAAGTTGAACAATCTTGCAGTTGTCACATACTTGTTGTGTAGATATCTAATGTAGATATGGTGCTTTCATTCTTCCTACTAAATCAAGATGAGCTAGTGTCATGGCTTGGAGCATTGAGAGTCACAATAGAGTAAGTTAGTGTATGACAAAAGCATATGTGACCTTGTGAGTGTGCTTGTGACTTGATCACTGAGGGTAAACAGGTACACACTAGTGACATGTAAATACTAATGTGTGGGTAGATATTCTCTAGTATATTGTGCTGCACATAAACACCACAAAATACCGTAAATTATAACCATGAAACTAAATACTGTAATAATACACTTGCATACAAAGGAACTCTAACTAGTGCTGAGCGATAGTAAAAATTTTACTATCACGATAGTTACTCATTAAATATCGCGATAGTGAATACTATCCCGATAGTTTATGAAACACTTTGCTCTTAACAAAGTCTCAGTTGTATAGTTATGATTTGTAGTCATATAGAAAGTTATTTTGTATTCACAGGACATTTGTTAATTAACTGCGTGGGCGGCCGATGGAATATGGACTTTTGGTAAAGCTTTTACAGGCCACTCCTTTGTAAGAAAGCTAGTAATACCAACTGTAAAACAGTATAGAAGGGTTGTTAATACCATTTTAATGCAGATCTGAGCTTATCATAACTATCACGATAGTGATATCCCTACTATCGCGATAACAATAGTGATTTACTATCGCGATATATCGCACTATCGATACTATTGCTCAGCCCTAACTCTAACTAGAAGTTATATATTATCTCACTAGGGAGCTACATAGAAATGTTGGGTCATTTAAGAGGCCATTATCTGGCTATAGTGGAGATGAAGTTGATGGCAATGCCTCATTACCTTTGATCTCAACCAATGCTGACACAGGCAGGATCTGCCTACCACAGAACAAATTTCCTGTAAGTACATGACCTACATGTAGAGCATACATACTGGTAATGACAAGGGCATAGCAGATAGTGAAACTGATAACAACATGGCTACAGCATGGATCTAAAATCCTTCGACTGCTCTTAGAAACTCCCTAGCTACTTGGTGGGAGTGGTTGGATATACCGTAATGGCGTAGCCAGCTTTTCATGAGTACCAAGGTTACCAGGCTTTCAGCTGTCATTATTATACTGACAGATTGAGCTAGGGCTATTAGACTGTGTTCTAGCTAGGGTGGCTACAATACTGATTGGATAATAGAGCTCTTTGTCATGCTAGATCTTCCATTGAGTCTTGATTAAACATTTGCAGACAAAAGTGCATAATTATTTCAATCACTTAACCTTTCATCTCTTTCAGGAGACACCATACCCTCTGACAGCCACAGTGATATCATCAAACTCCAGTCAAGACTTGAGGCATCCAGCAGCTACGGAAGCTAAAAGAAAAGACGTGTTTGATTACAGTGAAGAAACCATAGTTAAACTGACCAAACGGGTTCACCCAAAAACGTTAACATTTGATGATCAGGTTGAGGTCCATCAAGATGGTGGTAGTTCTCCAGAGGGCAATGATGATAAGGAAACCAATAGTGACGAGCACTCATCACTGCTAGATCAACCAGCTGGAGTTGCCAATAAGTAAGATCAGATCAACTACCAAATATTTCACTGTATATTTCACTAGATCTGCCAGTGTGAGGTCAACACACCACTCTCAATGTTGTGTTGTTATGTAACCACAAGTATTACATCACAGTGCATATGATTTGATTTGATTTTTTTTATTTTTACAATTTACTGACAAGTATAAACCGACAGTTGAGTTCATAAGCAAAAGTCGCAAGCTAATCCACAGACCACGAATGATGTGAAGCAAACCAGGTGTTGGTGGGCTCTATTTAGATAACGATATAAGTCACGAAGACTCACGATGGCGGCTTTAAGAGAGAAGGAGGATAGCTCCAAGGAGCAGCTAACACCCACTCAGTTCAAGAAGGATCGTCACAGTCTATTGATGAAGAAGGACTATCACAGTCTGTTGATGTCTCTCGCTATGAACAACCCACTGTGCATTAAACCAAAGAAGTAAGTGGCGTAACGACTAGATGTGAGATATACACGTTTAATAACTTAGCACGTCCATGCATTTCGCGATGGATATACACTGTAGACAGACTTATAAATATTCAGCATCACTTTTTAGCTGCAAGGAACCGTAAAGAAGATCGCTATGGTTCATTGCTGCTTGACTCGGCCTTCAACATGCTGGATTCTCAGTTGATCTTGTGACAATTGAAGTTGGCTGTCTAGGCCAACGACTGTTACAAAGCTTAGCAATGTATGCCATCTACCAGGCAGCTTGTGTTGTCATCTCCTGTTCATACAGGATTCTCTCGAGCTTCCGCATCATGGGATGTAGTTTATCTGTTGATATGCCATGTATAATTGTTTAGTTTTACAAGTAGCTACATTTGTCTTGCCAGGGCTCCAGTTATTATTAATTTTTTAATTAATAGCTTGAGGCTAAACTCCTGACCCCTTGTAATTATATTGTTCATGTAATTGTCAAATTATTATGGCGTTTATCTCGCAATAATTCTAGATACCTTGGGTTAGTAAGGTAATTGTTGCTTTACTTTATGTTATAGTTAAACCCCACCATGAGTAGGATATCATACCTAAGGCAGGAGGCCGAGGTGTTAATAACTGGATATCCTATGAGTGCAGGTGGGGTTTAACTAGCTTCTATCTCACACTTTGAAGCAGTCAAGTTCACAAACAACATGTCAATAAGGCTAGATAAGCATGTCAGTTGTGTATGGCTTCAATTTTTTTTACTGAACTTTTAGTTCAGTCTCGTCCCCAGCCGCCCACACACTCAATCACACTCCCTTCACATGATGGAGCATGTGGGTGCTAGGGACAAGAATATAGTTTTACAATGTCAATTTTTGGTGAGCTTATAGGTTTATATGTGTAAAGCTTCAATTTGCTTTGATTGTACTTCTTTCAATTGAATGTGTAATTATGTTGTCTTCCATATATGCACTGTGGTTTAACTACCATTCCTGGGGTTTAACTACCATATACTCACTTTGATGTACCTGCTTCAGTGGGATAGAAGGGACACTTGAGGGATACTGCACGCACCTAACTCATAGGGACTCCAATTTTGCATCACAGACTCACCAATTATATATATTCACCAAAAATATGCTGTGCAGCACAATTTGATTATGAGAGCTTGTAAGGTTTGTCTGCATTGTATTGTCAATGTGCGTAATTATGAGACAGTGTCCATATTATGAGACAGAAATATATGCTAAATCAAACTTAAAGCAGAAAGCACATAAAGTAATGGAATTTGGACCTGGTACTCACCAATATGTTTGCTTACAAAATATAAAAATTTGACAGATGTAGCCTTGACAGCAGATTTATTTTGTATGGCTTTCTGACATGTGAATGCTTGTAATTATGGGACAGTTGATCGTATTTTGATTTCAGATTCTAACAGTTATGCAAAAAACATCCAATTTATGTGAAGGTGTGCAAAAATTGTTTGCTAGTGCAAAAGCAAGGTTTATTGACAGTACATTTCAAATGCAGAGACAGAAGTATCCACTGTATCTGTCTTCCTTCACTTCAGTAGTTATTGACACATTCAAACTAGCTCCTTAGCTAAGTGAACACGTGACTGGTCCCAGGCTGCCTCAAACCTACAGCCATCCGATTAGTATCTATAACAACATTCATGATTTAGATGCTGTTTTGATTTATACACTGTTTTAATGAATTTTTTGCACACTTGTGATTACTAGAACATCAAAGCACCTTTTTGGAGTGTCATAAGCTGTGCGGGTAAGTGTCCACTACCAAAATAGCTTAAGTTATCAAAGTGTCCCATAATATGTACCGTCTCATATTGGGGACACTTACCTTATATCTACTGTATGATTGATAACAAAAATGTGGGTCAAATTTGGGTGACAAATAATTGCTCATCCTGGTCAATTGTTTGATGTTTGAATTTTGGTCCACTTTAGCATCAACCTCTGCACCAGCACCCATTTCTGAGCCAACTTTGACACCAAAAATATTCAGTCTTGTGAATCAGTCCATTGGGCCAATTCTTTGTGTCCAAATGTTTCCTTTACCATTTGAGTTTACATTGTAATCACATACTGTACTAGCTAATGCCAACCTGGGTGACCATTTTATTAGGGTGATCACTGTGTTAGAGTATAACTTAGACACACTGTAGTGCGTCGTACGACCCAGGAAACATTAGTGTGTTATTAACAGGAAGAACAATATAGCTATGCCTTTATGGAATGAGATGGTTTTGCTATCTCCACCTGGATACCTATTTTAAGTATAGGCATTCCCACTGAAATTTTCTTTCTTTTTTTAAGCTTAAGGCACATCTTGGTACCAGGTTTGGGTTGAATGTGATAAAGAGTCGTGAAGTTATTAACGATATTCACAAATAAGACATGTATTTTGTCACGTCTACAAGGTAAATTGCATTGGGAAGAAGCTGTGTGGATTGGTTAACCCTTTTGTGATTTGGTTCAACAGCTATAGAGTTATGATGAAAATGCATGCAGTTGAGATTTGTAAAAATGACTGATTGTTACGACAAGAATTCATAATGTAAAGAGAGAGAGGAGAGTGTCCTACTTCAGCCTGTACAAACCTGTAGCATGAAGTGATTCAGTGAAACTTTGATTTGTCTAGGATTTCATGTCAACACATACAGTGTTAAGGATTGTTAACAATGTCATCAGTGGATTGCTTATTGAAAGCCACAACCACATTGAAACTTAATGCTGAGTAGAGACCTGACCAACTAGCACATTGAATGTGAGTATAGCAATAACTCTTGGTACAGGCTGTACAGCAGTAGGGACACTCTCCTTATTTTCAGTTTCAGGGTTTCTGACTCCCTGTGCCACAGGCTAATTAGTTGCCTCCCTAGAGGGATAGTTAGGCAATAAAATGATTATGAACTCTTGTTATGAGTTATAATGAGAAAGCTTGACATTTGTGATAATGTCCAATTGAGATTGTAACAATTAATGACTGGTGTACCACATCAAAGGCATCGCCAAAGGAATATAATTTAAGCATGTTAATCAGACTCTGCACGTCAATGCACGCTCGACTACAATGAAAGTGATGTGGCTGTCCCAATTCAGTTTTCGACTTTATTCCACTTGTTATACACAAAGAGCAATATGAGAAGCATCTCTGCAGTCAATCCAGCTACTACAGACGTCGGACATCGTATCTGAAATTTCTAAATGCACACCCTGCCTATCAATTGTACTAAGAAGCGAAGTGGCCATTCTGCTTTGTTTTCAGGCTAAGCACAAACGAAGAACAGTATACAAGAAGCACGTCTGAAATTGATCCATTCACTACAGTAATTATGAGCCCCAAGCTGGTCATCATTACAGCCATTTTGTAGCTTTCACCTCTGATTTCACTGTTTTCTTTCACTTTTGGGGGCTGGACCCTTTAAGTTTTTGTGATTTTAGTATGGATTATACATTCCTGAAGACCATCCATTATTCCAGAATTATTTCAGATTCTTTTTACCATTATTTCTTCTCGAAATTATTGTACATACACTGCAGTATGCATGCCTAATTTTTGTCCATATAAATCCAAGCATGTAGCTGTTAAGTGTGCCATTTTGCATGCATATAAATTATACTTTATGTGCAAATTTAGTTATTTGCGAAAGGTTTTCTCCTTTAAGAAATTAACCCATTATATCCACACTTCTTTGTGCTAATAGTACGTCAACAGTGTGCAGTGTTAGGAGTAACGTGCTACATAAGTAACGCGTTACGTAATATTATTACTTTTGTGGTAACTAAGTAATATAACAAAATACGCTATAAAAACGGGTAATATAACTCAAGCTACTTTACTTACAAATGTAACACGCTACCTAAGTAATATAGTTACTGTAACAAGTCTAATATTACATAATATTATTACTACAAGTAACGAAGTTACTAATCTCGTTAGTTATCCTCTGAGTAATGCCTAGCCACAACGAAGTAATGAAGCCTACTGAATGAAGCTTATTCACCAGCTTCTTACTTATAACCAAGATTTGCACATTGTCCAACAACGTAATCATGTCACGTGATAAAGTGGTAGTTTCACACGTGACAGCGTTACTTCTCATATTGCTCATTGTGGACGCAAAGTAATATAATATGTAATATTATTATAGTTACTTTATTTTATGGTTAATATGTAAGTGTAACTAAATAGTTCTGTTGCATGTAATATGTAACTAGTTACTTTTACAAAGTAACTTGCCCAACACTGACTGTGCAGGATGATAGTGTAGTTATCTGCGATAATACATGCAGTCCAGCTGTGATAATCACTGCTACAGACAATTTATAGCCATCATGGAATATTATATCAATAATAGGGAAGATTATCTTGTGTTCTCATTGGATGAATGCAGTGATATTGAGCCAATCAGTGAAGAAGAGGAGGAGGAGCCAAATGCCCCAGACTGGACAGTACTGGTTAGTAGTGTTGTGTGTGGGATAACTACTCTAATAGAACATACATGTTGGTGCATGTCAAGTTTTCTTGTGTAAGAATTACTCTTATACAGTATGGTAGTACTGTATATTAGGGATCATGAAGAACTGGGCTTATGTAGCCAAAAATATTACCCTAAAACCAGCCTTAATTTCCCTTCATGACAGCTTGGCAGCATTGGTTAGGCACAGTCAAGTCCAAAAGTGTCTTCAAACACTTCCAAAAAGTTTCTATGGAATTTTTAAAATTTTCAAATTAACAGAATTTTATGCTGACTGACCAACTAACTAACTCACTAACTGATGCCTTTAGCCAAGCATAACTCGACAATGGATAAAGCTACAGACCTAATTTCTTCGTTGTTCGCTTGTTCTGAGATATGTCTTCACCAACCACAGTATGTACAATATATGCATCATGGACTTGCCTTTGTCCTCCTTTGTGTTCCAGTTCTTTTCGCTGACAACGCATGCTGTTGATTCACGACAGCGTGATGTGGCTTCCCTGTGGCTCTTGCCCGTATTTTCTGTAGTGACTGGATTGATTGTAGAGATACTTCTTGTACTGTTCTTCATTTGTAATGCTGTGTAACAGGCTAAAATAGGTGAAAGTGAAGTGTAATATTTGCCATTCAATTTTGAGTAGTTGCATGGAGTCACAAATTGTCCGTATTTTTCATAGAGACTGGATTGATTACTGATGCTTTGCTTACTGTTCTTCGTTTGTAGCAGCTGAACATAGCTGAAAGCGAAGCGTAATGGCTACTTCACTTTCGAGTCAGTAATTGATAGTTGGGATGCACGTTCAGACGAAAACATTAACTCTGGTGCCATCCTTTCTTTTGATGTGGTATGCATGGGTTAACCAGTCATAATAGTGTTACATAAACAGTAAACAAACAAGTAATAGGAATTTTAAGTTCGATTAGGGATCATAGAAATAAATTAAGGGAGGTCATCAACACCTGCAGATATACTAGTGGACATTTAATCCCTACTTCAATCATTATTATATTATTATATTTGATTAATGTACAACCTCTATAAGAGGAAAAATGTACATATTTTGATAAGAAAATAATATAGTCAGTTATAAAAATAACTGTTACAACTCTTTCTAAAATGTTCTAAGTTACTAGAAGTAACAACCTCCGCCGGCAGATTGTTCCATAACGTGACAGTTGAAGGAAAAAAGGAATCGTGGTAAGCATTAATTTTGGTTGGCGATGTAACTAGTTTAAAGGGGTGCCCTCGAGTATGGTTAGTGTTGTATTCTAGATTATGGTCTATAAGTACAGAATTGTTCAGTATCTTGTACATCATTATCACTTTTGCTTCATTTCTTCGTTGTTTGAGCATTGGCAACCCTAGTTGTTCTATCATACTTGTGACCGATGAATATCTAGAATAGTCATTCATTATAAATGTAACAGCTCTTCTTTGAACCATTTCTAGTTTCAGGATATTGAGTTCAGTAAAAGGAGACCATACTGGTGAGGCATACTCAAGAATAGGTCTTACCATTGTCTTATAGCATGCTTTTTGACTGTTATTGGGCATGAACTTATGTTTCACTGAAGAAAGCCTCTGATTGAGTTGGCTTTATTTGAGATATTAGTAGTGTGTTGATTCCAGGTGAGGTGCTGGTCTATAGTTACACCTAGATATATACATGACATGAGGAACACACTGGATATCTGTGTTTTGGATGGTATACTGAGAGATGATGGGGTGCTTAATGTTAGATATACTTATAAACAGTCATGGGTGTAATAGACTGAATTAGGAATTAAAAATGTCCACTAGTATATCTGCAGGTGTAGGTAAGCTCCTCTTTTCCCCTAAATTTATTCTATGATCCAATTCCTAGTTTTTCTTTACACTTGTTTCAAGTAACGACCAGTCTCACAGTGGCAACCAATACCCACTACAAGACTGTATAATGTGATTTTAGCAGTTGTTAAGGTCATGAAAAGAATCACTGTTATCTTTAAATCAGAAATGTAGTTTTATGTATTGTATGTGTGTACTGGCGTGTATGTACATATTGTGTACTCAACCGTTTAGCTGAGTGTCTGTATCACTTGGTCTTTTATTGTCTTCCATAGCCCTTTGATGCCATTCCTCGATTGTCAACTTCCAAAAGAAGTTACCCATGTTTTGTGTATGATCCCAGGAGCAAAAATGATGATTGGTCCTTGCCACCTGTTACTAAGAAGTATGCCAGAGAAATGGCATTACAGGAATGGAGTGATTGGCATGCTAAGAAGTAAGTGGTAGCAAGAGTTACTCTTATAAGTATGCACCCTAGCAGTGATATGTGCTCTACAAACTACTCTAATACAATGCTCTGCATGTGCAACAGATGAATGTGTGCTTGTTTAGCCTATACATACCTACAAACATGAAGTAGAAGTAAGTGTATCTCTAAAGCGGTAGTCCTCCTATGCTGCTAACAAGCAGCCAATGCATGTGTTAACTGTAGGTGCCCTTTGAAGTACCCACATAAAGTGGAGGATTGTTATTGTTTATAAATGATTGATTGTTATTGTTTATAAATGTTTGATTGTTATTGTATGTAGAAATGATTGTTATTGTATGTAGAAATGATTGTTATTGTGTGTTATATATTTATACAGATACAGTTGAAACAAAAACAAAAAAAACTCTTAAAAGACAAATGTGCTTACATAATAGTTAGACCCTTTTCATGTTTATTACACGCACCTGTACTGGTAGTGCTGGAAACGCATTGCCACCTGAAAATTAATGTTAAATCCGTAACTAACGATTCCGGAATTCCGTAAATTTTGCATAAAATTTTCTCCATTAATCTTCCATTGCAATTGGAGAGTTGGCACAATCAATTTGCTGCCATACAAGTGATTGATCAAACAGTCGGATCATTTCTAGGATTTCTGGGGGCAAGGAATACAATGGTTTTCTGCTACAAATATGTTTGTGTGGAGTTTTATCCCAATTATAAGATTATTTTGCAATATAGCCACCACAATGCTATGTTCTCTTTGCAAGAAACGGCCCAGCACATGTTTGTTACACCAAGGTGGGTATTTTTGCCCATGTAGTTTTCAATATTACTATGCTATAAAAGTCAGCAACTTTGTACCACAAGTAGCTCATATGACTCTTTGATGCACCATTTTGGTAGCTGTCAAAGAGCTATACAATAAGAGAAAAAATAATCATACAAGCAGCTATAAATCAACAGTACAACTCATTGCTTTGCATGCACATTGTATTTTTGAGTGGAGGTGACTGGTACAGAGTGGTTGCACTTCACCATGTGTATGTTGTTTTGCCATCTGCAAGATGCTAAATGCATGCAGCTATTTAGTGACTTTCTATAGAGGTGACCTTTATTCAGAGGGTCTTACAAGTAAGGTTACACTGTGGTCCATGTATTAAGTTATTTACAAGTTAAAGGAAAAATTTGAAATTTTAAGTTCGATTAGGGATCATAGAAAGAAAAAGTTATGAAACAAGGGAGATCGCCTACACCTGCAGATACACTAGTGAACATTTAATCCCTGATCTAGTCTATACCCCCAAGACCAAGACTGAATTAGAGATTAAATGTTCACTAGTGTATCTGCAGGTGTAGGCGATCTCCCTTGTTTCCTAACTTTTTTTTTCTATGATCCCTAATCGAACTTAAATTTTCAAATTTTTCCTTTAACTTGTTTGCTTACTTTTTTTGTAACATTATTATGACTGGTGAACCCACGCATACCACATCAAAAGAAAGGATGGTGCCTTAATTAATTTTTCGTCTGAGCGTGCACCCCAGCTATCAAAAGTGCTTCGAAAGTGCAGTGACCATTACGCTTCGCTTTCAGCTGTGTTTGGCCCAATCCACAGTGCTACAGACGAAAAACAGTAGAAGAAGTGCCTCTGCAACAATCCAGTCATCTCGAAAATACGACAATTCGCGCACCCCCAACTATCGATTACTGCCTCAAAAGTGTAGCGGCCATTACTCTTCGCTTTCAGCTATGTTCAGCCTGTTACACAGCGTTACAAGCAAAGAACAGTGTTAGAATCGTCTCTGCAATCAGTCTGTTCACCACGGAAAATACGGACAATTCCCGTTTACAAATGTACTGTAGGGAAGCCATGCATTGTGCTACCGTGAATCGACACTTTAGGCTGTCAGCAAAAAGAAATGGAACACAAAGGAGGACAAAGGTAAGTCCATAATGCATGCATTGTACGTACTGCGGTATGCCAAAAGGCACGTCTCGGGACGAAGCAACATCGAACAGTGAAAAAATTAAGCCCATAGCCTTAGCTGTTATCGAGTTACGCTTGCCTGAAGGAATCAGGCAAGCAGGCAGGCAGGCAGGCAGGCAGGCCGGCCGGCAGGCAGGCAGGCAGGCAGGCAGGCAGGCAGGCAGTCAGTCAGTCAGTCAGAAAATTCCATTGAGTAAATTTTTTTTTAAATTTTGTAACTATTCATTGCAACCCTTTAGGATCATACTGAAGGCACTTTAGGGCTTGGTTATACCTAACCAATACTGTCGGGGTGCAGGATGGAGTTGTGAAGCTGGTTTTTGGGTGAATTTTTTGGCTAGGAAAACCCAATTCTTTATGATCCCTAATATACAGTACTACCGTACTGTATGATAACAGAAATTCAAGATGTTATTGCAAAGCTTAGTTAGAAGCATTTGCTTGATTGTGCCATTTTTGGGATGGAAGGATATGGAGAAAATTTTGTATATTTTGAAGGACAAAATTGGTTATAACTCCACCATCCTATGACAGATTTTTGAAAACTAAGTGTTTATGATATCCTCAGGGAGTACTGCACAAGGCTATGCTAAATGAAAATTATTTCCATTAATTTTAAAATTCTCCGGTAACAACTAAATGGCTTGTTTCTACTAATGAATGTTACATTATTTTCTCTGTTACAAGCAGCTGTCAACAGTGTTAAGGTACAACAACTACATAAAGGGTCTAAATAAGTTAGACTTCAGACCACAGGGGTCTAAGTAATTTAGTAACCCAATGGCCCTGTGTCATGCCTTCGCTCAGGCCCTGTAGTAGTGCCTTCGCTCAGGCACCACGACACAGGTTACTAAATTACTTAGACCCCTGTGGTCTGAAGTCTAACTTATTTAGACCCTTTATGTAGTTGGTAGCTAACAGGTTTAAAATTAATTTTCAGGTGGCGATGCATTGCCAGTGCAGGTGCACATAATAAACATGAAAAGGGTCTAAGTAACTTAGATACCTCCAAAATCCACCAAATCCACCACAAAAAGGGTCTGATCTAATACAACGCCCATGTTGGCATGGCAGACATTTGTCCTATATATGTGCCTGTTCACTGTCATAAAGTTTAAAGCAACCTCTTTGCTAGTCTCTCGTAACCAGACCCTATTTCTCCGCATGGCGTTTATCGATTGGAAATTATAAGAACAGGCTGAAGCCTTGCCTTTAGCTGAGGATGAAGCCAACTGTGGTCATTCACACCTCTTTATGAAAGTGGTCTAGGGTCAATCAATGCTCACCTATCCAGAGGTGACTTGCTGGCAGAACTTTTCTATTGTAGAGTCACCAGACCCTTTCGGAGCAGGTGCTTATAATTTCCAATCGATAAGTGCTGTGCGGAGAAATAGGGTCTGGCTACGCGAGACTACCTCTTTGCTAGACAGAGAGTTAAAGAAAAGTTCCAAGTTATGTCAAATTTTGCAAATATATATATATATATTCTATGAAATACCTGTATGGTGTTTTGCCTGTAAAAGTGATTGTTTCTGAATGCTTTCTGACAGTTTTTGTTGAATACATTTTATGTGCCATTGTGTAGCCCTCATGCTAAAATTAAGAACAAGAAAAAAATCAAGGAGGAACTAGAGTCAGATACTATACAGTTCTTTACTGAGACAATAAAGAATGCTGTTGCTGATGATGGTAAGAGGACTCCGAAAAGAAATCGCAAGAAAAACTTCCAAAAAGGAATAGTAGCTCAACCAGTGCAGCTTATCTCCAAAACAAAGGAGAATAATCACAAAGATGGCAATCATGATAAAGATGATGATGACCAAAATAGGGAAGAAGAGCATTGCAGTACTAAAAATAGTCATGATAATGATAATGGTAGCCATGAGGGTGATAATGATGGCTTGTCTGATGATATAATGTGATGTCAGTTGTGCCCATGGTCTCTACCTGTCATCATCAATGCATGTTGCTGGGTTGTATGATGACATTTTGCCACTAAAGATTCCAGGGTAAAATATGACCCAGCAATCATATTATAATATAATAATTAGCTGTATAGTGTAGTACAAGAGCTTGTAGCTGTTGTCTTTACTATAGTATTTTATTGATTTATATTTTTGTATATTTTTGTGCATGTAACCAACTGTCATGGGTAGTTTGCTCACAGATAAATGTTTTACTCATAGTATTAATTCTTTGGTGTAAAGTATGCTATGCAGTTTAATAGCTTTATGTAGTATTGCTACAAAGTGGATGATGCATTCAGTAAGTGCATAGATACTCTATATACCCAAGTGGCAGAGAATGTGATTAGCTACATTATTGCAGTTTAATTTAAAAAGTGGTCTTTTAGTTATACAACTAACTTGATTCTCGTGTGCCCATACAATGGCAGCTTTACTCCTTAGTCAGCTACTTTAATGTGGCTTTTTTATATATATATATATTTTTTTTTTTTTCCGGGGTAACCAGCACCCCTAGCACTAGATGTTGAAGTGCTAGACAAAAATTGGACTGAGATTAAAGGGAGCAATTTAAATAATTAGGGGGAAGGCACCCGACCCTCTGATAGTACAAGGTCAAGTGCCCTATGGCTGATGGGACAACCACTGTGGGAGCGCGCCCCCCTAAGGCACGCAATCGCTGAGCGGAGCAACGAGAAGCTGATGCGACAACGTAGCCAAGACATCGCGCTGCTGTAGGGAACTTCTCTCTTCAGGGACAGTAAGTAGGCTAGACGTTTGTAAAAGATGCTGGTACATCCACTGATTCCACCAAACGTTGAAAAGACTAATGGGGTAAATGAACCCATCTCAACCTCCCTAATCCTCTGCTCATATTTCCTACGTTTCTCCTTTTCAAATCTCCGATACAATGAAGCCACTGGTGTAGCACGGTATGACGAAGCAGTTGGATTAAACACCTTAACATCAAAGAAAGCCCGTTGGTGGTGACCACCCCAGAACCCAACAGCTGAAACATCCAATCGTGCTCCATCCTCACGATTTGCAGTAGCGTATGTGAGTGTTTCACCAGAGAGAGACTGTAAAGGGGGCTCAACACACACATCACTTTAATGTGGCTGCCAACACAGATGACGTTCAAAACTCATTCTGATTAATATATGGGCGGGCGCTACACGGATGCTGCTATAATAAATGCTGTAAATAATTGGAATACAAAGTTAAGTTGGAACATGAATTACCCTTCGCATCAAGATTCTGATACTGATAAGTTTCGTTGCTTGGACTACTTTACGGCTGTAAGACGATGTGTGTGTAAGTGAAATTGCACGAGTCTACGTTTCCACACTCGGGGGCGGGGTAGTTCTCGTAGCCAGACCACTTTTTCTTTGTGTGTGGGCTGGAAAAAGTCTGACTAGGGGGGGATCCAGAAATGAAGCCGAAGCAGTCATGTAAGTTGTACTTTTTTAACAGGGGATCCACTCAGTAACTGAATACTGATTTTCAGTGGAGCCCTGTAAAGTGTCCACCAGTGATGATAGTCTCGCGTGGCCAGACCGCTTTTTTCCGTATATTGGGAAAAAAGGGTCTGGTGCAACTCCAATAGCTGTTTACTTCTGAGCCGTCCCCACATTCCGGGGACGCTAATTGAATAACATTGGTCACAAAGGAGGTGCCATGATGTCAGTAAGTTAACTAGAGATCTGTTTATCCTTTAAACGAATCTTAATTTGCTCCGATGTCTCTTTTATAGCGTCTTGAAAGTTAATCCTCATCGTGTAACAAGACTCACAACCGGAGCAGGAGTGTAGGAATACTTCGTAGTTTACTGACGTCATGGCACCTCCTTTGTGACCAATGTTATTCAATTAGCGTCCCCGGAATGTGGGGACGGCTCAGAAGTAAACAGCTATTGGAGTTGCACTAGACCCTTTTTTCCCCACCCAGTATACGGAAAAAAGCGGTCTGGCCACGCGAGACTACAGTGATGATATGTGCATACCCTGTGGTAGTACAAAAGTTTGTACACTTATCCTGAAGCATAGCTATACCACTCATTTTTTCCTATAGCAGTTAGATTATGACCACCTATGTAGATAATGTTGACATTAAATCTTTTACTTAGGCCACTCCAACTTGATTTCCTGTTTCCCATCAAACTTTGCCATGCTGGCAGGCAGCAAGTTCCATTTTTTGGAACCATAAAATTAGATGAAGTGTTAAACAATATGTACAATTCCTCAGTCACATGCAACCACAAAGACCAAGGTCAAAGTAGGCATGGAAAGGATGGATACAAAACAAAACTAACTAAAATAGATTAATTTGTCCAAGTTGGGTTGCTATGGGCAAAGAATATTCTCTGGGAAGTAGTGATAGCAATAGCTCACCAAGTATCTCAGAGAATCTCAATGCCGCAGTTTCCGAGTCACAAAACTCGTGACTGAGATTGAAGTGAAGACTGTTCAACATTGGCGAAGTTCATCATCAATGGATGGCCTGTCAGGAGAGGTAGGGATAAGTTGCACTATGCATGCACATCATGTGATCTAATAAAAAATTAACTTGTAATATAGTTCAACTAAGAACAGATTTGCTGCATCATTTATCATAAATAATCAGCACAGTTTCTGGCGCCATGTGTTTCCCTCATGTCTAATTAAGAATCCGGACTAAAACAATCACATGATACTTAGAATATGTCAGTTTATGGAATAATGGAATTTTCTGGCTTGGCAAAAAAAAAAAAACCCATGTGGACGGTGGTCGGGAAACAGGAAATCAAGTTGGAGTGGCCTTATGCAGTAGTTTATTTGTTAACTAATCATATACATGTAACCATTGATATTATATAGGTACATAGTGTATAATATCTATGATTTTACTCAATTTGAGGTCTATGCATTAATTTATATAATATTATCCATAGTTCCCACCCACATAGAAAAGATAAGGTAGTGGTCTGGCTACACGCACAACTTGAAAAATCAATATTCTTCAATCAACTACCTAACTATGAGCAATATCCGCAATGATGTTTCTTGACGTTGCGATTACAAACGTTGATGACAAAATGGTGTGTTAGTGCAGGGGCTTCAGGCCCACAGTATTTGAAATAAATGTTGTTTGTAGTGTTTACACATGATACGTTCCATGAGATATAAAGATAAGAAGCAGTACACTTACCGTGACAGTGCAAAATGTACTCCAAAATGCACTCCAACAAGGAAAGCAGATTGAAAATTTTAAATTTGTAGACAAATAGGCTTATTTGTATTGCATTATACTATGTGCCTCACCTTCATCCTTTTTCAAGTTTATAAATGCTATCATAGGGAAACACTATCTCGCCTAATACCTTACTGTACAAAGTCCCCACACTACGGTGGTCAATTTGTTTTGTGAGTTTATAGATAATGCACAAAACGTAATTGCAACGTCAAGAAAAGCAGTCGTGGATATTGCTCATTGTCATGTGTTAGGCTATTTTGAGTGGCAGCCAAGTTTGTCTCTTCTTCTGGTAGAAAATGATAGGAATGTCTTAAAATCACATGATGTTTCAGTGCAGCATTTTGTAGGTCTCTTTTATGTACCCTCAGCATTGCTCAAGCTGTCTGTTGTCAACTCAAACTATAGGTAGTTTGACTTTGTTGGTGTGGTAGCACAATCTGTGTGGCTTTTTGTGACAATAAAAAGGTTTCTTCCTCTAGATCTGGAGTAAGAGTTTGTAATATTTGTGGATATTATGAACTCCTGTTCTGGAAGCACATTAGTAACTGTGCTGAGGGGTGAGCAATGACCAGTACTAGTTGAAGTATCTGCATGCAGAGTATGGTGAAGCCTCACTTAGGCTGAAATTTGTTTTGGAAACAAATACCAGGACAGGCGATGAATCAGTGATACAGTCTCAAAAAGCAAAGATATGATGTTTATAAATACCTAACAATTCAGCTATCTTGGTCAGTAATTGCATAGAGCAATCCAATGCATGAAATTGGTGATCAAAATTGAAATTGTGGCAAATACATCCAAAACCCATTCCCAATGAAAGAGAAAATCAAATGACAATAGTTAAGTTTGAATATATTTAATTCTACATCTGTAGCCTAGGACCTATGATGCCATCACAGTATAAGATTCACCTATGCTGGCCCAGGCAACTCCTGAGTGAACAGTTAACACTGATAATTACAAAAGGAGTGTATTGCAGGGTTTTTCTTCATTAATGAAACTGATTTTGTATTAATTTCAATCATGTGATTGTCTATTTCATGTATTGGATTACTCTATGTGTTTACTAAGCAAGATAGCTGTATTGTTATTTGGTAGCTTTTGGAGACTGTTTCACTGACCCATTGTGGTATTTGTCTGCAAAAATTGCATCTATTTAGTTGAATTTCAGTGTATAGATTCCTCAGCTAAATGGCTAGCAAGGTTCAAATTTAACAATACTCCACGTGCAGGTAGTCCTGGTCATTGCTGACCCACAATGCAATTGCTGCTGTGCTTGTCCTGTGCTACAGAGAAAGAAGCATTTTTGTTGTTGTCTAATAACCACATACAGTGGAACCTCAGTTATCCAGACCCCACTTATCCAGATTCTCAGTTAACCGAACTATGGAAATGACTGCTCTATTAGAGTAGTGACTGTTCTATTAGGGTAGTTGCTAATGCTGATGATTTTTTCTTTTCTTTTCTTTATGCTATTTTAAGGTCATTTATACACACTTTCAGAGATATGGACTTTTCAGACTTATAGACCACCCCTGGGGTTTGGATAATTGAGGTTCCACTGTAGATAGTGCTGCTACCTGAAACTGATCAACAAAATCAAACCATCTATACTTTGACCTTATAACAGACTGAATATCAAGGCGTAGGGAGAAACCTATGAAATGTTGTAGCAAAAATTACATGAACATTCCTACCAGAAGAAAGACAAACTTGGCTGCCGCCCCGAGTTAGACTTAGCCTAACACATGACAATAGTTCTAAAGGCATTTGATTAGAGAATATTAATTCTTCAAGTTGCAGACTTTATCTCAGATCAATCCTGAGACATTTTTGTGCAGTGCATCCATTATATTGTTGATATGAAAAGTACCAAAATTGGTTGAGCAATTTCACAGTGGCTAACATGTCATACAAAAAGAACCCACAAGAAAGCTTTAGAAAAACCTTGCATGTCTTCAGTGATGTACATTCTATGACTTTGCAGCAATTCGTTGACAAGTAAAGGATGATTTTACCTTAGAGGGTGATCAAGAGAAGTGTCCATCAGGTTATAAGGAACAATAGGTGGAGGGCTATAGATGTCTATTGAACTGTGTCTGTACTTCTATACTGAAATATTGGCACCTATTTAAAACCTCTTGTGGCCTCACCTACTACTTATTTGGCTTCCTGGTCAGTAAATTTGCTCACAATTAGGAATTCTCTGATTGTGCCATTATAATGTCAGGGAATAATAACTACAGTGGAACCTGTCTTAGCGGCCACCTGTATAGAAAAGCCACCTCTTTAAATTCAAAGTTTATACACTAATCCACCTATCTAAAGTAGCCACCTGCCTATTGAGGCCAAGAAATCTTTGCCTGAATTTGACTGGCTTAGACAGGTTCCACTGTAGTACAGTGGTCCCTTCATTATCTGGCCATCAACAACTTAATGGTATAAATGACTGTTCTATTAGAGTATTTTGTCTAAGGCGTGCATTCTATTAGAGTAATTGAACATGGCTCTGTGAGTGTTTAACTCAATTAGCTGAACGGCATACCACATGTTAAACTGTGATGGCATGCTGTCACACCTTTTAAACTAGATCAATGCTATCAACGAAAATGGGGACTGAGTACTCAGCAGAATAACATACATACTATAGAAACTTGTGTAATTCTCTTGGGTAAATCCCTCATTAGATATATCATGATGTAAGATCTGGCCTGCATCTTTCCTGTTGATTGACCATCATTGTCAAGTGCTATGGGTAGCTTTTTCCAGTGTTTGCTTTGCACCAAATAGAAGGATGCTTTGGCTTGAACTTTCATCTTGTAAGTCAAATCCACGCATGCACGCACACACACACACACACACACACACACACACACATACACACACATACACACACACACACACACACAATACAGCCAAGCTGTGAAAAAATGGTATGGCCTTAAAAATCTTGGGTGAAAAAAGCTGTAAAATCAAAGGTGGCAGCCAAGACATGGCTGCAGTGATGTTAATGCTAACAATACAACAGCCATCATTGAAATTTATTAGCATTAACATCATTGCAGCGATTTCTTGGCCACCACCTTTTATTTCACAACTTTTTTCACCCAAGCTTTCTAAGTCCATACCATTATTTCACAACTTGGTTGTTTTGTGTGGATTTCACTTCTTTTTGTACTTTATAAGGCCCCAAAATCAGCCTATGGTTGACTTTGGGATTTGTTTTTACTCACATTTCTTCTTTTCTATATAGACACAATGATGATTATATTGAAGACAGACTTATACATGTATTATATTGCATGATTTATTTTGGTATTTGGTAATATTGTTGTAATACTCTAAGAAAGCACATTTTTGAGGACTTCTAATAGAAAATGCATAGTATGTTCTAGAACAATCTAGAACTTCCATTAGTAGATCCATTTTATAAGTACTAGTAATAGCATGGGTAGCAGTGAAATTTGGGATAAATATCACGAGTGTTGTATTGGAAATGGGGATAAATTTCACGAGGCGAAGCCGAGTGAAATTTACCATTTCCAATACAACAAGAGTGGTATTTATCCCAAATTTCACTGCTACCCATGCTATTCCCAGTTAATACCATACTCGCTGCATATACGCATTGCTATATACGCAATTTGTCACTATGTACTAAACATGCGTCGACACTAATTGGCGCTACATTGTTAACATAAATTCTAGCCAATGAAATTGCAATTACAACTTTTTCACTGCTGTCAGTGAAATACGGGATAAATTTCACTGCTACTATTGAGACTTTTGTACAGGCAGTGAAATAGGTATGGTATTAGCAGATATAAATTAGAATTTTCATTTACTGTATAAAATAGAAATTAAGTGAGGTGATCAGGTAAGATAGCAGTTGCTCAGTGGTTAAGGATGTCGGTGTTACTGTAGGTATAGAAGCCCCTGGTTCGAACTATGGTGAGTTTTTTTTCCCTCTCTCTTGACATTTTGTGCACATTTTTTACCCTGTGGTGAAAGCTCTATTACAGTATTTCAATCCCTCAATTTTACACTTGTTTGGTGTTTGCTTTATATCTTTGCAGCTATAACTCTATTGCTTTTCATTCAAACCATCATAAGGCACTGCTACAATGATCAGTACACAACAATTTTCTATAATTATATTGTAACTATGACAGAAGTTTGATCCTTTTTTACAAGAACATAACTTCTTGGATGTTCATGAGATTCATAGCAAACTTGGTACGTGAATTCACCTTTATATGCTCTTCATTTGTTCCAAATATCAAGACAATCGAGTTACATTTTTGCTTTTTATATCAAGTTTTGCAAAGTGTGTGAAAATGAATTGAATACCCCATAGCCCCCCTACAGCTTAAGAAGAAAAAACAAAGAAATTATACAGAAACTTTGAATACCCATATCTTGTAAATGGCTGGTGTGAATTTAATCAAATTTGTTGTTTGGCCTACCCGACAGCTATAATGCAAATATGATGTGCTTTGGAGAAGAGATAATGGAGCTATGCGTACTTAAAAATGCTGCTTTCTTTCTTCCTGTCAATATACTTTCTTGGGTGCACAACACACTACCGTGTGTCTTGATTTAGCTCAAAGTTTGACAATTCACAACAATTGTTGATACACATTGACACATTTTCAAGGATAGTTTCCATGAACCTGCATAGAAAACTGGACCAACAATCATTGTTTGTTTATACACGAGCAGTTTGTTTAGGAAACCTCACCCCTACTTAAAGCTACAGCTTACACTAATAGCAGAGAATCAATTATTTGCACTTACATTAACAGCCTTCATTAGTAAACTAAACTCTTCATGCATGTGTTATTTTAATCAGTATATAGTAGTTATAACTTTGTATTGAATGTGTGTAATACCTGGGGCCACACATCATCTTTGCTATCTAAACGTGTGTGGGTGACTTTGATTTCTTCCTATAGCATCATACAATCAATTTCATCAAGTTTACATTTATGGGCAGTTTTCCAGTTGTAAAAAGGAAAAAGGTAGAATAATGAACTGTTTCAAATGGAAGATTACAAAAAAAAATGAATACAAGGTATGGAACATGTTTCTGAATGTACATATACATAGTGACATTGTTATTAGCAAGCACTGTTAAGGGATCTTGAAGAACTAAAACAAGCCCGTGAGAAACCAAACCCACTTTGGGAGCCGAGAAAATCACCGCCTTCAAACTGGTAGTTGTCATCGAACTCATTTTTTATTATGTTGTATACACATCTCAATGAAAATACAAATATAGAAATTTTTTTTTAAAATCTGTACACGTATTATGTTACCCTATTGTACATAATAGTTCATGTTTCCAGGGCATGCACGTATAAGCGTGAATTGTGTATCTAATTACATGATTCTGCATCTGGCCTTCTTCTTCTTCTTTGACACAAAATTTTCAGGGAATGCTCCCATCTCTGCAGCTGTTGTGAAAACCTGTTTGAGTCCTTTTTGTGTTAGAGCTGAACATTCAATGTACTTCTTTGCTCCAATCTTCTTACACATTGCAAGTCCTTGTGTAGCAGTGAGTGGCTGTTTCCCTCTAATTTGTAACTCTTGCACTATCTCTTTGTCATCTCTCAAGTCTGTTTTTGTGCCAACTAGAATGATAGGTGCACTGGGACAATGGTGGGTGATTTCTGGGTACCATTTTGCCACTACATTGTCATAGGATGTTGGACTGATCACTGAAAAGCATATCAAGAAAATGTCTGTTAGTGGATAGGACAGCGGTCTCAAGCGGTCGTAATCCTCTTGTCCAGCAGTGTCCCACAAGTTCAGTGATACATATTTACCATTGATCACCATTGTTTCTGCATAGTTATCAAACCTGTATAGAGTAAATATATCATGCTTGTACTATTATTATTATATGTGGAGTAACTTACACTGTGGGGACATAATCTCCAGGAAAATTGTTTGTAGTGAAGCTCATCATCATGCAAGTTTTCCCAACTGTACCATCTCCAACTACCACACATTTTACTGCATTCATCATTGTTAAGTAGCTACAATTACTCACTTTGTAGATATACCATGATTTGCTGTCTGTATAACTTCTTTTATAGTTGAAGCGAATTGTTACTAAAAATAGATGATTGTTACTAAAAATAGAGCAAATATCCGGAACTGCTGAGATATTTTTAGCCTACCATGACGTGTTAAGATAAACGCCCAGGACTATAGCTATACCAAACGTATACGTAGCCTAGCTAGTCTGTAGGGGAAAGAAGATTCGAAGCAGAAATGCTCGCTGAGTGAGGAGTCATCAGATGGTGGTTTCGAAAGTGAGACACAGAAACTAGAAGCCAGTAAGAATTTGCATCTTCATCTTGATCTTCATGTAGGTGGGTAAGCGCATCAGATGGTAGAGGACACCTAATTGTCCTTTATCTTATCATAATAGGCATCTGGCACAGGTGACTGACATTGTACTACGGCTGTAGTCTACGTGCGCGTTTAAGAGACTGGTTGGGGCGGCATGTACATGAGGCCATTCGATCCAAGCATAGGGGTTGGAGGGATTTTTTTCCTTACTTTGGCCCCTTTTCTGTTACACCTTATTCAGTCAGTAAAGTCAAGTCACTCGGTCTAAGTCCTTGTAGGTTAGGTAATCCTAAGGCTGCAGCACATGTTGCTGTCAGACCTTCAGTGCTGGTCACTGTAAAGTGCTAATAATAAATACTTTAGGTTTAAGGAAGAAAATCCATCCCTCCGGGAGGAAGACTGAGTGTGGCCCCGACTAGACATTGGGTGACCTGCAGTTCGAATCCTGGGGTTGGAGGGATTTTTTCCTTACTTTGGCCCCTTTTCTGTTACACCTTATTCAGTCAGTAAAGTCAAGTCACTCGGTCTAAGTCCTTGTAGGTTAGGTAATCCTAAGGCTGCAGCACATGTTGCTGTCAGACCTTCAGTGCTGGTCACTGTAAAGTGCTAATAATAAATACTTTAGGTTTAAGGAAGAAAATCCATCCCTCCGGGAGGAAGACTGAGTGTGGCCCCGACTAGACATTGGGTGACCTGCAGTTCGAATCCTGGGGCTGGAGGGATTTTTTCCTTACTTTGGCCCCTTTTCTGTTACACCTTATTCAGTCAGTAAAGTCAAGTCACTCGGTCTAAGTCCTTGTAGGTTAGGCAATCCTAAGGCTGCAGCACATGTTGCTGTCAGACCTTCAGTGCTGGTCACTGTAAAGTGCTAATAATAAAAATAATAAAAGATACTACATGGTGCTGATGGTGGGTGTAGTATCTATGATCCAAGAAAATTCCACCCGCATTCAGATTCTTTTCCCTCATGGTCATTCATTATTGCTGTCAACTGAACATTTTATTCCTTATTTATCCTGTGATTGCATAGCAATAACTAGTTTAACATTCGATCGCAAGGGGTAGTCACCTCCATACCGCCAATTAGATGCGCTCACGACCGGGATCAAGAAGCTTGATCGCCAAAATATTGCCTTTATCACTTGATTTCATCTTTCCAAGTGCCTTGATTCTTGATCGTCAACCATAAAAGCTTAGTAAATTCTCGTGTTGCCCAAAGTTAGCTTTGAAAGGTGCTTGATTGCCACTTTTGCGGATGCTTTGATCTCTTGATTCACTACAAAAGTACCCCTAGATCACTTGATTAAATCTTGATCCCGGTCGCAAGTGCATGCAATTGGTGGTATGGAGGTGACTACTCCTTGATTCAGAAATCCTATTTAGCTAGCTTTTCACTGTTCAGGTTCTTAGTTTGTTTCTACTGTACTCTTACCTGTATAGGTTAGTTATGAATTTTGAAGATAAGTGGAAATATCTATAATGGATAGTGAACCGCCTGCCCGCCCGCATGTATTTTTTTGAGGTCAATGAAATGGGAAACAAGGAATTTTCTTGGAGTGGCCTTTATTTTCTTGGAATGGCATTTATAGTCTAATACATTTTGGGAGTGTTTGCAAATCCGCAAAAAAAAATATATATATATATATGTATATATATTTTTTTAACAACATTACATTGAAAATGTTTAGGCTATACGGTATTTGTTTTCGTCTTGCAGTAGATTGTGTTGGTCCATCTGGAGTAGGACAAGCTCACATGAATTCATAATAGTATTGCAGGAACACTGGAAGAATTTCACATGAGCTAACAGTCTCTGTGCAAAAAGTTGATGATGAGGCACGATACGTATTTCAGTTCTACTTTGTTTGCTGTTTGCAACAGTGTGATTCCTAATTGAAAAAAATCCAGCTGTTATGGTGAAATGGGGGCTTATAGTGATGGTGTATGGTAATCACTGTTTTTACAGTAACAGTGATTTTAAATGACCGTAATAGGATCATTGATGTATGATCTGTTACTTCCAACAGTAGTATCACTGCATTTAATTAACTAGTGTTTCATAGTGTACGTGGGCTTCAATGCGTCATGACCTACCCCCTGATCTGCTATCACTAGGTTGGAGAATTTGGCAACCAAATATCTTAAACAGTACCTCGATGTGCTTCCAGAGTCATCCCATACTATCCTGGAGTGTGCTCTCCCAGTATTTTCTTAACTGTTCACTAGCAAACAGTTCAAGCTAATGGCCTATAATGAGCAACATTGTAGGATTCAACTGGTAGAGCTAACATGTCCGTTCAACACCACCGACCATCTGCAAACGGTTTGTGAGCACAAATCTAGCAAACCTTATTAATTTCAGGCCTAGGGTACAGAACGCTATACTCAACAATTGTGGTTGGCTGCTTGGGCCATTTTTTTTACTCCATCCATCAAAGCTTTGCAAGCTATAGAGTCTGCATTCGAGGTATTGTAATCGTGTGCTTTAAACATCCTAATGATGGTTTTCTCTCTTTAGGTTCAAAGCAAGTGTGTTTCTGAAGTAGTGCATCATACCATGTAGTGACTAAGCTAGCAAGTGATGCCATCCATGTTTTTTCCTCACTATGAGCAGTCAGCAAAATGCTTAACTAGAATGTGAATTACATTTAAGGTGATTCACATGGGACTATACGTGTGATATGCACAGTACAAACATGGCGAGGAAAGTATAAAAATAAACCAGAACATGACATACAAAATGAACACATAAAATTAAACAAGGACATAACTAAGTTACAATCAAGTATTCCATTAAGGACAATCATGTGCTAAGAAAATGCGTTGTGATGAAGTGATAGCAGCTTTGCTCAAGATAGACATTCCCTCACTAAGGAAACAAAACATGCACACACAAGTTACAACCACACTTGTGCAGACACAGGCAGAAACAATTGCAAACATGATGCACATACATACAAAAATAATTACAAATACAGATCCACTATCAGATGCATACCTGGTGACCAGGGCTGCTTCCTTCAGACTACCACATATGCAAAAAATACAAGCAAAATCTCTATTATATGCATTTTATATGCATTTAGCTACCTACAGTGATACTTTGCTGTAGTATATTGACAACATACATATCAGCACAGTAGCATAGCTAGAAGATGTTGATCGCAGGTTATCTGCTATGCACTTGGAACCAAGTATGACACCCAGCTTGTTTCTTAGCTAGGAAAGCTGTAGGTACCGTGTGAGTGGTTGATTTGCAACCACATTTTCTAGCATAACTTGTACACAACCAGAGTAAGGAAAAATACCAACATTTTTACTAGGGATTGGAATACAGTGTATGGCATTGATAAGCTACACACATTTTGTCACGTAAACATTTTATGTAAATGATCGTACAAAATATGCAGAGTTATTGCAATATCCGTATAAGCTATATAGAACATATAGTAACAACTCACTTGATGACAATGATGCTAACAGGAGTACTGAATATTAGCGGATAATGGACTTTGTACTTTGTTAAAGCAAACATGCTGTAGTAGAAACTAAAAGTGCTATGATGCATGTAGCACTAAAGTGTCATAGAAGTACCATACAAGAGTAAACCCTTACTTGTGAGATTGTTTAGTATTTGAAAATTGCTGTAATTTCTTAAAGTGCAGTGAATAATACAGAAAGAAACCAGATTCTTATGAACCCTCCATTTTGGTGCATGCTGCACGTTAAAGGTTCACAAAATGTTTCATCTCCCATTAGCACATCTCTTAAGATGATAATGACAAGAAGAGTTATACAAAAGACAGACACTTTCATGCAATAATCATTCATTAACTACTACTAGTTTCTTTTAAAAATAAATTATGCAGGATCACTAATACTACCACAAACGTGCAGTAAAGGATGTTAATCATTAACCAACATAAGTACGTCTTGCAATGCATTACTGCTGCTGTTTGTGATATAGTGCATGTGCATAAAAGTTACTTAATCCCAACTACTCAATTATACAAACCACTACTGTAACTGGGTTGTTTGAGTACATGCAGTAATCAGAAACTGCATGTGTTCAGATTCATGAGACCCCGGAATGCTAATTCATAGGGGTCCAACTTGCCTACCCTCCATTGCCTTTAGCATGTTGTGGGGCTAATAAACTGTTGACCTTTATGATCCTTATGATTCTTTACAGTGGTGTCAGTAACTATAGTTTGGCAATTATCTTGTACCTCCCATTATCACTGTCTCAGCATGGTCTTGAGGGTGCCCTTCAAAAATTACAAAACATTATGCCTTAATATCAATGTTGTCAAGTATCAAATAGTAGGGGAAAATAAAGGGGTTTCAGTGACTATAAAACTTTCCCTGCACAGTGACATAATTTATAAATATGTCATGTATACAACACTATTATATAAACTGCCATCTATGTAACTTTTGCTTGTGTGCAGTGATTTTCAACTTGGACTATTTGTATAATGTATTGCAGTGTAGTTGCAAGGGGTACAAATTATGCACATGTTGATGCTATGCTTACTAGTTTGTGGATGATCTTACTGTTGAGTGAGTTGATGCATATTTTAGAGGTATTGCAATGGTTCAATTGCAACTTAAAGGCTGTGGCATAATTGGAAATGCAAACACATAAGAGACTACAGTATGCTAGCAGGGACTGATCCAGAGGGGGTGGATGGGGTGGCTAGCCACCCACCATGCATGGCCTTGCAGCCACTCAGATTTGCATTATTGAATAATGCCAAATATTACTGATCATGAACACTCTTTCGTTATAATCAATATAAACTAAATCCCTGCATTGCATCAGATTCCAATGCTAGCTGGCTATAACCTTACAGTAATTCACCCTAAGATGTGGAATAATGCGACTGCCCCAAACTTTTAAGTTGGCTAAGTAGTGAAAAACATACTGAGAATATTATAGCTGTAACCTTTAAGGTGATGTTTCTTCTTGTGGGGCATGTCATTAGTAGGAGATGATAGTTCACATTTAGTTATTCAATGGAGTAAATCTAAACTATCATCTCCTACATATCGCATATGACAGAGGAATGTGCAGTATGTGCACAGGAGTTACAGATGTATTACACTTTGTCTTAACCATACATTAAATTAGGCCAGGCAAACTTGATTACTAGTTTCTCATCCACAAAAATCAGTTCAGATTTCCATGTGGGTGGGAGGTCATTTTTCATTATTCATTAGTAAAGAAAATACTCCAAATCAAGCTGTCTGGTATATAACTAAAACCTTTTAAGAACTATTTCTTACGTATTAGCTACCACCTTTTCTGAGGTGCAAGTGACATTTGCTGTGCTGTAAAATGATAACCAGCCTTCCTAACATCAAAATACGTGTGCACGTGATTGATAACAGCAATAATGAAATTAGAGGCAGTGGGGTAGGGATGTGGGTGGGGATGAGAAACAATTAATCAAGTTTGCCAGGCCTTATTATGTTCACAAGGGCATGCTACTAACTATGTGCTGCACTATACTAGCTATAGATGATAATATTGTCAGTCCTTCCTCCCTGATGTAACTACCAAGACATTCAATACTCTCATCTTAAAATCTGGGCCAGCCACCTACCTTGGTTTATTTCTGGATCAGTGTCTGCATCTCCTACTGGTATATGTGCACAGGTGAAAATTAGTAAAATTTTAAAGTTGGTTAAGTAGTGAAAAGCATACAGGGAATATTATAGCTATAACTTTTAAGGAAATGTTTATACCATTAGGAACATGTGATCAGTAGGAGATGATATAGTTCACATTAAGCTATTTAATGGAGCAAACCTAAGCTATCATCTCCTAGTGACTCCTACATATCACATACAAGAGAGGAATGTGTAGTATGTACACATGCAGGTGTTACAGAATGATGTATTGTTCTAACCATTAGTGTTAACTCATGATCAGACATTATATGTGCATAAGAGCACAGTGCACATGCTACTGTGCATGCGCTTCACTGTACAAGCCAGACAATAACAGTGTCTGCTCTTCCCTGATGTAAATAATAAGACATTCAGGACTCTCAACTTAAAATCTGGGCTAGGCTGGGTAGCCACCCACCTTTATTTATTTCTGGATCAGTGCCTGGCTAGGCTGGCTTTGCTGTCAATACCATTTAAAAGTGTTTTAGGTAAATGTACACAATCAGTATACAGACTCAAACTTAAAGTTTACAACACACACATAGTGTCAGGAGGACATAACATAGTGCATGCAAGCATGTGTGAAACCTATAATAGTTTAACCCATTATTATTAATGAAAGTACATGGTCTAGACTTCACACACAATGCTATTAGCTGAGCTTGCATTTTGTAAGTAGAGAACTTGTTAACCCCCAGAAACAATGACCTCATGTGGGGAATTACAGGAATTCAGTTTCAATTCGTAACCACAAGACCACAACCACAGCTGTGAAATAAAAATCTCAAACCACTGCCATAGTTTCATTATGGATACCAGAACATCCAAAATATAGCTCTATATAATTATGGTGTCAGTGTATAATGAGTACCTAATCTTGTTGCTCACTTACACTCTTACAGTGATCTGAAAAATTTTAACATGTAGTATATACATTTTGAATTTTTGATCCTAATATAATGAAATCTAATAATTATTATTTCAATCAAATGTACCATGGGCAATGAAATCGCGCAAATCAATCATGAATCTTGGGATTTGACATTCAATCCATACTCAAAAATTACTTGTTCATTTTTCATCTCCTTGATATATATGTATACATAATATATACATATCAGTATGATTGTGGAACTATTTTACTTGTAATTGATAGGTCCATTTGTTAGCTGCCAAACAGATCCCAATGAAATTGAAGCTTCTTTACTCTTTGTCAGCACCACTGATATCCGCAGGGTAAACTTTGATGGAACTGGGCATCGAATCATTGTCACAGGACTATCCAATGGTGTTGCAATTGATTTTGACTACTCTAATGACAGGATCTACTGGTCAGATGTGAATTATGGCCACATTAGAAGTGCTCCTCTATCTACTGGATCTCCTATTATCACCCTAATATCAGGTATGGTGTAGTATTGTCAAGGGTTCATATTCATAATATAAAGTAGTAAGAGAGAGTGTCCAAAAGGAGTACATTCCAGCAAATACACTGAGTAAGATGGAATATCAATTCCTTGGTTTGTACAAAGGTTTCACCATCTCAACACATATCAACACTTGCCTTCCACCAGTAAATGTATCAGTTGGATCAAAAATTTCAAAAGTCTAATTTTACTGAGTGTGTTTGTACAGGTTATATTGGCAGTTTGACACTCTTCCTTAGTACTGTATATTATAAACTCTTGGTATTGTGAATCACATTAGTATAAAGTTCTATGTTTATCCACTTCTTTCTTCATCATGTTACTTCCTCAGCAGTAAATGGTGCATATCTACATAGCACTTTAGTGAAATTGTGCAGCTATTATATATTTTGAAGTTTTGAAAATTGCTTCCTGCTTTTGGTTGTTTTCTAAACTGAGCACT